>NC_056741.1:772299877-772899877 GCF_019279795.1 Protopterus annectens | reverse complement strand
ATGTCATTTGTGAATATTGATATGATTTATACAGAAGTGTGCGTAAAGTACTGAGCTAAAATGTAACCACAGCATGCCCTATTGGAATAGAACAGGAATGTACCTGCACTATTGTGACTGTTTAGATGTATATGTTTAATGAAAACTGGAACACAGGAGATTAACTTGAAAAAAATTCAGAGAAAATAGTTGAAATTAAATTGTTTTTTATACTTGGTGGGCCATAAACAGAAGATGTTATCCCTCAGTTTCAGTGCAGTAGCAGACACAATGTCTAGAGCTGGAATTTTTTTGTATTATCTTGAAAGAAGTAATTACTAGTTTTGAGATGTAGAAGTGTTTTATTGTTTTATGACTTCCAGGATCTGCAAACATCTGAGGGATATATATTTTTCACAGAGAGATGTTAAATGCTACCAGCTGCAGTGGGTGTTTAGTTTGGGAGCTAAAATCAGGTGACAAAAAGTGATGTCATCCAAGCTAACGCAGCAGTAATATTTGATATTAATTTAAGAACTCTCTGAGAGAGAGAGAGAGGGAGAGGACATTTTGTATTTGTCTTTGTCCTGACAACATCCACTCATCACCTTCGACACCTACCTTGCTGTAAGTAAGTTTCTAGGGCATAGTAACTCTTTTAGATTCAGATATGAATATAGTAAAGTATAGCTTAGATGTTTTCTTTATTTATTTGAGACTGCCCTGTAATGTTGTTTTAGATATTTCTTGTGATTTTGAACTTTGATGTAACTGATTACTTACTGAGTATTGTCTTGTTCTTTTATTATTTATTATTAAATATATTTAAACATTTTAATTGTAACTGGTCTGTTTAGAGATATTTAAGCTCTTAGAGTATTTGCATATCTGCTTGGTGACACTGTACAGGACACTCCTAAATAGCCTTGTTCTTGGTCAGACTACCATTTGGATTAATAGTAACATTACACAGTAGGATTGGACACCCTTTGTTAAGGGCCTTAATGTAGCTGATAAGTAGTGGCTGGTGGCAGCTGGAACTATCTTATAGTCTGGGCAGAAGGGGGCATAGCTAGTAAGCCTGTGCCAGCCTTTCAGCAGTGTGTGTGTGTGTGTGTGTGTGTGTGTGTGTGTGTGTGTGTGTGTGTGTGTGTGTGTGTATATAAATCAAACCTCAAAGTGTGTGTGTGTCAGCTACTTCGGCAGGGACACAAAGCACTTGTTGGACAGACAGGGCGCTGGAGGTTTTGGCTTGGCCACTCAGCTGAGATTTCAACCCTATAGTTGTGCCAATGGGGAGTCTTATTGGGGATCTGGACAAAGATGGAGAAACCAGCCCCAGACTGACTGTGATCTCTGTGTGCTCTTAAGAGAAATTGCACTTTACTGTGTGTGTACTTGTCATCCTCCCAGTGTGTACGTCCCCCACTGTTGCCAGTGGTGAGGATTGATGCTCTTTGATTACTGGGCCAATGCAGGGGCATCACACTTCCCATTGTTTCTTTCTGAATTGCTTATCTAATCTCTCTTCCCAGTCTTTTCTGTCCTCCTTTGATTGATTCCTATAGTTATTGTGCAGTATTTTATATGCTGTGCTAACTATCCCATCTGTTTTAGATTCAACTAAAAACTCAACTGGTACAGGTCTTTCATTAAGGATTCCCCTGTCCCTTTCTCTTTGCATATAATCTGATATCAACCCTTGATAGGGAAGGCAACTCTAGCCTGCAGTCCAAATGTATTCTTGGCTCTTCCCATTCTATTACCGTTCTCTGTCTCTAATTATCTGCTCCCAATACATTGGTTCCTTTTCCAGCTTCCTTCAGTATATTCCAGCTCTCTCTTGTCTACTCTGCGTGCCCCTAATTGCACTCATTTCTATCAGTAAAATCTCCTTTCTCAATTCCTGTGTTGACTTGGATCTTAGTTTACTTTCTGCTACTTTATAAATATAATATTCTGCATTATTTCTATTTTCCTTAAGGATCTGTGTCCAAAATTCCACCATTTCCTTACTTCCGTGAATTACCCCCCTGCTTCATCACCATCCCTTTCTAACTATGAATTGCAGCTTTCTGTTTTGTGTTATGTATAAGAGCCTTAACCATGTAGCTCTAAAATATCCCTTCAAATCAGGTAATCCTAAATTTCTTTGTTCTGTTAGAAGGATCAACATATCCCTCCTGACTCTTGCTCTCTTCTCTTGGCAGATAAAATCCTTCAACTCATTATTAATTACTATCCACAACTTCTCATCTGGTTGATAAAAATCTGCCTGACCTGTGTATGAATTTAAAGGAACTAAAAAAAAATTTACTGCTTGTATCTTGCTATTTATATCCATAGGCAAGAGCTTCCTGTTTCTCAGTTCATAGGATCATAGAAGATTACCAGGCTATTGACCCAGAGGTCATTTTAAGCCTCGCCATTTCATCCCAATATAATACCATGAAAATGCTAGTCAGTACACAAGATTACATTTAGTGATGACTGCCCATGTCCAGGTGGGTTGTGGGCACTATCCCTGGTAAGAATTTATGGTGCCCCATCCACTCATCCAGATTCCTCTTGAACAGTGTCATGGAGGTGCTCTGTTTCACATGAATTGGTAGCCTGTTCCAAAGATGCAGTTGTCACTGTGAGATAAATATGTCCTTCCAGCATGTCCTATTTAAGTTGCAGGCCATATTTAGGTCCCTGGAATGAGTAACCATAGTCCTGTTTGATTTACAGATATGCAGCAAGTTCATTAGGTTTGGGTCTTGGATTGCTCTCTAGGCCAGGCATAAGACTCCCCTAAGAAGTCTATATGACACAGAGTATAGTGACAGGGATTTTAGTCAGTCTGTGTAAGGCACATGCTGAAGCCCCTTGATCTTCTTTGTTAGAAACCTTTGAGGTCTCTCCAGTTGCAGCAGGTGCTTTGTATGGTACATGCTGAACGGGGTGTTATACTCAATTATGGGCTGGATTACTGCTGAGTATAGAGGAGTTATAACCTCTTTTGCTGTTGAGGCGATGCCTTTACTAATCAAGTGTGCTATGTAGAAAGCCTTCCTTACTAGAGTAGACACATGGTGGTCGAAGTTAAGGTTGCAGTCAACTTGTGATCCCAGGTCCCTTACCACTTCATGGGTACTTAGGGTATTGTTATTGATTTGATAGTGTGAAGGGATATTGTTTGTGCTGAAGGGAATGATGATGCATTTCTCTGCATTCAGTTTGAGACCGTGACTAATACACCAGTCGTCGGTCTGTGTGAGACCCTCCTGGAGTATACTGGCATCATTTGGGGGTTCAGTGATTGCACCTAGTTTGCAGTCATCTGCAAACTTAGTCAGCCACAACCCTTAGTTTTGACCTGAACTTCTGAGATGAATACACCAAACAGTAAGGGGCCCAGTACTGACCCCTGTGGATCCCACTGGTAACAGGTCTGGTGGCTAATGTGAAGTCACCCACTTTGATAAGGTGTGTCTGTTCTTGTATTTTATTTTGTTTAGTCTCTTCTCACATATCCTTAGCTGCCATAACAGAATCCTTTTTAACCCATACTCCTAAATACTTTATTTTACCATGTCCCCATAAATATGGGTATTGCTAAACCAGTGCATGTGTGGGTACTTAGTATACAGCTACAGCCTTTGTTTTATCTTCATTAGTTTTATATCGCGAAAAAACTCAGAACCTTCTCAAAATGTTCCACAACACTGAGATATCCTTTTCTGGTTCCTTTAGGTAAAAAATAATATCATCTGAAAATAAAGCCAACTTTTTTTGAATAACATACCAGTTATATACTTGAATTTGTGAGTCCCATATTTTCTTTGCTGATATGTCTAAATATAATGCAAATAACAAAGCAGAAAGAGGACACACCTGCCTGGTTCTTGTGTTAAGTAACAACTTAGAGAGGAAGCCTCACACTGTGATTTTTGTCTCCAATCCCTCATATATCCTCCTAATTAACCTTATTATTGTATCAGGAAATGCAAATGCTTCCCTTGCCCTACTCTTAAAATCCCAACTTACTCTGTCAAATGCTTTCTCTCCATCAAGATCCATCAACAGCTGTGGTATTTTGTTACATTCTGCTTCTTCTGGATCATCATTGTTGTATTAATGTTTTCAAATGTTTGTCTCCCTTTTGCTAAACCACATTGATCCATATCTATCAATTTTGGCAACAGCATTGCAGTTCCTTTAGGCATTATAGACATAAACAATTTATAATCATAGGTTTAAAATTGAAATGGGCCTAAATGAAGCTGGATCTGACTTTTTTTTTTTTACTGTCACATGTTATTATAGCCAGCACAGCTTTTTTTCCAGGATGTTGTTGTTTCCTCTCCTTTTAAAATACTGGTAAACAAAACGTTCAACATCTTCATCACTTTCTTCCATCCTAGCGTCCAAGCTTCCACAGGAGTACCATCTATTCATGGAGACTTTCCTGCAGATTGGTTATACAACTCCATTTTTATCTCTTCTCCTTCATCTTTACTATTAATTGTTAAGCCGCATCTACCTCTAACCTTGGCATATTTAAGTCTTCCAAAAATATTTCCATTTGGTCTTTTTCCTTGATTTCCTGACTTCTATGTTTTATACAAATTTTCATAAAATTTCTAAATATCTCTAATACCACTACAGTATCTCTGGTTATTTTTCTTGTTATAGGCTATCTACATTTGGCAACAACCCTTTCTACATTCTGCTGCCTAAGTAATTGTGCCAAAAGTTTTTTTTGTTCTGAACTTATGATACCCCGGATATTTATTTTCTCTTTAGCACTCTGCAATTGCACCTCTTTGTGTTCAGTGAGATTCTTCTTTTATGTTATAATAATTTAACCTTTGTCAGCTCCTTTAAATAATTCTTGTTATTTCTTAACCAGATCTCTTTTTCTTTTATTTCTACCCTATTTTTAAATTCCACTTTTAGTTCAATCCAGTCACTAGCTATAACATCTGGAGTACTTTCTATCTTCCCTAATTACTCCAGAATAATTTCCATTACCCAATCCTTAAATTCTCTTCTTTTTAACTGGTAGTTGGGGAAGCACCAGTGTCTCATCTTTACTTCATTACTCTGCATTTTTAACTTAATAACTATTGGCACATGATCTGAAATGGTTATTGGATGTGTGTAAAAGTTATCAATTAAATGCACATTTCTATGAAATATAATTACTGTCTAGTTTATCCCAGTTATCATACATTGGGGAATAACGTGCAAATTCTCTCTGAGTTCCTACTACTGAATTCACATCTTTCATACCAAATATTTTCGTAAATTTCTTCAGAAATCTGCCCCATTTTGTTATATTTTCCATTCTAGCCCCCTGCATACATCTTCATTGTTGTAAATCAAATTCTAGTCCCCATTTATAAGTAATATTCCCTGCTGAAAGCTGATTATTTCTCCAAAATTTTTTAAGCTCCAGTTTTAGGTAGAATATATATATATATATATATATATATATATATATATATATATATATATATATATATATATATATATATATATATATATATATATATATATATATATATATACACATATACATACATGCCAGTGTAATCCTCATTCCCTACCAGTAGCCCCTTACTGCCATAAATTGTGTATTATTAGCTTTTTTCCTCTTCTTTCACTATTGGAGCTCCTGTAGCAATTATTATAACTAGTCCTTTTTTCCTTTATCCCTGATATTCTGCTGAATATCCCATCCTGAAATCTTTTCTTTCACCCAGTTTTTTTCCAAATGTTTTTCCTGTAGCATTGCATTGTTATTTGCACTCTGCATTTCTTAATCTAATTAAATATTTAAATATTCATTCCTTTTTGTCTATACCTTTGAGACCATTCATATTCCAAGAGTTCTGTAATAATTTTATTCTCTAATTCAATTCTTATTGCTTTTTCTCTGATCTGTAGTGCTTCCCTTCTACCTTTATTTATTCCAGATTTCTGTTGCAGTATCTGCTCCCTCCCTTCCTGTCTCCCGCCTCTCTCCCTCCCTTCATCACCTTATTTTTGTATATTCTGTACTCCCTCTAGCTCTCTCTCTCTCTGTCCATCTTCTCAATCACCCTTCATTGTTTCTTTATGTGCTCATTAGTTTTCCCGACTGTGACTTTGATCCCAACCCACCAGCCCTCTTCCATTTTGCCTCGGTCTTTCATATCATTGTGTATTGTCTCCTTTATTAGTCCTTGCAGTGTATCCATTTATAGCTAAGCCCACCTCCACCCCTTCTCTCAGTTTTCTGCGCACTTACCTTATGTCTCACTGCTGCTCTGTGTGAAACCTTTTGTTATTTCCATTAGGATTTGCTTCCCTAAGAACTTATCTGACCTACTTGCCTATACCAAAAAGTTTCCTGTAAAACTGTATTCCCTCTCATTTGGATTCCTTTGTTTCCATATATCCAGCTACTCTCCCTCATTCAGTCCTTGACCTAGTTCTTGTCTCATCTTTTTGTTACATTCCCTCATTCCATACAACCAGTCTTGTTCTGGTTCAATGGTGATATTCTAGACCCCCATCTCTATTCAATCTCAATTTGTATATGTCTATTTAGCAAAAAAGTTCTTGTAGAATCCTTCTTCATCCCCATTTGCTGCTGATATGTTTCCTAATGTACAGAGTATACTTTCCACTCTACACTGTGAGGTGATCCATCTACCTATCCAGCTTTTTGTCATTTTCACTGTGGTTCTCTGAAGCAAGCTACAAAATACAGTTTCTACTCCCCTCTTCCATCTCGTCTGCCATGTTGTCCATATCTCCCTTTAGGTAGTAATTACACAGTTTTGTTTCTTCTAATAGAATAATGTCTCCCCCCATCCTTTTTAACTTTTCCTACCTACTCTTTCTTCTGACAGGATTTGATGAGCACTCTGTGTTCCATATAATTAGCTACATTTCCTTTGTTTTTGCCCACTCCTCCCTGCTTTGCCAGTTGCTGACATCCAGCATATCCCTTCCTCTGGGCCTAACCCCCCCCCCCCCTGAGCTTAGCATTGTGTTCCTTGGCTGCTGTCTACACTCGAACCTCTTCTCCTCATCCTCAGCCTCTGGATCTATGCCTTTTGGTTGCTGCACACGCATGGGTATGCCCTGAACATGGGCCTTTTAAGACTTTCTTCTGTTCCCTTCCAGTAACCTTCACACTAGTACACTGCATGCCTCCCCTGTACTGAAGTCACAACCTTTTTCTGTTATAGCATTCCTATTCCCTGGTCTCCTCTCCCTACTTTTGCTCACCAGTGTGCCAGCTTCATTTGTGTGATAGTCCAAAAATGTTTTTTCCAGTTTTACAGCTCTTTACTATGCTTCTTATACATTGACATTAATTTATTTGGGTCTACATTATAAACACGAAAGCTTACCTTATCGAATCCCTAAACGTCGACCCATCCTCATAGAACCGCAAAAACACCGAATGCCCTAAACCACAAAATTCAAAACATCGAACTATCATACTTGTCCCACCCCACCGCCCGCTACATACTACCTACACAAACAAACTAAATAAACCACATACATACACTAACAAAATCCCTACATCTAACCCTAAACTAAACCCTACTTCTAACCCTACACTAAATCCTACATATACCACCAAGTATGCACTTAACTTAACCCGCACCCTAACCCTAAGGTCCATAACTATCACACACTTACCTTAAAAAGCTAAACCCAAACAAACTAAATAATCGACACACATACACTTAACAAAATCTTACATTAAATCTAACATACATTACCATCCATGCACTTACCTTAACCCGCACCCTAAACCTAAGGTCTGTAACTATCGCACACTTACCTTACGGAGCTATACTGCAGAAGGCCAACCATGACGATTAGACATTTCCGGTTTCGCTCTTCTGGATGTTCGATGTTTTCATATTTCAATATGGACGGGTCGACGTTTAGGGATTCATTAAGGTAAGCGTTCAACTTACTAATTGGGAACCATTTATTTCGGGTACCTGTCAAATCTTCGACCACTCAAAATTTCGAACGTTACATGGTCGAGACCAAACGTTTGAAATTCTAAGTGCTTGAAGATAGACTTTCAACAGCACCATACGGTGCAGATAGGGAGAATTTCCCTTTTCTGCACTGAAGTGCAGTCTCGGAGTTGATATATTTAAGTAGGGGGGGGTGTGGGGGTGCAGGGAGCTTGCCCCCCTGCCTACACTGTTAAAGTGTTTTTTTTTTTTTTTTTTTTTATGTTCGAACATCCAAATGTTGAACATTTGGTTTCGACCATGTAATGTTCGACATTTTGGATGTTCAAAAATTTAACATAGACCCTTTATTTCACGTTTGTCTGTTGTTCTTTCTTTGGCCTCTGCTGTATAATCAGCAAATTGTGTGCATTATTTATATCACATTACAGAATGTAATTAAAGCTAGTCGTGTCCATAATAACACCGAAATAGAGCAGAATCCAGACCAAAAGTGTATTGATATCCAAAAACAAACCAATGTCTGGAAAAACGAAGCAGGAGGTACCAGATAAATCTGGTGTGGTTTCAGTTTATCATTTTGTCTCAATAAAGGACTGTAATTATCTGGTACCTCCTGCTTCGTTTTTCCAGACTTTGGTTTGTTTTTGGTCATCATGTCCATAATAACCCTGTCCTGGTCATTGATTGACTTGATTTTGTAGTCCCGTGGTGTACTTTCTTCACTCCCCACATTGAATTCCACTGATATAGTCATCTCCCTGGCCAAGTGTAGTACTTTTTTCATCATTATGCCAACACTGGGAATACTCCAACAGGTAAGGCTTCCCCATTTTCTTTCTTATTCCTGCATACACTGTTAGAATCTCCTTGTGTTCTGACTGGAGTGCTTCTCAAACAATCTGGAAATATATCACTGATAAGTATATTTCTTGCCACTTTTCAGAGTTCTGCATTGCCTTAATTTTTGCCTGACTGAATTATTTTATATATTTGCTGACATTGTTTGCTGTTTTCTCATCTGTTCTGAAACTGGTTCCCCCAATTCCAGTGGTGGTGTTAAAGTTTATAAAACTGGTCTAACTGATCGTTTTTAAGTGTTTTTTTAACTGTTGAACTGTTGAGGGCTACACCCTCAAATGCTTTAAAAGTGTTTGTTTTACTGTGTCTGTTATAATTATTGGGAAAAAAAGAGTCCAGTTTTCAGATTTTGCTGAATTCTGGGCTGTTTTGTAGTTTTTATGTTGCGCAGACCTCACTAAGATAGAAGGAAGCTTCTCTGTTCATCAGTGAGAGTGGTGAGCTTTGAACAGCCCATCTGTCGCTGGAGGAGTGGTTTCAGCTCAGAATCTGTTGTTTTATTGGCCATTTTGGGCTATTTCTATCCCTTTCATTTTTCTGTTTAAAAACCCGTGTTTGCACAGTTTTGGGGCTTGTATTACCTCAGCAAGATCCTGCCTTGGTGTCCTGCAGAGTTCTACAGCAGCAGAGAGAGAGAGAGAGAAAAGGGAGACTTTTAATCTGCTTTTTTATTGCTTATTTTCACTAGCCGCCCAATTCCAAACGTTTTTATTAACTTTGCAACTTATTTGAACTGTTTTTTTTAATTCTGATACTGTTTGCACTTCAGCTGATAGTTTTTAAGTATTTTTCAACTGTTGAACTGTTGAGGGCTACACACTCATTTCCCACCTTTCTATAAACAGTAGAGTCCAGTTTTCAGATTTTGCTGAATTCTGAAGTGTTTTGTAGTTTCTGTGCTGCCCAGGCCTTACGCAGATAGAAGGAAGCTTCTCTGTTCATCAGTGAGAGTGGTGAGCTTTGAGCAGCCTATCTGTCACTGGAGGAGTGGTTTCAGCTCAGAATATGTAGTTTTATTGGCCATTTTGGGCTATTTCTATCCCTTTCATCTTTCTGCTTAAAAACCCATGTTTGCGTGGTTTTGTGCATCGCGCAGCACCATTTAACTAGGGTTAAACTATTCCCGGTGCCAAAAAGTCTGCTCTTCCAATTTTCCCTTAGAACTATCCAGTTTTCTAGTTTTAGCACTCAGAACTGTTTCTTTGTGCTCAGCACTTGTTCAAAACTCATTGCAAGCACTAAATCTACAAATTACTGCAGCACTCAACTTTCCTCACTTGTTAGGAGGAAAACTGTTTTTAGTACTTAAATTAATAAGCACCTATCCAAGTATGTCTAAGGTCAGCCCCCGGTATTTTACCATGTCCACCTGATGAATCTGGGCATCTTGGGGCAATGTAGCAATTGCCTCATGTACACTGAGAACCCTCTCCTCCTACAACCCAACACTACAACCTGTGAGAGGTGTGCTTATATAGCCAAACTGGAAGCCAAGCTCTCTCCAGCCAAGACTGTACTAGACAGTCAAGAGGAAAAGGTAAACACCTGCACCACACCACACTCATCACATAGTCCATCAAAACCTATACCACCTAAACCCACACATAGTAATACAAAACACACACCTATATTCATGGAGGCTCTCAATAAAAATCTGCACAAACAACAGAGACCTCCAAAGCTGAAATGCAAGCAACCACCATGCCTCAACACTACCCAAATGACACATATCCCACAAAATCAGTGTCCCACTCAACCTCAGCCCATAAGGCAAAACAACATACCCACCACACTAGTCATAGGTGACTCTATGATGAGGCACACTGATGTCCCACTCACCAGGCTAAGCAAGGAGAAAGTTACTGTCAGCTGCCTATTGGGTGCCAGGATTCGCCACATAACACAAGCACTCAGGTCACTCCACAACAAGTACAAATATGACTCTGTCATTGTCCATGTTGGTGTGAATAACCTGAGATGTACCTCCCCGGACTACATGAAAAGAGACACGAGACTGTAGCCCAGACAGGTGGGACCCTAGCCCTGAGTAGCATCCTGCCATTGCCCAAAGTGATACCATAACACAAGGACAAAATGATTGGCTTCAACAATTGGCTAAGCTTCTGGTGTCATTCTAAAGGGATCCATTGTCTGTCTGCCTGGGATGACATGATCGACAGACCATGATGCTTTGCCAGAGATGGCCTCCACCTGTCGCCCGTGGGATTCTGGATACTGGCTAAGGCTCTTGCCACCCCTATAGTGCCTTTTTAGGCAAGGCTCAAATGACAAACTCACCACCGTAGCAGGTATAAGCAAGCAAAATCTGGGGGTAATGCTCCTCAATGCTAAAAGTCTAAACCTCAAAATGCACTCACTCGAGGCATTCCTTAAAATGCAAAACATTGATATCTGTGCAGTGATGCAGACCTGGTTCAAGACTCCAGAGAGCACCCCTGCATTACCAGGCTATAACTCATACCATACCTTTCGACCACCTAACCTGGACCGAAACCCTAAAGGAGGAGGCATGTCCATATTCATTAAGGATATCCACACCTCCAGGCTAGTTGCTCAACATAATGCATCCGAAATTATCCAAGTGCAACTAACACTGGGCAAGACTGCAGTCCAGGTTGTAGCTTGCTACAGATCCCCTGCCATGGCCCAGGATGCCCACTCCATATTTCTTGATATAATATTAAAGTACAGCCCAATACCCTAATAATGGGAGATTTCAACTACCCCACCATCAACTGGGAAAACTACTCATGTACTAACTCATTTGCTCAATGCTTTCTGGTATTTATAAACTCCAGAACCCTGGGTCAGCTTGTCCATACCCCCACCAGGGGCAGCAATATCATGGACCTGGTCATTACCAATATGGGCAACCGATGTTCCATGCCAGAGGTCAACTCCTCGCTGGTCAGATCCGACCACAAGCTAATCACCCTAAACATCAATATCCCGCCCCCACCACCCATTAATGAAATCACAGTAAAAAACTTCTCCAAAGCCAACTTCATGCTTCTTTAGACAGAAGTGGCAAGCTTCATGACACCCATACAGATGGAAAATAAAGGTACGATTGCTGAATCCTTTACAAATGCACTGTATAAGCACATACATGAGTGTATGAATCGTGCGATCCCCAATAGAACCAAGATGCTATCCTCCAAAAAAAGGAAGCCAATTTGGTGGTCCCCTGCCCATACATAAACTGAGATCCCTCATAAAATACTCCAATGCTAGTTATAAAAATAAAATCGCCACTGATTCTAAAGACAACCACAAAACATTCTACAGCTATGTCAAGAATCTCAATGGTGACACTCAGACCTGCTCTGAGCTACAGCACAATGGCATTAGATATACAGAACCAACTGATATTGCCAACATCCTGGCAGATAGGTTCAGTGCAAACTTCACCTCCCCCCTCACCCCCAAAAGGGCACATCACTATACCGGAAGGATGCAAAGCACCTGTAATCACTGCTGCACAAGTAAAGACCGCATTCTCCAAAGCCAAGAACACAACATCCATGGGACCTGACAACATCCCAGGCTGTGTTCTGCATGAACTACAGAACAAACTTGCACCCCACCTAAGTACCATGTTCAATAATAGCCTCACTTCAGGTTTTGTGCCTACTGAATGGCACACAGTGACGGTTATCCCACTCCACAAAGGGGGTGCCACCATTGACCCTGGGAACTACTGCCCCATTAGCCTGGAGAGCCTGGTCTGCAAGACCATGGAACGTATCATCTTGGAGCTTATAAATAAGGACATAGGTAATCTCCAAACTCTGGACCCCACTCAGTTTGAGTTTGTAAAAGGTAGGTCATGTCTCCTAAACCTGACTGACTTCTTTGAAGCAGTCACCAGAGCCGTGGACAAGGGTAAGGTGGTGCACACAGCTTATCTTGACCTCGCCAAGGCTTTTGACATCATCCCCCACTCTGGAATTATAGATAAACTCACTAGACTGTGCATAAATCCCTGTGTCACAAGATGGGTGGCCAACTGGCTCACTAACAGAACCCATACAGTGAAAGTAGCCAACTCCAAATCCAACTTCAGACCAGTGACAAGTGGAGTACCACAAGGCTCAGTCCTGGGTTCTCTCCTGTTTGGCATGTACTTCTCAGAAGTCCAGGCTAATACAGCAGGTATTTGGGTAACGAAGTTCACAGATGACTGCAAACTAGGTGCCATAATAGAATCACCTAATGATGTGGACATTCTACAAAGGGGCCTCACTGAGACTGATGCTTGATGTCAAAGTCATGGCCTCAAGCTAAATGCCAAGAAGTGCATTGTCATCCCCTTTGGGAAAAACACGGTACCCATGAACTACCACACAGGCAGTAGCCTACTAAACACCAAAAGTGTGATAAGAGACCTTGGGATATAGGTAGACAGTAGTCTCTCCTTTGATAATCACATTGCCACAGTAGTCAGGAAATCCTTCTACATGGCACACCTCATCACAAAGGGGTTCACCTCCAGAAAAAAGAGGTAATTGTTCCTTTCTACTCATCCCTCATCAGACCCATTATAGAGTACATTACCCCATTTGGCATGTACCTTGCAAGACATCTACAACAACTAGAAAGGCCACAGAAATACCTCACTAAGAGGATTACTGGCTTCAAACAGATGCCATATGCAGACCCATCTCAAAAAACTCCAGCTCTACTCCATCGCTTATCGCCTACTCAGAGGTGACCTCTGCCTAACATACAAAGCCATGCCAAACCCATATCTGTTGGACATGCTACACTTAAAGAAACCCCAATCCCTCCAAGCCACATGCTCCAGGGACCTAAACCTTGCCACCACAATAAACAGAACATGCTGGAGGGATATATTCCTGTCCCAGAGACTTCCCATGCTCTGGAACAGACTACCCATTCATGTCAAGCAAAGCTCCTCATTAGTCCTCTTTAAGATAAATCTTGACAATTGGATGGGAAATAGGAAATTCATCCCGGAGATCACTTCTGTAGTTCTGCTAGACAGGGGCGCAGAAAAATAACTTTCTTGGGTGGTGAAAGTCAGGGAACTTTTTGGGCTAGGCTTATATAAGCCCCAGGGCCAATACCCTAGTACCTACCTATGAACCTATGAACCTATAATCTGTTGTAGAAACCTCTGCTGTTGAATGCAACAAGGTACTCCTTTTGCAGCCATTATTTGTCACACCTCGAGCCAGACTCTCTAAGACTCACCACTTGGCTTTTCCACTTCTGGTACTTGCTAATGATCCATCATTTACTAAACAGGTAGTAAAGATCATATTATCTTCTCCAAAAAAAAAAATACAAGGAAAATATAAAAGGTAAATGGACTCATTTTTCTGTTTCTGTCACTTCCAAAGGAATGGAATCCCTTCTCCACTCATATCCCTTTGGCATTGACTACCTTGCATATATCTACAAGTCTGGTTTATGTTATTCTTCAATTAAAGTCTATTTTATTTGATGTCTGTTTATTGTGATAGTCCATCTGGGTGTTTGCCCTTTTTCAGGGAGGCCCAAGGGGGAAAAGCCCCACAAATTGCAATTTGTAAAACATGCATCATAAGACAGAGACATCAACTTATAACATAAATACATGTAACTCAGCTGTTATATAAACATGAATACAGCTGTAATTAAGAAGGTCAGTGCAATTGCTCAGTTTAAGAAATTAACAAGTTATACAGAGAGTTATTCAGAGTTTTTACAAGGATAGTACTTTTGATACATGAGTATTTACAAAAACTATATTTATAATTTTGTTTCCAAGTTTCCAGCTCTTGATTAATTATTTAGTTAGAGTTATGTTGTAATAGAGCATTGACAGTGGTTAGCCGGGTCTATGTCATATGAGCGAATCGCACAAATTTCGAACGCTCATAATATCGAACGTACCGGACATCGAATTACTTTTTTCTGAGATCGCAGTATAGTGTAGAATGGGATATTTGCCATTTCCTCAATGTAGTGCGAGCTCGGAGATGGAAAATATATTTAGCGGGGGGTGTGGGGAATAGGAAGTTCGAGGTCAGGTACTAGGCAGGAGCATAACCAGGAGTTAGTTAGGTGGTTTTTGAGAAGTATTTTGAATTGTGAGTAGTTAGTGGTTCCTGTGATATTTTGGGAGATGGAGTTCTCAAGTTCTGGAAATCTGATTAGAGTATAGGGAAGTCACCATGGTAGTTATTTGCTTTTACTTGTAGTAGAAATTTGTTTGAGGATCTTAGCTGTCTGTTCCTAGTTTGAGGTTGAAAAATGTTGCAGAGTGCTGGGCATTTTCCGGCTGGTATATTAAGCCATGGGTTGGGCTAGTTGTGTGAGAGTTAGGAGGCTGGGTAGTTCAAGCCAATTAAGCGACAAGGCAATACAGTGATGGGTTTTATATGGGGAGTTATTGGTAAACTTGGCATCTAGTTTAGATTGATGTGTTTTTTTTCAGGTTGGTGAAAATGACTGAAGCGTAAAGGAGGGTAGACAGCAGATGTGTCCTGGCAATGGATTGTCTTGTGGAGTCGGTGAGGTATGATTTAATTCTATATAAACAGTCTAGTTTAATATGGACTTTTTTATAGTGAGAAACAGGCATTTGTCAAATTGCAAGTTGCTGTCTGTAGTGACACCGAGTAGCTTAGTGTGTTTGACTGCTTCTATTTTATTGTTATCAGCTGAGTATATTTGGAAGGGAGACTGTAGGTCAGGGGTTTTGTTGTTTGAGAAGATCATAAGTTTAGTTTTTTTGGTGGATTTAGGATTAGTTGGTAGTTTGAGAACCATGATTCTACTGCTGTGAAAGAGAGATGGGTTGTTCTTCGCAGGCTATTTAGAGAGGGGGGCGGTGCAGCTGAGTGTGGAGTCATCCGCATATTGTATGATTGTGGCAAGTTTAGTAGCAGTATGTAGTTTATTGATAAATAAGGTAAATAAGAGTCGAGCTAGGATAGAGCCCTGTGGTACTCCTGGTGCAACTGGTAGTAGTGAGTGTTCACTTTGTCATTTTACAGCTTGCTGTCGATCTGTTAGGTAGTTATTGAACCAAGTAAGAGTAGATTTGCTTAGTTTTCGTGACTGGAGTTTGATTAGAAGTTTTTGATAACAGACAGTGTCAAATGCTTTTGACATGTCTAGGAATATTGAGGAAACTAGTTGACCATTATTTTTGAATTGGCTAATGGCATTAGTAAAGTGTAAAAGGGCTGTGGTAGTACTGTGGTGTGGTCAGAAGCCATGTTGGGTGTTGGTGAGGAAGTTATTGGATAGAAGGTGTTTCAGGAGTTGGGAGTGGATGCATTTTTCTAGAATTTTGGATAAGGGTGATAAGATAGTGATTGCTCTGTAGTTAGAGATGTCTATGCAGGTACCTCCTTCGTGAAGAGGTATAATGTAGGAGATTTTTACAAATTTTGGGAACATACCGTTCTTTTATTGAGTGATTTATCAGGATAGGCATTGGGTAGGCTAAGGTACTAGCAGGTATCTTGAGGTATTCAGTGAGCATGGTGTCCATGGCTAGGGGGGTTGGTTTAAGTTTGCTTAGCATCTTTTTTATGGTACTGGTTTGAATGGGATTAAATGACAAGGCATTGGGAGTCCTGTTAGGAGCTACAGGGGTGGTTGGGATGTGTTACTGGAAATTTTGGTTAGGCTTATGATGGAGTTTATGAAATAGTTATTGAACTGGGTGGATATACTGTCTGCTGTATTTATATTGGTGGGTGTTGGGGTTGAAGATTGACCTGGGTACAAAAGTTGATTTATGGTGGCCCAGAATTTCTTAGGGTTGTTTTGGTATTTTAGTTGAGATGTGATGTAGTAATTTTCTTTTTTTTTTTTTTTTGTCACTTTTTACCTCTGTGTTGGCTCTGTTTCTGAGTTGTTGATAATAGTCTAGCATGGCCTGAATTTTTTTTTTTGTTTGGTACTGAGCCCATGTTTTGTCTCAGGATCTAAGAAGCTGTTTTGTTTCCTTGGTTAGCCATTGAGCATAGCTTGTTTTTATTTGAATAGTTCTGTAAGGTACTTGGGTTTTCAGTATATTTAGGAAAGTATTGTTAAATTGTAAAAAGACAAACATTGTTAAACCATAAATGAAGTAGCACAATTGGTTATACCTTTTCCTTCTTTTTCTTATTAGATGCTGTTCTGAGAAATCTATAACCATAGCTTGTATTATGGTTTTATTGCACAATTAGTGTGACATATGCTCTGTGTCCTGTATCTTACCAAAAGCCTGACTATAGGAGACTTCCAGGCTCAAAGATGTAATATATGCATAGTGGAGCTATCTGAACCTAAATATAAATGATGAGCAGCTTGTTAGTTGCTGCAGTGCTTGTAGACGTTGGACAGCTTAGATCATACAGGAAAAGTAATATAAACTGCTGCTATATATTGGCAGGCTTTGTGTAACTGCTGCCTGAAAGCAAGAAAACTAGAACTACCCATGTCTATATTCTGAGTTGGATTCATGCTGCAGTCTTTTGTGTGTGTGTGTGTGTGTGTGTGTGTGTGTGTGTGTGTGTGTGTGTGTGTGTGTGTGTGTGTGTGTGTGTGTGTGTGTGTGTGTGTGTGTGTGCGTCTATAGATATAAATACGGGTGTTTGTGCGTATTTGCCTGTTCTATACGTGTGTGGCTGTGTGGGATTTACTATGAATAATCATAACTTGTTTGTCTGACTTGTGATTATTTGACTGCAAAATATTGAAAAGCCTGGGAGGTTGCTAACCATAACTACAATGCTCCCAAGGACACAAAACATTAAAATATTTTTTTGCAGTGGGGATAAGACCCCTGCATGCCTGGTATGAGTGTGTGTTTGTGTGACATACAGTATAATAAACAGATAATGTTCTACATATTCATAGTGTTCGATATATAACTTTGAATTTAACTATATCCAGAAGAGTTACCACCAATGAGTGCTGCCCAGATAAAAACTAGTAACGCACTTAAAGTCCTGTCAGAACTACTCATTCAGTCTTACTGCAAGAATGAAACATGGTGTCAAAGTAGAAGACTGTGGTGTTGTGTGGTTTGAAGATCTTGTGCAAAGCTAACTACAGGTTAATAAAATTCTTTCTTCTTGCTGCTAAGATTGTATTAATCCATTCTCTGAGGTCTGCAGTTGTCCATGCTTCTAAGTACAGATAACCATACAAAATAATAGATTTTCTAAAAACTGTTATGATTGTCATCTTTGAGCATATCTGATGAGTCCTGTTCCATGCGTAGTCACTGCTCACATTTTTGATGCACTTCCATGAACTCCAGACTCTCCTACTCTTATACTTGGTTATATGTAGGCCCACCAAGTTCCTCCCTGTGGTTTATGCATGCAGTATTGTTCAAGTATTTGGTCATTTTATACAAATTCAAAGTATGCCATTCAATGTTTTTCTTCTGTTGTGGTTTAATTAAAAGCTTTTGAACAAATATTATATTATCATGCAAATCTACACAATTTGAGGTACTGGGAAGTCCAAAGAATAGAATCTATACAAAACATAAATGGGGTTTGCAAACTGTCACATGGTACCTTCAGACACTGTAGGTCTGTCTTTTTCTCATCACTGTCCTTTGTATAAATTATTTGACTGTCAGTAAGTCATTTAAATAATTCTGTGAGTGCTTGAGTTATTTGGCAGAATGGCTACAAGTCCTCTCTCTGAGGATGCATTGCATTGCATTACATTACATTACAAAGATTAGCTGGGAGAAGAAGAAGAAAGGGATTCTCTGTTGTCTGCCTGAGTGTTGTGGCAACAGCAGCTCATCCTCCGATCTATCACATCTCTCCAGTAATTTTGAGCCGTTTTAAAGATCCCAGCTGTATTAGCTTGTATATCTCATTTCTGTAATTGACTTTAACACCTTCTAATATCAAGGTTAAATTTGTTCTGGTTATTATCTGTACATGCGCACACCTGATTGCCCTGTCCTTCATCACTAGGATATTCCCAATGCATTTGTTCTTATTGTTTTATGCACAATTCCTCATTTCTCTTTATTTCAAGAGAGAAGAAGTTGGCATTCCTTAGCTTTGCCTCTTACTACTGTTCACTGGGAATTTTCCACTTAGTAAAAATGATTGCAATAAAAAATGTTACAAAGAGCGCTCATCTATACTTACTTAGTTTTGGATACCTGACAGCCTAAAGATAGTACACCTAATAGCCAAAAATGTAATTCAGACCTATTTTGCAGGGGGCTTGCTAAACACTAGCTAGCACAATCAATTATTTTGTCCCACTCACCCATAACTTCTGGGTAGAATGATACTACATGGATAGTGTTAGCAGCAAGATCCTTACAGCACCGACATTTGTGTTTTTACCCATCCATACTTCACTACTCCAGCTAGGGAATGCTACCAATCGTAAATCAATTTCATGAAGGTAAATAATAGCAGAGGTAATTTATTGTCTTAACTTTTGCAAAGTAATCTCGCACATTGTTCTATAGTAATAGCTTTCCCATTAGAATTTTCCCATTTACCTTTCATAACTGACTATTCTTCTAGACTGAGTGAAATTAAATTCTTGTATAAATGATTAAGCAAATGCAGTTAGTTTTTTGATAATTTCAATATAATTGTGTAAGCATTATTGAAATATAGATATGTGGTGATAACATATATATTTCAAAACATACTTCAAGTAAAATACCTAATAAGTTAGAGGATGGTCAGTATTGATTAATACATTCAAGAAACATTTTATATCCCAGAAACATCTAATTAAATGTGCTCATTCAATTTCACAATTAATGGCATGCATTAAAAGCAAGGATTGCACTCTCTGATATGTACAGCTTTAACCAGCCAAAAAGAAGCAAGGAAGCATGGGCATTTATATGTTTCAGGAAGCTAATCTTTGAGATTTGTTATTTTCTGGAGTACATAATTCCATGTGGTAGGGACTTCCAAGTGGCCGGTGCAGTGTATAAAAAAGATGTCACACCAACAGTGAGGTTAAAAGATGGTCTGGGTAGTATTGCAGGAGGCTGTTGTAATGTGCAAAAAAAGATGTCTTAAGAATTGTGTGGTCAAAAAGGTGGTCTAGATAGTAGGGGACAACCTGAATGTCATTGCAAAGTGGATGCGAAGGAGCTGTTATTTTCAGTCTGCTCGCAGGAGAGGGGCAGTAGTTGAAATATATATGTGTTTATTTTTAAGTGCTGCAGTTTTATTACATGATTGCTCCAGTTTGGCTAGCTTTATTTACTTTTGTTAGTCTGGTTAGCCCAATTAGGCATGACTGTACAGGACACTAGGGTGAAGATAGGTTTGAGCTGAAGTCTTTAGTCCATGACCTCATAGATGAGGTTTGACTTCATAAAAAAGTTCTAGTTTAAGGTTGTGTTTTGAACAGCATATTGGATATGCTGACTGAATCTTAATCTAAGGTCAATTAGTATACCAAGAGTTTTGTGTTTTATACTAGCGCAATTCAAGGTATTATCAACTGATAATATATTTAACTTGTAGCAGTTTGATGGCTGGGTTGGAGGTGAAAATACAATTAGATTAGTTTTCTTTGGATTTAGGAGTAATTTAAATTTCTCTAGCCAGTTTTCAGGTTTTGTAAAGGAATGCGGTAGGTCATCTTGGAGTTGTTTGACTGAAGAGGCTGCATATGTTAGTGTTGAGTCATTTGAATACTTGATTATATTTGTTAGACAGGCTACTTTAGATAGAGGGGACAAGACAGCTATAGGTCTTTAGTTTGCCAGCTCAAGAGATTTGCCACCATTATGTAAGGGACTCACACAGAATTGTTTCCAGAATTCTTGGAGAGAGTGACTGATAAGTATAAATACTTGGTGTGCAATAACTCAGCTATTTGCAGATATTCTACTTAAAGGCTGCCTGTTGTAAGAAAGGTAGGTTTAAGTTTTTTTTTTTTATATTTTTTGTCATGCTAGCAGAAGTTAGAAGTTGTGGTGAGTGATAACGTAGTAGTGAAACCATCCACATCACTTACTACTGTGTTGAGTGCACTGGATGTATTAAGGGGGTTAGCAGTTTCATTTCAAATACTATCCTCCCATAGCCCTCTCACTATAACTTTAAATGTCCTTTTTATCCCTACATAAACCTAAGTATCTGTATCTCCTGTTTCATATTGCATCCATTTTAGACAGTCATTTTCCAATCATTTTGGGTGTGGTAACATTCTTTGCTGCGATACATCATGCAAAATTTGGCATTCCACCTTTTACTTCCTCATCTTCTACCTACCCATGAAAAGGCAAGATTATGATTTTTTTACAAAGCTGAATATGTTTATTGAATATTGCACAAAACTGTTTTGGAGTTTTGCTGTAGTTTTCCTGACTAGCTTAATAGTTTTGTTTAGCCTTTAGAATGATACTCCAAGTTAGGTTTTGTAATTACTGATATTGTTGCTGATTGTGTATATATTTTTCTAAAGGTCATGTTCATGCTTTTTCTCTGTCTTGTGCATTGTGTTTTCATTTATGATATAAGCCATGGTGCAGGTTTTGATTTCATTGTTTTTCCTGCATTCAGGTGCAGGAAGGATTTGCTGAAATGAGTTACTGCATCATCTAAAGGCAATGTTTATAATGACTCCTGGTTATTATGCATAAAGATACAAAAATGTTTCCTTATCAGATTTGGTTGTATTTCTGACTGTTTTATATTGGCTATTTCTATGAATTTTGGTGTGCTTCCATATGGAAAAGATTGGGTTATGACGTGTCCAAATATAGTCCATGCATGGATACATCTGTTGAAATCTGATGTCAGTTTCCAGTCAAAAATACATCTTTTTCCAGTAACTTTATATGTTCTTGTTGTCACATGTATTATCAATGTCAATCCATATAGAATGATAGTATGATGAATAGTTTTATGAGTACAATCAATATTGAGGCCACACAGGATTATTTTTTCAAGAGATATATTTGATGTTAACCAAGATAATATGTCCTCATTAGCTGATTTATCTGCACTGTGAGCTATGTTGCTAAACATAATTATTTCTTCAGTTAATTTTAAGTACAGTTACTAGGATTTCAAAATTATCAATGTTTGATATTTGTATGGGGTGCATGGCAAGGTTAAAATTTTTGAATATGAAATGGCTACATACACCATTAGCTCTTTTAGTTCTATCATTACAATGTTGTAGCCAGGAAGTAGTATTTCTTCATCTTCTGTGTATAGTTTAAGCCAGGTTTCTGTTACTGCAATTACTACAGGGGTGCAGCGAGACATCCAGCTCTGCAAATCTGTTATTTTATTCCTCATACTATGGTCATTTATATCATATAGCTTAAATCCAGAAGGGCCACTTCAAAAAGGTGTATTAGGATTGCTCAAAACAGTATTATGCATGGCAAGTCATGGGTTAGAATGAATGTCCCCACATTTTAGAAGTAATTTGTGTTAAAGTTTATACTAGTGTTTAGATGTCCGCAGTAAGGTTTGGAAATACCTGACTTGTTTAATTTTACATGCTTGTTTTGAATATTGAAGTATTTAGGAACAGGCTAGCCCTAGCTGTAACAGGAAGCCAGTTTGGTTTACTTACAAACAGCAACTGATGTTCATATGTACTACATGGTCCTTATCCCAAGCCCTTGTTTTATTCTGTAGCTCAGATCAACAATAAAGAGGTGAAAGGAATTCTGGGCATCTCCATTCCCAATGTGTTTGTGTAAAGCACTGTAGTCTTTCTTACGATTAATACTAGCAATGTTTTCTCTCACTCTTACTGTTAAACCCATCTTAGCTTTTCCAGCATGGATGCTTAGACATACAGTCTTCAGTATAAAGTACCCCTTTATTTTGGCATGTAACATAATGGTTACATTAAAAGACTTTGTCAGTTACTGGATTTGTAAATTCTGTAATAACTTTAATATTTCAACACATAATGCAGTTATGACAAATATCCTTCTCTTCGCATTAATGTTTATATAAACACAAGAATATTCTTTTCTAACTTCTTTCTGATATTACTGTGCCTTCTGTATACCAATTCAGACCTAACCCCAAGCACTTTGACATTAGCATTGCTCTAGTCCAGTACTTACAGATACATGTCTCCACCTCGCTTATGTCACTACCATTACTTGATGATGTATGCAAGATCTGTTTGATCTTGTCTGTTCTTACGCTCAATCACAGCTCTGTTATCTCACTGTCTATTTACTTTTGCACAAACAATATTTATATGATCACTGTTACAACCTCTTTTAACAAACTTGATTTTCATCTCGTGTTTGTTCAAAAATATCTTATCTTTACTAATATTTCTGGTATCTCATTAAAACACTGACTGAAGGACCAGTTATTAAGCACATTCCATATGCTGATTTTGAGATACAATCTGTTGACATCTGAATCAGCTTACTGTAGATTCTGTTGTCTTTTTGTACATCTCTGTATTGATGTAATTAATTCTTTCACAGCTCACTTCATAAGTAAAATAGATTTCATGCATGGACAGGCTCCCATTTGAAATGTCAGCACTTGAAATATTGAGTAAAAAGACTGAAAACCTGAAGAAGAGCAAATCTTGAAAATGTTTCTTTTTCTTTACTTTTTTTTGCAGCCCCCCACCAAATTTATTACAAACTCTGAGGTTGCCATACCTCAGAGGAAAGGTATTCATCAAAATGCCATCTCAGACTTATTGTATGCAAGTTCGTTCTTTCGGCCATTTAGTCTCCACATTTTGAGACTCACTCTAGCAGGTCCCAACATTTCAAATGATTACCCAAGGACATCTCTTTTGCTTCAAAAAATGGCTTTAATTCTTCTAGATGCTCAACAGCCATAAGACAAAAATGTCATTAATAATGTAACAGTAGAGCATTACTTTATTTTTAAAAACATCCAGCTGCTACAGAAAATAATGTTTTCAGTTTTCCATATCAAGGTCCACTTAACTGGGGGTCATAGAAGCGCTCAACAGAGTACCGCTTAATTGTACATAAGTATCACCCTTAAAGGAAACTAAGTTGTGCTCATACATACGCTTACATAAAACATAGGCTGTATTGATAGTAACATCATCAAGGGCTACATATATTACAAGCAGAAATCTTACTGCTTTAGCACCTATGCCATGGGATATAATACAGAACATAGAAACAATACTAGACAAGAAATCAAAGGGACCATAAGAGGCCTATCCAAAAACACCTTTAAGTAAACATACTTAAACGTTCGTGCCACGCTTTACCACCACTTAATAGTGGTCACCTCTCAAATCAAGCAGGGTCATTCATAATAACCCTGTGTAAATTTATGTCTACTCATCCAATCATCAAGTCTAGCCTTAAAGGCAGACAAAGTAGTACTTTGCTTGACCTGTAATGGTAACTTATTCCATAGGCTGAGAATACGTTGAGTTAGGAATCTATTTCTTCACTGAGTCTTATTTATTGTTTGCTGAAAATTTGGGTCTCTAGTACAGGTGTTTGTAGAGCCTCTGGTTTGCAAAGAAACAGGAGGTCAGATAAGACTGTGTATTTAAAGTCTTAATATAAAGTGAAGCAAAAAGGCAATCCAGTCCACTTTTATCTGTGAGGTATTCATAATATAAGTCACAGTACGAATAATACATTACTGGAACAGTCTGTCTAGATACATAGAAAGTGTCTCAGTCAACAAATCCTTGCTTTTGATTATAATGTTCAAAGGAAGATCAACTAAATGTTTATGGCTGTTGAGCATACTTAAATATAAGAATACTTTAAGTAGTCAACTTCAAAATAATTTCAGAGAGGAGGTTCAAATAACACTGATAATGGATATGGAATAGTATGACAGTAAAATATATACCCGAGTCCACTACCTATTGTTTAATTATATGTGCACAAACAACATGCTAATTATGTTTATTTACCTACTGGATAATATGGCAGATTTAGTTAGCTGGTCATCGCCATTATGAACTAAATGAATATTTCTATTTAAGGACTAAATTGATCTCTATAAGACTCAATTATTAATTGTAGAGTCTGGGTGGATACTTGCATTATTTGGCAGGTGTGTTTTCTGTGTTACTTATAATACTACTCTTCAGTGGTAAAAAATCTCTGCAGCTTCTTGAACTTCAGCTGTGCTTATATGGAGTTCTGTTCAATCTCCTTTTAGTTAGAGCACATGGAAGGCACCCTTTAGCACTGAAAGCTGGCTAGTTCCCAGGGGTAGGGCCCATTTAGCAACTGTGCTCAATGACTGAACATCCACCTGTGATACAATATAATCTGCTGGTCGCATATATTTGTTCATTTTAGAGTTTCTTTACATCTGTTCCAAGTTTCTCTAGAAACACCAGTGCTATTTCATCTGCTGATTATCATATATTTATGTATTTTTCAGTTTCTAATGTTTTTTATTCAATTTACTCAAAATAACCCTCTTCTTCTACCAGTGACCATACTGTTCCATTTACCATAGTATAGTTCTATGTTTGATTTTGCAACAAAAAAAACAGGCTTAAATAGTGGGAAGTATACTTGCTGTGTTCAATTCAAGTCAGTCACAAAAGGTAACCAAATGTTCCACAAAAAGAAATGAAGCTGTAACACAAACCGCTTTACTTTGCGAACTCTTAATCCAGTAAAAAAGAGTCAAAATCACCATAGAGTGTTCATTCGAACCTACTCATCCACTGGGCAATAGCTTGTAGAAAAAACACGCAGCCAGCATGTAAAAATAAATCCAAGCGTCCAGTAGAAACCACGTTTATTAAAATAATTAGAACACATAAATAAACATTTCTTTTTGTGGAACATTTGGTTACCTTTTGTGACTGACTTGAATTGAACACAGCAAGTATACTTCCCACTATTTAAGCCTGTTTTTTTTGTTGCAATTTATAAGTCTTGTTTATTATCAGGCAAACAGAGTGTAGTGAGCATTATTCTTTGTTTTTAAACTATGTTTGATTTTGTTTTCATTATCCCTTCCCAGGTATCATCTTTTAAGTGCAGCACATTTCCAATCACTTGTGCATTATTTCTAAACCATTTTTCCTTCTTATGCTCCTCTATCAATATTAATTTAATTTCTTATATAGTCACCAAATATCCCCTTCATTGTTATTATTAATCAAGTGAGCAATTTTAAAGGCTATAATATACGTCATGCAGTGGGCAGCAAAAAACACCATACTGTTTTCAGGCCATTAAATTATTTTGTGCTATTCTTAAGCCAGTAGCTACTGTGAATTTGTTATCCATTTATTGTCTTAAGAGATTATCATATACCTAATCATATACATGAATATTAATGAAATAATAGATCTGAAGTAGGCAGACTTCATTTGTCTGCAACCTGTGGGTATCGGATCCGACCTCGGATCCGAGCCGGCATTTCAAAAGCTTTAGGCTCGAGCTCTAGCTCCTCCCTCTACCCATAACCCCTTGCCAATCCCTGACTGACCTCAGATTTCGTTTGCCGCTTTCAAGTTGCTTAATGGACAGTTCCTTGAGCTCCTAGTGCAGATAAGTTTTCTGACAGGAAAATTTTGAAAAACTTTAACTTTTTAATTTAATTAGTTAGAAGTGTTTGTGTTAGGCTTTCCTCTCTCTATTTTTAATTTTTTCTCGGGTTTTGCGTGGTTTGTGTGTGTGTGTGTTTTAGGCCTGTTAGGCTTAACATGTCTGAAGCCCATAAGGCAGTATTCTCTAAATGTACCGAGTGTGGCCATAAGCTGTCCCCAGTGGATGGCCACACTCGGTCGCTTGGGGTTGAACACCTGTCATCTGGTTGTACCATTTGTGCAGGGTTCAACCCCAGAGCTTTGAGGGAGCCGGAGGTCGGCTGGTTCTGGCGGGACTTCTCCCCCCAGATACCGCTTCGTCTTCTGCCCCTCCTACACAGCAAACAGTTGCTGTGGGCTCTCCTCCACCAGCTGGGACTCAACCTCCCTCTAAAATGCCGGAGGAGAGAGAGTCTTCTAGGGAGTGAGAAAAGAAGGAGAGGCACAGGGAGAGGCACCACAAACGGAGAGCTGAAACTTCTAGTTCGGCTCCTCCATCCAAGTGGGCCTCTCCTGTGCCTTCTAGCTTCCCTCCTCCTCGGCTCCACTCCCCTCGGTTCTCTCCTGGGCCCGAGGAGGAGGAGGCTAGCCCTTCAGCGAGGTCCCCAAGGCGGCTCTCTAGATCCGCTTCGGTGGCTTCGACTAGATCCACCTTCTCCATGAGTGAAGCAGACATGGACCGGATGATGAGGAAATTCATCCAGGCCCAAATGCAAATGGGAGTGCTCCTAGCCCCCATCCGGAGGGGCTTGACCCCTTTTCGCCCCTTTGGCTCCTTCTCCGACCCACACCATGGGTTCGGAGCTGTCGGCGCCGGGCAGAGTTGGGATCCGGGGTGGGTCAGATCCGATAGGTCGGCGCACCCTCGATCCGTCCCATCCCTTGAGTGCCGGGTCGCGGACCTGACCTCTCGGAGCCGAGGACGAGCCTCGGATCCGAGGGAGCTGGTGTGTCTTCGCCCGCTCCCGTCTGCGAGCACACCGGTCTCGGATCCCACGGTCTCGGCTCCGGCCCGATCCGTGCGTCAGATCCGAGTGGGGGTCGGCTCTCGGGTTTGAGAAGCTGGCTCCCCTCGACCTTCGGCGTAGTGGAAAGGGCACTGTTGAGGACTTCCGGACCCCCGGTCCCTGCCACGGCTCCATCCCGCTCCCTTGCAGTTGGGCCAGGCCCCACCAGCCGGTCCCAGGGACAGCCCGCCTCGATGTCCCGTGGTTTCCTTGGAACATCCAGCTGCAGAAGAGTACTCCTCGGACAGCCCCGAAGAAGTACCTCGAAGCGTAAGTGCAAAAGGAGGCACATGGACTCCCCTGAGTCCGTTCAAGACACAGACCTGGATGAAGGGGAAGGCTCCCCAAGGTCACCCCTGAGGACGTCTCATTTGGAGACATTATGGAAATGTTGAGGATCAGGGGGGGTGGTCTGGCCCAAGGCCTCCTCAGATGAGTCTGTGTTCTTGGAGGCATTCGAGGCGGCCCATCTACCTCTTGGGTGTCCCTCCTGCCGATCCTCTGGTGGACCTTATATCCATCAGGCGCGGAAGGATCCGGACACCGTTGAGCCTGTACCCAAGCGTCCTGACTGTATCCTTTCCCCTCCGGCGGACTGCACTCACTGGAGCAAAGGCCCCCCAGTAGATGCCATGATGATGGCTGCAGCCACTAAGAGGGAATTGGCCCAGGAGGTCCCTCTATGCATCCTCCAGGCAAGGAGTCCCTTCGATGGATCGCATTGGGAAGCAAGTTTTCAGTTCAGCAACCTTCTCTTTGAGAGCTGAACAACATGGCACACTGCATCAGGATGCAGCGGGATCTGATTAAAGAATACGCTGCATCTCCCAGAGTCCATGTCGGTGAGGATAAGCAGGTATACTCCACCCGAATGGCCACTCTTAGAGCAGTTTCTAACACATCTATCGGCTGCTTTCACGCTACCAAGGGAGCCGCTGGAGCCAGTGGAGCAGGCCTAGTCATGAGGGCGGCAGGCCTGGCTCCGCCACTGTAATTTCGGAGAGCCCTTCAAGGCGACTTTCGCGAATGCCCCTTCGATGGTTCTGCCTTGTTTGGCAAAACTGTTCGCTAAACATTAGTCCAGAGCGAAGGACGGGAAGACGCTGTCTGCCGTCGGAGTCCGCTTCTCAGCTCCCCAGAGGTCCTTCTCAAGAACCAAAAGGGACAGAAGAAGTTGTGGTTCCGGAAGTCGCAGCAGTCCCAACCTGCTCCGGATAACCAGTCCTTCCGTGGCAGAGGAGGACGGGAGGTCGCCGTCCTAGAGGCAGGGGCTCTAACAACTTTGGGTCCAGAGAACCTTTCTCTGATAGGCCCACGCAGCAGCCCTGAAGGGTTGCCTGGCTGTCCGTCTCTGGAGGCAGTCGGGGGGCGCTTTTCGAGGCACCTAACTTCTTGGGAGTCCATCACAACAGACCGTTGGGTGCTTCGCGTGATATCCAGAGGTTATACAATTCCCCTATACAAAGTTCCCAGATCTCGCAGCCTCCCAGATGTTCCACCCGACCAAAGGGAGGCAGCAGCTATCAAAATCGGACAGCTGCTAGAAAAAAGAGCTATCCAGCGCCCCCCAGATCAAACCGGGTCAGGGTTTTACTCCAGGTTCTTTTAGTGCCAAAGAAAAACGGGGACTTAAGACCGATCTTAGATCTTTCCCTGCTGAACCTGTCAGTAACCAAGCAAAGTTCCGATGGTCACCTCTTCAATCTATACTCCCCTCTTGAGGGAGAACGACTGGATGTGCTCCATCGACCTCAAGGACGCCAGTACTACCACATTCGCATGGACAGACGGTCCAGGAGGTTTCTTCGCTTCCGGCTGGGAGCCAGTCACTATCAGTTCAGGGTCCTTCCCTTTGGTCTCACCTCAGCCCCCAGGGTGTTCACCAAAGTTTTAGCTGTTGTAGCGGCCCACCTGAGGCTCCAGGGATTACAGGTCTTTCCGTACCTGGACGACTGGCTCCTAACGGCATCATCAAGGCATCTTCTGTGCTCAGCCAGGGACTACTTCCTTCGTATAGCCCCAAGGTTGGGCATCACTGTCAACTGGGAGAAATCCTTTAATATTTCAACACATAATGCAGTTATGACAAATATCCTTCTCTTCGCATTAATGTTTATATAAACACAAGAATATTCTTTTCTAACTTCTTTCTGATATTACTGTGCCTTCTGTATACCAATTCAGACCTAACCCCAAGCACTTTGACATTAGCATTGCTCTAGTCCAGTACTTACAGATACATGTCTCCACCTCGCTTATGTCACTACCATTACTTGATGATGTATGCAAGATCTGTTTGATCTTGTCTGTTCTTACGTCAATCACAGCTCTGTTATCTCACTGTCTATTTACTTTTGCACAAACAATATTTATATGATCACTGTTACAACCTCTTTTAACAAACTTGATTTTCATCTCGTGTTTGTTCAAAAATATCTTATCTTTACTAATATTTCTGGTATCTCATTAAAACACTGACTGAAGGACCAGTTATTAAGCACATTCCATATGCTGATTTTGAGATACAATCTGTTGACATCTGAATCAGCTTACTGTAGATTCTGTTGTCTTTTTGTACATCTCTGTATTGATGTAATTAATTCTTTCACAGCTCACTTCATAAGTAAAATAGATTTCATGCATGGACAGGCTCCCATTTGAAATGTCAGCACTTGAAATATTGAGTAAAAAGACTGAAAACCTGAAGAAGAGCAAATTTTGAAAATGTTTCTTTTTCTTTACTTTTTTTTGCAGCCCCCCACCAAATTTATTACCAACTCTGAGGTTGCCATACCTCAGAGGAAAGGTGTTCATCAAAATGCCATCTCAGACTTATTGTATGCAAGTTCGTTCTTTCGGCCATTTAGTCTCCACATTTTGAGACTCACTCTAGCAGGTCCCAACATTTCAAATGATTACCCAAGGACATCTCTTTTGCTTCAAAAAATGGCTTTAATTCTTCTAGATGCTCAACAGCCATAAGACAAAAATGTCATTAATAATGTAACAGTAGAGCATTACTTTATTTTTAAAAACATCCAGCTGCTACAGAAAATAATGTTTTCAGTTTTCCATATCAAGGTCCACTTAACTGGGGGTCATAGAAGCGCTCAACAGAGTACCGCTTAATTGTACATAAGTATCACCCTTAAAGGAAACTAAGTTGTGCTCATACATACGCTTACATAAAACATAGGCTGTATTGATAGTAACATCATCAAGGGCTACATATATTACAAGCAGAAATCTTACTGCTTTAGCACCTATGCCATGGGATATAATACAGAACATAGAAACAATACTAGACAAGAAATCAAAGGGACCATAAGAGGCCTATCCAAAAACACCTTTAAGTAAACATACTTAAACGTTAGGTGCGCTTTTACCACCACTTAATAGTGGTCACCTCTCAAATCAAGCAGGGTCATTCATAATAACCCTGTGTAAATTTATGTCTACTCATCCAATCATCAAGTCTAGCCTTAAAGGCAGACAAAGTAGTACTTTGCTTGACCTGTAATGGTAACTTATTCCATAGGCTGAGAATACGTTGAGTTAGGAATCTATTTCTTCACTGAGTCTTATTTATTGTTTGCTGAAAATTTGGGTCTCTAGTACAGGTGTTTGTAGAGCCTCTGGTTTGCAAAGAAACAGGAGGTCAGATAAGACTGTGTATTTAAAGTCTTAATATAAAGTGAAGCAAAAAGGCAATCCAGTCCACTTTTATCTGTGAGGTATTCATAATATAAGTCACAGTACGAATAATACATTACTGGAACAGTCTGTCTAGATACATAGAAAGTGTCTCAGTCAACAAATCCTTGCTTTTGATTATAATGTTCAAAGGAAGATCAACTAAATGTTTATGGCTGTTGAGCATACTTAAATATAAGAATACTTTAAGTAGTCAACTTCAAAATAATTTCAGAGAGGAGGTTCAAATAACACTGATAATGGATATGGAATAGTATGACAGTAAAATATATACCCGAGTCCACTACCTATTGTTTAATTATATGTGCACAAACAACATGCTAATTATGTTTATTTACCTACTGGATAATATGGCAGATTTAGTTAGCTGGTCATTGCCATTATGAGCTAAATGAATATTTCTATTTAAGGACTAAATTGATCTCTATAAGACTCAATTATTAATTGTAGAGTCTGGGTGGATACTTGCATTATTTGGCAGGTGTGTTTTCTGTATTACTTATAATACTACTCTTCAGTGGTAAAAAATCTCTGCAGCTTCTTGAACTTCAGCTGTGCTTATATGGAGGTCTGTTCAATCTCCTTTTAGTTAGAGCACATGGAAGGCACCCTTTAGCACTGAAAGCTGGCTAGTTCCCAGGGGTAGGGCCCATTTAGCAACTGTGCTCAATGACTGAACATCCACCTGTGATACAATATAATCTGCTGGTCGCATATATTTGTTCATTTTAGAGTTTCTTTACATCTGTTCCAAGTTTCTCTAGAAACACCAGTGCTATTTCATCTGCTGATTATCATATATTTATGTATTTTTCAGTTTCTAATGTTTTTTATTCAATTTACTCAAAATAACCCTCTTCTTCTATCAGTGACCATACTGTTCCATTTACCATAGTATAGTTCTATGTTTGATTTTGTTTTCATTATCCCTTCCCAGGTATCATCTTTTAAGTGCAGCACATTTCCAATCACTTGTGCATTATTTCTAAACCATTTTTCCTTCTTATGCTCCTCTATCAATATTAATTTAATTTCTTATATAGTCACCAAATATCCCCTTCATTGTTATTATTAATCAAGTGAGCAATTTTAAAGGCTATAATATACGTCATGCAGTGGGCAGCAAAAAACACCATACTGTTTTCAGGCCATTAAATTATTTTGTGCTATTCTTAAGCCAGTAGCTACTGTGAATTTGTTATCCATTTATTGTCTTAAGAGATTATCATATACCTAATCATATACATGAATATTAATGAAATAATAGTTTTTACTATATTATGGTATTAGTGTTAATGTTAAATTTTCATCTAAAGATTATGGCTGGGATTCAAACATGAAAGCATTGTACCCTCATGCAATGCTAATGCTAGGGAGATAACATTGTAGGGCAGCTTGCTTCTAAGAAGGCATGCATTAAACATTGTCTTTGAATCCCTGCATACTTTGCATGGCTGCTAATTAGCACTGTTCTGTGCTCTATTTGTTTCTGGGTCCTAGTACATGTACTTATTTATTTATATTTTGTGTTTAACCTTTTATTGATCATATTTACAATTTATACCAGAATAGTATCAGGGCATTAATCTGAAATGTATTAAAAATTAGAAAAATATATTGTAATAAAGACCTGTGCATGTAAAAATATATTCAGACTAAGCTATTGTTATATTCTATATTGAAATTCATATTATGTAGTAAATAAATTAGTAGAATTCAAACTTTTAAATGAAGAAAAACAAAAAATTGTAAAAAAAATACTGAAATCCATTAGTACTATGCTGATGTTGTGAGAAGAGAATTAAAATTAAAACTGTCATGCAATAACTTTTCAATATTCCTTTAACCACAACATTTAAGTCACTGAAAATGTCCAATAAAAGCAACTGTCAATGTTGCAAAACAACAGCACACCTGGATTTCCCAATGAACCATATAATAGAGAATAGAATAAAATCTGTTTCTTTGATTTCAAATGTCCATTCTATACCACAGAGTCCATGGGAAGTACAACTGCACTAGTCCTACTTACTTGCAACAGTAATGTTTGAATTTCACACTGCCTCAATTGAATGTGGGTTCTGCACCTCCACAAACACATTGGCAGCTTTTCATAACACAGAATTCTGTCATCAGGCTAACTATGACATGGGATCGGCTAAGCCCCTGTCACAAAACGTCAGTTCTTCAGGCTTTTAGTCCTAAGTAGGAAGAACCAAGAAGGGTCAAAAGCAAGAATTGCCTGAAAAAAACCAGTTCACAGCCAAAAAACACCAACCCCAATAAACAAAGCCAACCAACAACACAATAAGGTTGGATACTATTGAAATATATATAAAATAAGAGAGATGGTGGGTGGGTGCTGCTACTATGGTAATGTGATATTCAAAATCTACTGTTACAAGTAAGCAGGACTTACATAACTGTACTATGTTCATCATTTGTACTGATTCAGTGGCATGTGAGTAGACTCCCAAATCTTTCTCCACCTAGGAGGAGGAAGGTTAAGGATCCAGGAGCCCCTGGAGAATGGTCCTCACAACACCTACTCTGGAATTTGAGAAAGAATCCAGTTTGTAGTGCTTTGTAAATGTATGAAGAGCAGACCAGATTTCTGCCTCTAAAATGCTTCTAAAGTCCATTCCTTTCCAATATGCCACTGAAGAAACTAAAAAAAATAAAGCAAAAGCAGTGTCCCAGTAGAGTGAATAATGCTGTCTCGAGGGGAGGGAATAACAACTGAACTGCTAACTTACTCACTTTCTCCTAAAAAAGGAGAACTCACTCATTCCAGAACTGTAAATCTGTGTGGAAAGTTAAAGAATTCTGTGGTTTTATTATTGTCCTTGAAACAGTTTTGACAGTAAAACAGGATATTAGGAAGATGAATAAGGAGAGCTCAATGCAACAAGTCCAGTGTAACGAGAGTTTCTGAGTTTTCAGTGGTTGTTTATAAAAGGTTACTTCACACAGCTTGACACTCTTCTCAAATCAGGCCTTTGGGGAGGTTCATAATAATCACACGGTAGGGGGTCTCCCTGAAGTTCGAGGGTTTCACCGCCTTATTCCTCTTTTGGTTCTCCTTGTCCTGCTGTCAGCCCTAGTGTTGCTATGTGCCTGTTCCATTTCGTAATTCACTGACACTTTGTAGTAATCCTCGTGGGCACCTTGTCTGTGCTGAACCTGTTGTACCTATAAAAAAGGAGAGATTTAGAAAAATGTTCCCAGTTCTGGTGCTAAAATTTCAGTGCAGGTTAAAATCTCAGTGCAAGCTTAGAATTTCATTTGTTTAAATAATATTCAGAGATCCTTTATCCATTAGTAATCTTTATTAAATTCTTAGCAGAGAGCTGTCCAAGCACTGCTCAGTGCATTTTAAAATGTATAATTTACAAGAAAATTTGTTTCTTTCACAAAAATAAAGTCTGCATTTTTTTCCAAAAGGAACTAATCTGGCCACAAATGGAGAACTGTTTGCCAACTATCAATCCTCAAAAGCTCACAAAAGGAGAACTCTTTGTCAGAGTTGGATCATAGTTAAATGAGGCTCTAGGGAGGGTAATGGACCAAGCTCACCCCTGACAGCCATTCCAGTGTCCCAGTAATTGGCTCCCTCCACCCTAATTACAACAAAAACTGTTCAGAACTATCAGTTTACATACCATCTTCCTCCTTACTTTTGAAGTGATTACAAATATGTGGCTTTAAAACTTTTATTTATCCTTTGTTGACCAGGTTAATCCCACAAGGCTAGCTGTGTCTTTTCAGAGGAGACCTCAGGTAGTATTTATACATTGATTTCATTATTCCATTCTAGAGATAATTATAAACATTCCAAAGTCACAGTCAATGCCTTAACAGTTGCCCACTTTCATGGGCTGCAATCTAGATATCAAAGTTTGCAGGTCATACCTTCCAACAGCCAGAATCCTAACTCTTCATCTCAAGATGGCATGCCTCATTAACCTTTCCAAAGGTTTCAGACCATATTTGTCTCAATGTACTGGGTCTAATGGTCTCATGGCTGCAGCCATTATGGTGGTACCTCATGCCAGGTAATATATGGAAGTCCTGCAGTGAATTTCATATTTGAAACAAGAAAACACATTTTAAAAACATGTAAATAAAACTGAAACATTCACAACAAAAACATTTACAAATATTGCATTCTACTATACATATTACAAGATGAACATTTCAACTTTTCCCACTTGCTACTCTTTATTTGTTGTTTGCTTGTTAGTTTTTGCTTCCTGCACAGTCCTTCAACCCAAGAACACCTTCTCCCAGTCTTCTCATTTATTCCTGCTGTGAGGATGAGAGTGAGTTCACTCCTAAGCCAGTCAAGAGCCTTATGTCTCTTTAATATTCAGTATGGGATAGAGTCTGACTGGCCTACTTATTCCCCCAGGGGTAAGAGTCAGGAAGATCTCCAGTGTGGGAGTCCTAACTGCTCCATGCAAGATGCAAGAGCAGTGACTAGAGCTTAAATTGAAGGAGAAGTTAGGAGACAGTCATCTAAATAAATGGAAATGTCAGTTTCCTGCAGTCTCTGGTTAACTGCTACAATGAATATGCACTTGGTGAACACCCTGGGGGCCTAGATGTGGCCAAACAGAATAGTTTGGAATGATAATGAGTCACTCTGACTTGAAAGTATAAAAATATCCTGGACTCACTGGCCATTTTTAAATGGAGATCCAAATGGCATAGCCATTCTCTTTGTGCTAGACAAGAAAGGAATGACTGCATTGTGGCCATATGAAAAGCTTTTTTGGGATATATTTATTTATGCCACTTAGATTCAATACTGGTCTGAGGTCCTTTTTTGATTTAGGTATTAAAAAGAACCTGAAAAAAATCTGGAGCCTTTTCTTGTTTGAAGAGACCTGTGGGATGGCTATTTTGCAAAGGAGGTTTAAAACCTCCTTCCCAGTCACTTGTGTTTGCTGGGTTAGGATGTTTTACAAGGGTAGGGATACTAAGTCTAGGACTGTGTGAAATGGAATTCTGTAACCCCTGGATATGACCATCCTGATCCATCTGACTGTGGTTGAAAATCAACTTGCAGGTAGACAAATGGAAGGACAGATAACCCTCACCTTTCTCCATAGGGGGACAGTTGGGCAAGGCCACAGAGTAGCTGCTGACCACCCATGAGTGGCCTAAAGCTGCCTGATCATTACCTAGGACCCCTTCTTCTGGGTATACAACCTTTCTGGAAATTACATTGTGAATTATGGTTCTTTACTATCTGTTACTCTGAGATATCCTTATGTCACATTTAACATTAGCTCCTATTTGAGCTTAACAATGTGCATAGCTGGGAGGGTTTTCCTTTACTTCTCCACACTGTCAAGGTGTACATTAATTTTCAGTCAAACAGACAAGATCCTTCAAATTGAGAATTAATAAAAGTCACCATGGAGTACTTGGTAAAATCAGTTAAAGAAAAGCAACACAAGCTGAGAATAAATATGCCTTGGCTGAGCCCTCATCCAAGTTATAAGTTAGCATATACCATGAGGCTGGCCATACTTCAGAATGTTGTTGACTAGGACAGTGGCTTGTCCTTAGTAGTTTCATCTGGTATCTGTACTATTGTCAGGTACATCTCAGCCAAAATGTCTGTATAAAACTTATCCACCAAGTCGGCCAAATAATTAAGTGCCTTTAATGAAAAAAGTGGAGGATGTATATACTAATTTCTGAAAAAAAAAAAGCCATTGCTATGGATTCTTTGGTGGGTGTATCCTGGGGTCTGTAATGCTGCAACCCTCTTAAAAGCAGCTGAGACTAGCTTAACTGGCTTGTGAATCTCTAACCAGAAAGTCAACTCCCTGGTAGGCCAGAACTCACAATTCACTTTTCTTGGTCCTGAAGCTAATGTCTTCATTTACCTATCTACCACACTGGCTACTTTAAGAATATTTGCCAGTGGAGGGACCACCGATGAGAATTGCTGGTTACACCTGAAGGTCTTCTGAAGTGCTTTCTGTGAGGTGAATAGTGAGTTTCTTTGTACCCCCCCCCCCCTGCATCATCTCCAAGAATTACTCAAACTTTGAGTCTTAACAGGAGGATTCAACAGATGAATCTGGAAACTCATCATGCATATTGTCTTCCTGGGAAGGTGGGGAAGGGAACATTTCACGAATGAGTATGGCTGATATTTATGAAATGAAGTTGTCTTAAGAAGCTACAGAAGGTTATGGGTCTCTCTCATACCTCTCAACTGTCCAGATTTTTCTCTCATATTTTTGGTCCATCCCTCATCGAATTTGTGGTTTTCTGGATTTTTGCAGTAAATCAGTGAAGACTGAATTCACTAAATAATGGCAGGCATTTGAGTATCAGCCTTAATTTCCTTCCAAAAATGCATAGCAATGCAAGATGCAAGACCTTTTATTCTAGCAATTTTCTAAGTTTATAAGAGCAGTACTTAAAATTTGTCCCTGTTTTCAGGGTTTTGTCTCCCCATTATTTTTGTCTTTGTCCAGATTTGTTGTGCTAAAAGATTCTGAGCAACTTTCTCAGTGAAAGATTTATTTTCTGGTGGTGCAGAAAATACTGGTGTTGAATTGGGTCTATATTAAAACACAGAAGTTTCAAAACTTTGAGTGTTCTAATATCGAACCCTATTCAACAAAAGTTGAAAACATCGAACATACAGAACAGCAAATTTTTTCCTAGGGAAAAAATTAGCTGTTCCAAAACACATACACACAACACAAGCACACCAGACAAACAGCAATCCACACACATACACCTAAAATCTTACAGCTAACCCTACACTAAACTATACATACACCACTAACTATCCACTTACCTTAACCCAAACCCTAACCCTAAGGTCCGTCACGATCGCATACTCACCTCACCCGCGCCCTAACCCTAACTCACCTACCCCACCATAACCCTCTTGTCCACACAATCGCACCCTTACCTGACCTGTGCCCTAACCCTAACTCACCTAACCCGCCCTAACCCTCATGTCCACACAATCACACACATACCTAACCCTTGCCCTAACCCTAACTCACCTAACCCTCACATCCATACAATTGCACATATACCTAAATCGCACCCTAACCCTAATTAACCTAACCCGGGCTCAATCGCACACTTAGCTGAACCTGACCCGTAACTTTCCACCACAGCAGTGAAAATACCGAAGCAACAGAAACAGACAACCAAATTCTTTACCTAGGAAAAAATTTGGTTTTCTGTAGCTTTGATATTTTCAGCGTTTGCTTAATACGGGTTCAATATTAGAACATTTGAAGTTTTGAAACTTCGATGTTCTAATATAGACCCGTTGAATTAGGGCACAGCATCAGGGTAGACCGCAACAGTAACAGACTGCTATTAAAGTTTGAATCAACATCAAGATGACTGAGGTTAATACTCCCACATTGAGTATCACAGCTCTGACAGCAGTGCTGAACTGTAAGATCTGATATTAGCACTGGGGACAAGTATTGACTCAGGGGCTACTGTCAAGGCCAGGAGACCTGATGTTAGAAGAACTTTAAGTGACCAGAAAGCTGAGGCAAAAGGCATCAAGGTTAATGCCAAGATTGATGTCAGAGACTCAACCACTAAATCAGGATTTGGCATCAATTCAGATACAATAAGGGTCCAGTTTGGCATCCTCAGTATGAGTAGGAACATTTGGATCCATTGAGGATAATGTTGAATGTCCTGAACTTTGGAGAAAAAAAAGAAATGGATTCCCTGTTCCTAACAGAAAAGGTTGGAGAAGGGCCACCAGAAAGCCTTGCCTTGCCCTTAAGAAAAGACACTGAAAACATGTCATAATAATAATCTGTGAAGACAGGGATTGGAACTTCCTTTGCTGTTGAAAGCTTTGGTATTGAAGGCATGGACTTCAAAATGTAAGCAACTGCCTTGTCAGGTCCTGGATTTAAAAGTTTGATAAACATTGTGCCTTAGAAGGCTTTGACAAAGGAGAAGTAGTTTTTCAACAATCTTAATGAGTATCTGCTTTATGGAGAACTCAATGCTTTTCTGTCTAACTTCAGAAACTGGGAAGAAGAAGAAGAAGAAAGAAGTCAGGCTGTTTGTGTGGCCTATAATTTTTATTAGGTGTGGAGGAAGCTACTGCTTCAAGGCTGACATTGAGGTAGGCCTCGACATCAAAGAAGTTTCTATTTGAAAAGAATAAGCTTGAACAGTCTTCTCATAAATATGCAACCTGGACTGGTCTGGTCTGTGTCTAATAGTAGAGGAAGTAAACTGCCTGCATATAGAACACTTGGACATATTATGGCTTCCTCCAAGACAAATAACACATATACAGTATCATGGCAGTCTAGATGAGGAATCTTGTTTCCACAGTCACATATCTTGATGGTGTGCTCCATTTTGACAAGCAGCCAATCTGAACCAATTCAAATCAAACAAAAAACAGATAAATCCTTTTAAAATAAAGAGTTTTCCTTTTCTTTTTATCAAGAAAAGGATGACAGAGAACAAGGTCCAGAAAAAATGAAAGAATCTGACAGTAAATATTTCCAAAAACTTACAATAAAACTCTGATAATAATAAATGAATAATAAAATAGTTGTATATTAAGAAAAATTGAAATGCAAAATGTCATCAAACATGAAAGGCAGCCCATGGCCATTTTTGATATCCAACAGTGATGAAGTGCAGCAATGAAGTTCTGGAGAGGTTAAGCACTGCAGTGCTTTATGGGATGGGGGGTGTGTTGTCAGCCTAGAAGCTTTAACTGCTGAGCAGTCTTAATAGCAGAGGCATGCATCCTCTTGTAACTGAGGATGGACATCATATGACAAGATACATTTTACAGTGATGTTCACTTTTTTATTTAAATAGAAAGATTCCTCTGCATGGTGCATTCCTCTAGAATAATAAAAACCCTGTATCTGGTATAAATATATGATTTCAGATAGACAAATAACCAAAAACTGTAATTTATACATAAGGTGGAATTTTAAGTTTGTAAAAAAAATGTACATGGTGTTCCAAAATGTGAACGTTTAGTGCAGAAATGTAAACTAACTTTCCTGGTACACTGAATGTTTATTGGGCTGTTGACATGTTAACATTTATAAATGCTGTGGAGACAATAAATAAAGTAAAATAATTTCCAATTCATGTATCCTGTGTACTGGCTGCAATGAGCTACATTAGTACTTCTAGTATTGTCAATATGAGCTCAGTGGAAGTAGAACCTGAATAGGAGGAACAGGAAGTTATAAATGAAAAGGGAAACAGTTTTTTGTACTGCAGCTAGTAGAAGACAGTTTGAAAAAAATAACATTTCTACTTGACAATGTGTATCCTGTTTGGCACATTTATTATTTCTATTTTTTATAGCAAGTCTGTTTGTGAAGAGGGATAAAGCCTTGGCTACAACCCAAGTGATTCGAGTTCAGTTAGCAGCTGGGGTACCTACTGAAGCTGGGAGGGGGAAGGGAGAAGTGATGAGGGTTTATCTGTTCACCCCTTTTCAGAGAAGTGTTGCAATGGCATGCTGTTTAATGACTAGAGACCTACAGCTAACCTAGATACCTTAGGCAGTCTGTTTTAAAAAATATGTAAACAAATCTTGCACTACATCTCAGAATATAACATCTTCGCAGGTAAACTATATGAATTCAGACCTAGATACAATGTCTCAACTGCAATATTCTTACCAACTAATGCCATCTACAAAAACTTTGAAGAAGGTGAACTTACATGTGTTATGTTCATATACTTTAAATAAGCATTTGAATTGTACAACAAAAACCTAAGAAGTGTCATTTCTCCACTGAGGTATGCAAATGGTTTCAGATCTACTCTTTTTTTTTTACTCAAATGATTTTTATTTTGATGAAATAACACGATAATGTAATACATTCATAACATTCAATAACTATTTACAGTATTTACATTCAACCTGACAAAAAGGATTCAGATAAAAACATTTGTAGTTAAATAATAACTTAATATATAAACTATGATAGTTAGGAAGAATTTTGTTCCATATGTAGGGTATCAATCAAATTCAAACCTTTTCTCCAAGGACTATTAACCAATGGCTTAGGAAAGGTTCTTAACTCTTTAGCTCTTTTCTCTGTTAATATGCATTTCTTCAGTGATGATAACAATTCCTCCATTGTGGGTGCTACATTAGAGTTCCATCTTTTAGTTGTGCATTTTCTGGCTATTGCTAACATTGTCCACAACAAATACAGGTCATCTTTCTTCATATTATTACTATTAACAACATTCAATAAAATTAAAGACTTTATCAAAACAAATATATCAGTATAGATACCTTGAAGAAATTTGTTAATCTCATTCCAATATGGTTTACTATTAGTACAGTCAAAATAAATATGAGACCAGTCAGCGGATTAGTGGACAGATGACATCTCCAACATAACTTGCTGTTTGAAGGGCTAATTTTTGAGTTTCTCAGGTGTCAAAAAGGATCTGTGTAGAAATTTCCAATGAAAAATCCTCCAGAATTGTAAGTAAGAAGTTAGTTTAACTGAAAATAAAATGTGTGTTTTATCTTCTATTGATAATGATACTTGAAACCCTTTATTTAGATATTGTCAATAAGAATCTTTAGGAGCTGTCTTATAGACAATTAAGGTGTTATATAGATAGGATAATTCATTCTTAACATTTATATTATTATATAGAATTCCAAAAATCCAGTTTATAATTTTTGGTACGGTTTTGAAGGATAAGTTATGTATTATGCTACACAGATCCTTAGTGTATGCTGTGACACTCTAAAGAACCAACCAGTCATTACGGGACAGGCCATAAGTTGACAGTATACTTTGTGTGTTCAAAGCTTGTTGGTTTTCAATACATTGCAACCAACAAAATAGGTTATTATTTTCCCATAAACCAAAAATATCTCTATGTGTTTTATCAGGGAAATCCTTTGTAATAGTAAATGGTATTAAAAATCTATGCCACAGTTTTATATCTAAATTTGTGTTAATGAATTTTCTAAACACATCAAAAATATTGTTTATTAGTGTTAGTTTAGTTCATTTTGTTAAACTATACTGTAAATTTAAACTTAAATAGGGCCAAATCATATCTCTGTCAGTTACCAAAGCATTCTTTGATAAATAATTTTCATTCATTAGTACAGTGGAGTGCAACCGTTTCCAATTGGAAGAGTATCTAGGATTTATCCAATTCATCACTATTTTAATTATAGATGCCTTTATATAAGGTTCAATCTCTGGGAATTTTAACCTCCCTTGTTCCCATTTTCTGATATGATGAGAATATGCCACTCTATTTCTTTTGGGGTACCATAGGAATTTCATCAGAGTTGAAGTGATTTCTTTAAGGATTTTCTTTCCTGGTGGAAGTATAAGGGCTTGTGCTATATATAATATTTTAGGTAACAAAACCATTTTTATCAGTTGTAACCTATCATCAAATGTTATAAACAAATAATTCCATTTGCTTATTAATGTCTTGATTAAGTCTATGGCTTTAGCATAGTTAAGCTGTAAGGTTTCCTCTATATTCTTGCCTAGGAGTATTCCTAAATAGTTGAAACTTGGTTTCCAGTAATATGATTAACTGGAACCTGTATGTTCTTGTTTTTATTTAATTATAAATATTTTAATTTAGATTTGTTGAAGGAGAGTCCTGAGATTTTTTGGAAATTTGTTGTTACTATATCCACTTCACTTAACACTTCCTTAGAGTTGGGTAAGGTAAGTAAGACATCATCAACAAACATCATTATTTTAGAAATATATTAGTCATATATATTTATACCGCTTATCTTTGGGTTATTACATATTAAAATGCCAAGTATTTCTATGGCTAGAGCAAATAGGATAGGGGACATGGGACATTCTTGTCTAGTACCTCTAGCGATTTGGATTGCTTTGGAAGTAAAGGGACCTAATTTGACATATGTTAGATTATTTTCATAGATTTTCTTTATCATTGTTATAAAAGGGGGGAAATCAAATAACTGTAAGACTTTAAATAAATAACCCCAATTTAAGGAGTCAAAGGCCTTTTGAATATCTAGACCTATTATCAATGCTTCATGGTTTCCTCTATTGAGGTAATCTATCAGAGTTAATACTCTTTTAATATTATCCTGTGTATGCCTGCTATGTATGAAACCAGTTTGGTCTTCATTAATTATTTTAGATATGGGTATTTTCAATCTATTGACCATAATTGACATAGTTTATAATCATTATTCAACAAAGAAATTGGTCTATATGAGTTGCAATGATTAGGGTCCTTATTGTATTTTAATATAGGGGAAATTAGAAAATATCTCCAACAAGGAGGAATATTTGCTAATGTTTGAACTTCAAGAAAGGTTTTATGTAGGAGAGAGATTGTAGAAGAAGGGAACAATCTATAAATGTCTATAATTAAGCCATCTATTCCAGGTGCTTTATTAGACTTACTTCCTTTAATCCCATCTATAATTTCTTTTTGAGAAATATTTCTTGTAGATCTAACTTAAGTTCCTCAGGAATTCTTGTTATGTTGGGAACTATATTCTCTAACTTCTCACATTCATTTGTACTTATTTTATCTTTATGATGCTCTGCATAATGATAATTAAAAGCCTCCAGAATGTCCCCTATGTCTGAGACTTTATACCTTTTCCCTTCATGAAAGATACTATCAATGTTATTAATTTTTGATTGTATCTTAACTTTCATAGATAGGTTATGAAGATGCTTAGGAGAGGTATCTTAAGAATTTAATTTCAGTTTTTTTCATAGCTAAATTAGTTTTATTGGATAATATTTCATTGTACTTCTTATTTGCTTCTTCTATTTTCCTCTTATTATCTGTAGCAATTAAGTTTTTATTAGATTTAAAAGATAATATTTGATTTTGGAGTTGCTGTAACTCTGAGTCCCATTCTTTAATTTTATTTTTGTACCAGCTAATGGTTTTACCATATAGATAGGCCTTAAGAGAATCTCAAACCATAATTGTGTTTGCTTCAGGTTTATAATTAATTTCTAAGAAAAGGTGAAGTTCAGAAGTTATCCAAGATTTAAAGTCTTTAATTTTTGTGATATATGGAGGAATCCTTGAAGTAATAACTAATTGATTGAAGTCCAAGTATATTGTTAACAACAGGGAATTATGATGTGAAAAGGGACAAGGTTGTATTGAAAAATTCAAGATTTTAGAATAAAGATCTTGTGAGATATAAATTTTATCTATTCTAGTTTGGGTACCATGTTTATAGTCCTGGTGTGAGAATAGTAAAGAATTTGGTCCTAAAGTATTAAAGGTATCTTTTAATTTAAACATTTCTGTCCATTTTTAACTGTTTGGCTGAGGAAAATACTCTAGAAGATTTTCTATTGGTAGTTTCTGTAATATCTGTGATACAATTGAAATCACCTCCTAGTATAATATTACCTTTAGAAGTAGTTCTAATAAAGTCTAAGTGTTTCTTAGCTAGTCCAACCCCCATACCCGGGAACCAGTATAAATTAACCAGGGTCCAAATTCTATTATTAAACTTAAGTATAACTAAGGCCAGGAGTCCATCATTATCTACATTTTGTAAATTATTTGGGGATTTAAGAAAGTCTTTTTCATGGAATTGTTACTCCTCTGGTCTTATTTTTATAAGAAGATTGAGCAAGTATTGTGTATTCCTTAGGGTCCCACATAAATGTGTCATTTATTTTAAAGTGTGTCTCTTGCAGAAAAACTACTTGAGCCTTGTTTAATTTAAGATACCTTAGTAAGTTGGCTCTCTTATATGAGTTGTTTAAGCCATTAGTATTTATGGATATCAAAGTTAAATCCATATCAGAATTCTTTAAAGATAAATAATAAAGGAACTTGTATTAATAGAATCCTGTATACATAATAATCTTCCTGAATAGACAACAGAATATCAACTGTTGTATTTCTATTTATCTCAATCCAAATAACTTTCCCCATGAAAGATAAAAGTAAAACAATTGTGTCAGGCATTTCAAAACTAGAAAAACAGTTAAATAACAAAAAATGAGCATATTTCACTCTGATCTAAACTTTAATACACCCTATACATAGAATGAAATATACTCCTAGTCTAGCAAACAAAACTAAATCTGCTAGACTACCTATCCCACCCATCAATCTTTGTTGGTTCAAGCCCATGAAAACAAAGTAAAAAAATGGAGAACATATTATAAATGAAGAGAAAAATAGTAAACAACTAATCAGATATTAATTCCAGTTAGGTTTTAGAGATGAGTTACATACACTATTATTAGAAACATTAAACATTTATACAGTAACTATTCACTAAGGAAGCAAGAGACATATTTAGATATATATAATCTGGATTTAGTGCTTAATAGACTAAGGAAACATTAGCTGTATTAATAATCTAAATGATTACCCAAAATACCTAAGTATGTCATCTGTATTAGTTTTAATAAAAACTTCAAAATGACAGAACAAATCAAAGAATCATTTAGCATTTGTATTTACTTGCCCTCTGAATAAATCTTATCATGACAAACTCCCACTAAATAAAAACTTCATGAGAATTGGGTGTTAGCAAATAGTAAGTGTGTGTCATTCCCAAAAGATGTTAACATAGATTTTTAAAATTTTTAAAAATATTTCATAAGACATATTTGTCCTTAATTAACTCCTAAACTTTTGGAATAGCAGATGTTTAAATAACTGACTAAAATCAATAATAATTAACTGGCATCAGTTAAAATGACAAAAATTAGTAAAAAACATTATTTATATAAAACTTACTATGGATAACAGGTCTTAAAAATGAATGGCTCAAAGACAAAATTAAGAAAGAAATAGCTGTAAATATCTACCATAGTAACAGGGTAATACTGAAACCCATAACTTGTTTGTTTGTTACCACAAGTCATAGATATTACTGAGCTCTTTCCCTGTCATAAAGTGCTAATATACTAAAATACATGACTTTATAATAACTGAAAACATAACATCTGAAATATAAATAATATCTAGGATACAATAAGGAAATCAACATATTATGTCATTGTCCATGTTGGTGTGAATGACCTGAGCTGTACCTCCCTGGACTACATGAAAAGAGACATGGAAGAGCTCTCTGGTCACGTAGCCCAGGCCAGTATGACCCTGACCCTGAGTAGCATCCTGCCCTCACCAAGAATGATACCACAGTATAAAAAATATATATCAATTTCAACAATTGACTAAGCTTAATGGTGTCATTCAAAAGGGATCTAGTGTCTGTCAGCCTGGGATGACATGCTCAACAAGCCACGCTGCTTCACTAGAGATGGCTTGCATCTGTCACCCTTAGGCTTTTGAATACTGGCCAAGGCTCTTGCCACCCCATAGTGCTTTTTTTAGGCAAAGCTCAAAAGACAAACCCACCACCATAAATAGCACAAGTAACAAAAAACTGAGAGTAATGCTACTCAATGCCAGAAGTCTAAACCTCAAAATGCACGCACTCGAGGCACTCCTCAGTATGGAGAAAATTGATATATGTGCAGTAACAGATACCTGGTTTAAGGCTCCAGAGAGCACCCCAGCACTACCAGGCTACAACTCATACCATACATTTTGGCCACAAAATCCAGACTGAAATACAAAAGGCAGGGGCGTATCCATATTCATCAAGGATACCCACACCTCCTGGTTAGTGGCACAGCACAATGCTTCAGGAGACCATCCACGTGCAACTAACAATGGGCAAAACTGCAATTCAAATTGTAGCTTGCTACAGATCACCCATCATGTCCCAGGACCCCCCATTCCACATTTCTGGAAGCACTGGGATACATAAAGGTCCTACCAAACACCCTGATATTGGATGATTTCAATTACCCAAACATTAACTGGGAGAAATACTCAAGTACTAACTCCCTTGCTGAACATTTTCTAGAATTTATAAACTCAATGCCGTGGATCAACTGGTCAACATCCCCACCAGAGGTGACAACATATTGGACCTGGTCATCACCAACATGGGCAACACTGGAGGTCAACCCCTCGCTGGTTAGATCTGACCATAAACTAATCACTCTGGATATCCACATTCTGCCCCCACCCCTAGTCAAAGAAACAACCGTGAAAAACCTTTCAAAAGCAAACTTCACATTACTTAAGACTGAGGTGGAAAGTTTCAAAGCCCCCATGCTAAAGGATAACGTTGCCCAAGCTGCAAAATCCTTTAGTAATGCACTCTACGGGCACCTACAAGAATGCATGGGTCGTGCTATCCCAAGCAAAACCAAGACTCACTCCTCCAAGAAAAGGAAACCAGTTTGGTGGATCCCTGCCATAAACAAGCTATACAATAGAAGGAGGAAACTAGTACAGAAAAGAGTAAAATCCCAAGAAGGGAAGACATCCCTGATCAGTATCAGCAAGAAAATACAATCCTTCATAAAATCATCCAAGGCTAGCTTCGAAAGAAAAGTTGCAAAGGACTCCAAAGATAACCACAAGGCATTCTTTAGCTATGTCAAGAATCTCAGTGGCAATTCTCAGATCTGCTTAGAGTTAGTGCAGAATGGCACAAAATACACTGAACTGACCAATATTGCCAACATCCTGGCAGACAGGTTCAGTGCAACCTTCACATCCCTCTCACCCCCAAAAGGGCCCATAACCATACCAGAAGAATGTAGTGCCCCTGAAATCACAGACACTCAGGTTAAAACTCTCCAAAGCCAAAAACACAGCAACAATGGGACTGGACAGTGACCTAGGCTGCGTCCTACATGAGGTCAAATATGAACTAACCCCTCACCTAAACACACTGTTCAAACTCAGCCTCTCCACAGGCTACGTACCCAAAGAGTGGCACACAGCAATTGTTATTCCACTCCACAAAGGTGAAGCCACAACAGACCTTGGGATCTATCACCCTATAAGCCTGACTAGCTTGGTCTGCAAGGCTATGGAGCACATCATCATGGCTCTCATTAACATAGACATTGGGAACCTCCAAACACTGGACCCTACCCAGTTCAGCTTTGTTAAGGGCAGATCATGCCTCCTAAACCTGGTGGACTTCTTTGAGACAGTTACCAAGGATACAGATGAGGAAAAGGTGGTCCACACAGCCTATTTAGACCTCACAAAGGCCTTCAACACCATTCCCCATTCTGGTATTATAGACAAACTCACCAGCCTGAACATAACCCTCTACGTCACAAGATGGGTTGCCATCTGGCTCATGGACAGAACCCATATGGTAAGAGTTGTGGGAGCTAGGTCTGAATCTAAACCAGTTACAAGTGGCATTCCCCAGGGCTCAGTTCTAGGACCCTTCATGTTCGGCATATACTTCTCAGAGGTACAGGCAAGCACAGGAGGACTATGGCTGACCAAGTTTGCAGACGACTGCAAACTAGGAGCTATCACTGACTCTCTGGCTGACACAGGCATCCTCCAAAAGGGTCTCACTGAGACAGATACCTGGTGTCAAAACCATGGCCTCAAGCTAAATGCCAAAAATTGCATAGTCATCCCTTTTGGAAAAAAACAAAGTACCCACAAACTGCCACATAGGTGGTAGCCCCCTAAATACGGAATACGTAATAAGGGATCTGGGGACCCAAGTAGATGGCAATCTCTCCTTTGATAATCACATTGCCAAAGTGGTTGGAAAATCCTTCTATGTGGCCCACCTAATCACAAAAGGGTTTGCATCCAGATCAAAAGAGGTCATTGTGCCCCTTTACGTATCACTCATCAGACTCATCATAGAGTACAACGCCCCATTTGGGATGTATCTTACAAGACACCTGCAACAGTTGGAAAGACCACAGAAGTACCTCATCAAGAAGATCACTGGCCTCAAACAGATGCCCTATGTAGCCCGACTGAAAAAAACCCAGCTGTACTCGGTTGCATACTGCCTACTCAGAGGTGATCTCTGCCTGACATACAAGGCCATGTCCAACCCAGAATTGATGGACATGCTCCACATAAAGAAAACCATATCCCCTCGAGCCACACATTCTAGGGATCTAAACCTCACCACAACAATAAATAGGACGTCCTGGATGGATAGATTCCTGTCCAAGAGACTTCCCATGCTCTGAAACAAGATTCCAATCCACATTAGGCAGAGCTCCTCACTAACACTCTTCAAGAGAAACCTTGACGAGTGGATGGGAAACAGAAAGTTTACCCCAGGGATCACTTCAATGGCTCTGCTGGACAGAGGCACAGGGAACTAATCTAAGGGGGCAACGAAAGCCAACACATTCCGGCTAGACTTATATATGCCTTCGGGCAGATAGCCTAGTACCTGCCTATGAACCTATATTAAATGCAAAGTAATTATAGTTCAATCAAAATTATTCATACATATATTTGCTAGGATTTAGTATGGTGCTAGAGTATCCTTACAGTTATTACCATTAGTCATAAGCATTTCCTGTAAATGTATAAGCCTATACTAAACATTTGCTAACTGCATAGGAAAGTTATTTACAAAGATCTATTTATAAAAATATATATTTTATGTATATATATATATATATATATATATATATATATATATATATATATATATATATATATATATATATATATATATATATATATATATAGTATATTCACTAGAAATAGTGGCTATAATTAACTGTTTACAAGAAAAAAATAACATTTCTGTATATATTTGATCACAAAATATAGTCACTATTATAAAAGGGAACCATGAATATGTTTGCAGACAGTGTAGCTCATAATTCTTGTAAAAGAAGCCTACTATGCTATATTAACCAATCAGAGACTTGACACTCACAATTAGGCTTGCATATACACATTAGACAGGGTCTATATTAGAACACCAAACATTCAAAATGTTGAGTGTTCTAATATCGAACCAATTGAAAATACTAAACATCAAACATTCAGAACAGCAAATTTTTTCCTAGGGAAAAAAATTGCTGGTCCAAAACACATACACACAACACAAGCACACCAAACAAACAGCAATCCATACACATACACCTAAACTCTTACACCTAACCCTACACTAAACTATACACACACTACTAAGTATCCACTTACCTTAACCCTAACCCTAAGGTCCGTCACTATCGTACACTCACCTCACCCGTGCCCTACCCCTAACTCACCTAACCCACCCTAACCCTCACGTCCACACAATCGCACACATACCTAACCCGCTCCCTAACCCTAACTCACCTAACCTGCCCTAGCCCTCATGTCCACACAATCGCACACATACCTAACCCGCACTCAATCGCACACTTACCTGAACCCGACCCGTAACTTACCACCAGAGAGCTGAAAATACCGAAGCAACAGAAATGGACAACCAAATTCTTATCCCTAGGAAAAAATTTGGTGTTCTGTTTCTCTATATTTTTTCAGCTTCACACGGGTCGATATTAGAACACTCGACATTTTAAATGTTCGGTATTCTAATATAGACCCCATTAGATATAATGTAATCTGATCTGCATGCATAGAATGGATGATGTCATGAGCTAAATAAGAAAGCTTCACTTTTTAGATTTCAAACTAGGTTTGCCACCCCTCCTTTTTTTTTCCGGACTATCCGGAAATCAAACTGATTCCCCGGTAGTCCGGAAAACACTGCACAAACTCCAGTATTCTGTTTCAAAAAAGAAACAGACTATCGGAGTTTGTAAATCGGCTGATTTACTATGCTTTTTTACAGAAAAGCATAGTAAATCAGCAAAAGCAGGTAGCAGGAATGGAAAAAGAGTGCGTTCTGTGTCGGGTTATGTCATAGTGATGTCACAAACTGGGCGGAATGTGGGCAGGAGAGGGGTGGGACAGGCGGGGTTACTGCTGACTCAGGGGGTTTGGCTTTACTTCAGTTTTAGCCACGACGAAAGGTGGCAACCCTATTTCAAACTGACATTTTCCCACCCAGCACACAACACAGTATAGACAAAGTCTGCTTATTTACAGTAACAAATGCAAAGTTTAACTGTCAGATACTTCCAAACAGTAAAATAACATTCAATGCCAATGAGAGAGAAAACAGTACTTTAACATTAAACACTACAGGAAACATAAATTGTACCCATTTAAAAACCTTGTGCCATAAAACATACAAGCATATAACTGATAGAGACCCAATTTAAGTCAAAAGCTGGTAAACAGCTTATTGTTTACACAGGTACAATATATATATATTCTGAAACAATCAGGAGTTGTAAGTATTAAAAAAAAATAGTTAATATATACTAAATCATAGATATGCCCTGTTATCCCATGTCTCCAAAACAGTTTTTATAAATAGAATATTATATAGAGGCATCAATAAATAATTCAATTAAAAATTCATTTAGTAACCTCTCATTTACATATTTAAAAGGGAAATATAAAATAATAGTTTTTATAAATAATCCAAGCAGTGACTATGTCTGCGTAATAACTCAGAAGAACATTTAGCAGGGCAAATGGCTATATATTATTTGAAATAAACCATGCCATCTTACGGTCATAAAAACGAAGGTAGCTTATTGTTCAATTATATCACTCAATAAACCAGTAATATTATACTAATATACTAAAAGCATAAACAGTTATTTAATCTGTATATGAGCAAAAAAAAAGTATAGAAATGAAAAAGCAAAAATAGAAAGAAAAGCAATAAGAAAATATTGTCATGACATACCTTACTTGAAGATTTAGCAAGTATAAAACAAATAAGTCCAAATGCAGTAGATGCTTTGAGAGATTTACTGGGAACAGCAATCTTTGACTCAGTTTTTTGTTTTTACTTTTTAACATCAGTCCAAGAGGATTTATCAGTAACTCTCTTCAGAGATGCAGATGCCCATTCCATATCTTCAGATAAGGAAATAATGTTATTGTTTTTAATAAAGGCAGTGGCTTCCTCTTGGGCATTAAATGATCTTATTTCATTCTGATATAGAATTTTTATTTTGGCAGGAAAGACAAGCTGAGTTTTGATGTTATTCTGCTTTAACAGTTTTATTAATGGCCAAGCTTTTTTCCTCTGTTCCAAAACCCTGGCAGAATAGTCATTATCAAACCTAATTGGGTTATGATTAAATTTTAATGGACTTTTCCTCCAGGCATATTTTAGGACCAACTCCTTGTTCAAATAAGATAGAAACTTTATGACTATTGATCTCGGATGAGTAGAGGAGGATGTTGACACTGGCTTTCCTAAAGCTCTATGAGCCCTTTCAGTACCAAAGGACAGACCCTCCTTTAAATCTAAAATCTCTGGAATCCAGGTATTCAGGAAATAAATTATATCTTCTCCTTCAGCTCTCTCAGGGATGCCAAAAATCCTTATATTTGACCTTCTCTCCCTGTTTTCCAGGTCATCCACTTTATTGAGAAGCCAGATGTTTTGTTTGATGAGAAAATCTTTCTGGCTTTCTTCTTCCTTCAGTCTTCCATCAAGATCATTCAGGGATGCTTCTAAGTGTGTTATTCTGAATTGATGCTGCTGTATAATTTCCTTGACAGAATCTGTTTCTGACACTTTTCCTTGAGGTTTTGTAAATTCTCCTTAAAATCATCCATTTTTAGTGAGAGTTCTTATAGAACAGATGTCAAAAGCTGCATTTCTTTTTTTAAAGCCATGTCAGAATGAGAAGTTTTCAAAGTGCTCATCTTCACAAATATATACTCTTCTTTTATAATTTGACAGGAAAAAACTTTCCTAAGTTCACCAAAGTTACTCATAATATAGTTTATACTTTCATCTATCAATTCTAAGTATTTTTGCTAAAATCAAATAAGTTATTTCCTACTTATTATGTAAGTTTCATAGAGCTCTGAAAAATTGCTGCTATCAGTTGGCCATCTTCAGTTTATCACTTTTCACAGATCTACTCTTGACAGAATCTGTGCTATGGTTACTAACACTACCAGTTCAAACTCACGCCCACCTCTATGGGCGTTTCCCAGGAAACAGTGTTAAGACCTCTGCTGCTGTTATTACTTATTAATAACCTCCCTTGGAAGATACCCAAGTTAAATATTCTGTATGCTGGCAATATAGTCATCACCAGGGAATCTGCAACACAAAGTGAAATCTCAGGATTGTTGCAAACTTACTTTAGTCTATTCTAGAACTGGATGTGCACTAATAAACTAATATTAAATATCAAAAAATCTATACTAATGTTACTTGGAACAAAAAGAAGGTGTGTGTGTGTGTGTGTGTGTGTGTGTGTGTGTGTGTGTGTATATAATTATATATATATATATATATATATATATATATATGTGTGTGTGTGTGTGTATATATATATATATATATATAAATATATATATATATATATATATATATATATATATACACACACACACACACACACACACACACACATATATCTGTGTATTACTTGTAAACTTCTGGCCTACATTACCTTATTCATATCCACTCTTTCATTATTATACTACCCTTTAATCTCCACTCCACTATTTTATCACCACTCTTTCCCTACATATTATGTGTTAACCATATCTTTTAGTTCTGTCATGGCATCAGTATTGTGTATGGACTATGAATGTATTTGACAAATCTCTTTTCTACTTTAAACTTAGATATCCCTCTTTCTTCCTTCCATTTCCTGTGAATCAAGATATGCTTTTCCCCACTTCAATAGTGCATTTTAATATCCTATATTCTGTAATGGTAAAAGCCACTGCTCAGTCTTTAATCTATATTCCTTCACAGTATCCTTAGCTCTCTAGTATTAACTGTCAAATGCTAATTTTTTTTTACCATTTCATTATGTATATATTCTCGTTATTGCAACATTGTCTTGTAACTCTTATTATTGTAATGTTGTGCTTGTATTGTTATTGCTTCTTGCGTTCCATTTCACTGTAAAAAAAACTCTATTTGCCTTCTGGGCCAGGTCATACCTGAAAAGGGTCTTCAGACCAATGCTCCTAACTGGTTAGCAAATTAATAAATAAGCAAATAAAGGTAAGACACTTTCTACAGCTTGGCAGAGACAAGAGCTCAGAATGCCAGCTGAACTCGGCAAACAGGTGGGTTTGAGTGATAGTTTTGTGAACCTAGGGTGGGGGTGCACTTAATCCACATTTCATTCCAGGCAGTGGCCTACAAATATAATGCCAGCATCCAAAAAGAGGTGGAGCTATAACTGTGAAGCTCAGTATCGTGTGGGTGTGTGTGTGTGTGTGTGTGTGTGTGTGTGTGTGTGTGTGTGTGTGTGTGTGTGTGTGTGTGTGTGTGTCTGTGAGAGAGACAGCTTCTTGAACTGATTGCTTATGAAAACTTCAGGGCTAGCCACTTGGTGGTGTAAACACTAGCTCTAGGTGATTTGATTACATTGACTAATGCTGATGAGACACCCTGATGTTGTTGTTGTTGTCTTTTGGCTTTTCCCGGTTAGGGTGTCACCACAGCGGAACTCCGGTCCCCTAATGATTGGCAGTAGATTTTCACGAACGCCGAGGTGCCAGCTCGACGTTCAACCTTCAACGAAGGCATGCCCATTTATGCATGTCTTTCGAATACCCAGCCAACCATGGAGAGGACATGCAGACTCCACACCGAAGGCACTCCCCGCACTCCAGCCGAGAATCGAACGGGAGAACCTCTTGCTGTGAGGCAACAACGCTACTGCTGCACCACTGTGATGAGACACCCTGATACGATGTAAAAATGGGAAAAAAGTGGGTTAATGTTGAGGAAATCCTCACCAGTAAGTTGAGTGCCATTGATTCTAACCAGCATAGTAAATTAGGAAGTGGGATTCAAGCACTGCTCCAGGATGAGTGAGGTTCAAAGGTGCAGTGCTAACACAGATAGTCAGCCCACACTTGTTCAAGGGTAGACAGGTTTGTCAAAATAAATAAATAAATAAAATAAAAAAAAATAATTATAGCATCAAGACATGTGCTTGAGGTACGAGACAGATATGCATGCAACACTTCAAATATGAAATAAGCTTATTTGATGTAGCTGGGAATTTTAAGCTTGTCTTTAATAGATGTAAGTAAAATGTGTGAGCTCAGAATATGCACATGTCCCCTGTAATAATGGAATTACTAAACTTTTTCATTAGATTTCTAAGGGGGTAAACTTATTATGTGTTTGACCAATAAAGATTAAACTATTTCTATATAATATTATTAAAAGATGTATTTGAGGTATTATCAGAAAAATATGTCCAATACGTACACATTTGCAAATGTATAGCAAGATCATTTGAATAACAATTTCTACTTGGAAGTGCATAGTCTGAGTAATGGACTATATCTGTATAATATTATCAAATGTTTTGTTTGAGTTATATTACAGAAATATGTTTTATTCATACTAAACTGCAAATTTCTAAGTTTATTTAGAAAAGGGTGGGGCAAGCATGTATTTAACAGATGTGAGCAAGACGACAAGGTTATGTTTGAAAAAAGTGTAAACTTATAAAGTGTGTACACAGTATGGCAATATAATGAGCTTCTAAAGGGGTAAACTTATCATGTTTGACTGATGAAGACTGGACTATTTCTGCATAATGCTATCAAAATACAATTGGTCTGTGACAGAGAAATATGTCAAATGCCTGCAAGATGGTAAGCATAAACTGAATTAATCTGACACAGGTGTGACTATCTCTAGTAGATGTGAACAAGATAATGAAGTAATATTTAAAATGTGTGAAACTGCACTATATGAATATGCTCTATATGTCAATGGAATCAATTACAATTTGTATGAAAGAACACAAAGAGTTGAATGGAAAGGGGAGAATATTTACTGTATTATTGTTGGCGGATGAATGACTAAAGATTGAACATTCCTCCCACAGGATACATCTAAGGAAAACTAGTAGGGATATTATATCAAAAGCATATTTCAGGTTTGAGAAGAATGTGTACAGTACCTGTAAATCTATTAATGTATAAATAATTTGCTTAGTCAGTTTATTTACAAACCTGGCTGATATAAATGGGGTCATGCATGTTTATTTTCTCATAAGAATATTTTTTCAGGGTTGGACTGGCTCCTTTTAAAGGGGAGAGAGAGTATCTAATCTCCTGTCTGCCTCTCTTTAGCTCTTTTAAGATATATATATATATATATATTTCTGAGACAGTAGTTACTACTGATGATGTATTGGATGGTAATTGATAAATCATAATGTAAACAGTACAGAAGTTATTTCTTGATTGACTCCTTTTCTTTTATACATTCATAAGTAAGTAAGCACTAGGCTAGCTAACTTTGTAAGACATTTTTCCCTTTTGGAACTTGAATTAACCTGTTTGGTTTGTGTTAGATTGGTCTTAACCATCCCATGGTCGATAATTATATATTACCCCTACTGACAATAACTGGAATCCTGCAATAGATAATTTGAGGGGACCTGTTCTTAGAATAAAGCATATAGAAGTTGTCTCTGTGCATTACTAATACAGAGTGCAGTCCTGGGGTAAACTTTTTAATAACCATCCATAGATCTAGGTTGTGCTTGAATATGGGTATGGATGCATTTTGTTTTACATGGATAGGAAGTCTGCTCCAGAACAGTGGTATTCTCTGCAAGATATACTTGTCCTTCCAAACCACTCTGTCAATGTTACAAAAGAGGTTTAGATCCCTAGACCAAGTATTTCTGATGCAATTTGACTTGTTGATGCATAGTAGATCTATCATTATTGGGTTGGAGGATGCCTTATATGCCAGATACAGGTCACCTCTCAACAGCCTGTAGGATACCAAGTATTGTAGTAACAGGGCTTTGAGTCAATTCATGGAGGACATATTGTTTAAGACTTGTATCCTTTTAGTAAGGTATCTCTGTGGGTGTTACATTTGCTGCATGTGTCTGGATTGATACATGCCAAAGGAAGCATTATACTCTATCATTGTCCTAATGAGGCTGAGTAAAGAGCGACAATTACATCTCTAGATCTAGACACAATTCTTTTGTTTATAATTTGCACAACCTCTTAGCACAAGAAATATGGACAAAGCCTAAAATAATGGGGAGAAAAAGGCCAAAAATAGGGACAGATTTTAACTATTTTTCTTATAAACTTAAAACATTGCTAGGATAACAAAATTTATGTTAGCATGCATTTTATGAAGGATATGAAGTTCAAAACTCAAATATATGTCATTAATTTGTGACTTCAGTCCTCAGTAAATTGCCAGAAAACCACAAATTGCATGACAAACAGACAAAAAATATGAGCCAGGAATTTGGAAAATCTGTGAAAATCTGGAGAGTTGAGAGGTATGATATAGAAGGACTTTCTTATAACAGTGGACTCATGCTAGTCGAAAATGAGGTCACTGTCCACATAAACTCCAAAATCCTAAGCAAATGGGTAAACTCTTAGGGGTATATTGTAAGTATGCTTATTCCCTGGGGTAGGCAACTCCCCAAAGTATACAATAATGCATTTTTTGCACTTAGTTTCAGTTCATGATTTTGGCAAAAGTTATTTGTTTAGGAAAAGCCTTCCTGCACAATGGGCAAGTTATTTGTGGATTCACTGACTGTTCCTAGCTTATAGTCATCCGCAAACTTAGTCAGCCAAAGCTCTTTGGTATTGGCTTTTACATCATATAACTAGATACCAAACAGGAGAGTCTCGGGGCTGAAACCTGAGGGATTCCACTAGTGGTCTCTTTGTAGTGGTAGCTTCCCCTATTTTGATCTCCTGCATCCTATCTGTGAGCCAGCTGGCAATCCAGCAGGGTATATCAGGGTTTATTACCACTTTATTTAGCACTTCTACTATACCTGCTTGAGGGATTGTGTCAAAAGCTTTGGTCAGGTCAAGGTATGCAGTCTGTACAGTTTTACCTTCAACCACTGCTTTGGTGACCTTTTTCAAAAAAGTCCACCAAGTTGAGTCAGCATGACATGCACTTGACAAAGCCAGCCTGAGACAGGTCCAATGTTTGAAGGTTCTCTATATCATTTTTTTATAAGTTCCATGATAAGTCTTTCCATAGCTTTGTCTATGAAGCAAGTTAGACTTATGGGTCTGTAATTGCCTGGGTCTATGGAAGGTCCTCCCTTATGCACGGAAATGACTGTAGTTGTTCTCCATTTACTTGGTACAAAACATGTATGGAGGCTGAGGTTTAACAGTGTTGTTAGGGGGGGTGGATAAATCATGCTTCATGCTGTTTAAGATACATCCAGAAATATTGTCAGGACCCACCAATACAGTACCTTTACTTTTTTAATAGTCCTTTCAGAACATAGTCTTGTGTGATATCTGGAAGCTAGCTTGTTTCAGGTACTGTATGTCTTGTAGGACAGACAAAGGGGATAGAGGATTTTCAGCCTCAGTGTAGTTATCATCATTCAATGCTTCTGAGATTATGAACATAACTAAAAAAGGCCTTGTGATTGTCTTTGGCTTGGGTAATTTTAAAATCAGACTTGGCTTTGATAGATTTTATTAAGCTACTGAGTTATTTATTTCACTGACAACAGCACTATCATTCTGGGAATTCCTCTTCTTACTTTTGGTCAAAATTCTCTTCCTTTTACTAACCATATTTATGAGGGCATAAAGTATTTAGGAGTATGGGTTAATGTAATTTGTCATGACAGCTGAGGATATGCGGGAAGAGACAAAACAAAATATAATAAAAGAAATGAGAAACTGGAAGCTCTTGCCTATGGATATAGATAGTAAGATACAAGCAGTAAAAATGTTTGTAGTCCCTTTGGTTTTATACACAGGTCAGGCATATTTTTATGAACCAGAGGAGAAGTTACGGATAGTAATTAATAAAGAGCTGAAGGATTTTATCTGGGAGAGGAAGAGGGCAAGGGTCAAGTGGGATAAGTTGATCCTTCCAATAGAAGAAGGAGGTTTAGGATTACCTGGTCTCAATGGGGTATTTTAGAGATACACAGTTAAGGTTGTCTTACACAACACAAGCCGAAAGCTACATTTCAAAGTGGAAAGGGATGTTGATGAAGCAGGGGCTAATTCAAGAAGTAAGAAAAGTGTGGGATTTTGGACACAGATCTTTAAGGAGAATAACAACAGTCATACAGAATATTATATTCATGAAGTAGCAGAAAGTATATTAAGAACTAAGCCAAAATGGGAATTGAGAAAGGAGATTCTGCTGATAGGGATGACTGCAATTAGGGGTACACAGAATACTCAAAAGGGGGTAGGAGTTTACTGGAAGAAGCTGGCAAAGGAAGCAAGGTAGAGGGAACAAATAATTACAGAGGGAAAGGTAATAGAATGGGAAGCTGCCAAGAAGACATTTGGACTGCAGGCTACAGATTGCTGTCCCTATCAGGGACTAATCTCAGAGTATAGGCAAACAGAAAGGGATAGGAGAATCCTAAATGAAAGACCTGCACTGGTAGAGTTTTTTAGCTGAATCTAGAACAAAAGCTGCTGTTTAAAAGGGATAATAGTAGAGCATATAAAATATTGCATGAATACTATAATAATCAATCAGAGGAGGTCAGAAAAGTTTGGGAAGAGAGATTAGATAAGCAATCCACAAAGAAACAATGGGAGGACATATGTATGGCTCCCAAATATGCAACAAAATCTAGAATATTTAGGATTTTTGCTTGGAAGTGTTTGGATAGGTGCTTTTATACCCCAAGCAAACTCGAAATAATTTTTTTCTGAGGTAGATGGCAAATGTTGGAGGTGTAATGGGGAGAAAGAGTTACCTGGAAGCATATGTTTTTGGAGTGTAATGAGTTGACAGACTTTAAAGATTCCCTTCACATTACTCTGTCAGGAATACTAGGCTAGCAAATGAGTGTAACTGAGAAAATTACTCTTTTGAGCTAGGATACAGAATCTGAATTGCCTAGACAAAGTAAGGTCTTGTTAAGTTTAATACTGGCTGCTGCCAAAAAAGCAATTATTGGAAAATGGAAATCAAAGTCTAAATCAACCATACTTGAAGTAGTGAATGTTGTAACAGAGAAAAAAGAAGAGGAAGTAGGATCTTCAGAAAGTAGTATGAGTAAATTACAAAGAAAAAAATGAAAGTTGTGGGAATAAAAATGCAGAAAAAAGTTTGGGAGGACGAATGAGGTTTAAGAGAAGTGTAGGTTTCCTAGTCTATGACTAGATAGTTTAGGTCATCTAGGAAAATGGTACTGGGCTTAATACTGAGTGATTCTAGTTCCTATAGAAAGGCATTGTGGCTTCTTTTGTCATAGAGGGAGTTCTGTAGCTAACTAATATATGTTACAGGACCTTTCTAATGGTTATTTGGACATGAATAAGCTCTCGTGCATAATGCTGCTTGACTAGCCTTAATTTGAGTCTTTTCTAGATGAAAACTGAGACACCACCATCTTTTTCCCCTCCTGTGCTGTGTCTCATCTAAACATATGGGAGCCGTCATAGCCCTGCATAGCCAGAGTGCTCTCTGCCATTTTAAACCATGTCTCAGCCACTACACAGACGTTTATGCAGGTAGGATTATGCTTAAAGTGATTTGTTGCAGTGTTTGATTTCCTTAGGTGAAACTGTCAAGACAAAGCTTCCTGTGGCGCTCTGAAACTTAGTTTTCTGTGAAACTCCAACCTCTCCAACCCCAGCATGGTGTCATGTTAGGTTAGCAATGCTACAGTAGAGCTGGGGAAAAAAAGAAGTTTGGCAGGATTTTTCTCAGAGGCTTGCTCTTATTTTTTCCGGGCTTCAACTGTGACATTATAAAAAATGGAAATGCACTCACATTCAGTTCTGTAATTAAATCAGTATTGCACTGGGTGTTTTACTATTTTACATAGCACTACTTTTCAAGGAGTTCCTGTTAAACTTATCAGTAGTAAAATAGGATTTATCTCATGCTTGTACCAATTCAGTTTAAAAATAGCATGAACAGTGTGTTTTGCTTCTGTGGAAATACTCATTTATGTATTGTTTTCAGGCATCTAAGCAAATATTCAATGTTAGTTGTGCTGTGCATATCTCGTTTTCTCACACACACAACTCTCATAAGTACACCATAGTCTGTCTCCAAGGTTTACTGCTGTCACCATCAACATTCTGTCCTCCATTTACAATCCTTCAAATAATTACAGGAATATGCTGTTGTTCCCTCATAAATGCACTGCATACCTGTCCTACAGTTTTGCACTACATTTTCATCAGAAAAGAAAAACAGTTCAGGTTACATACAGAAGAACTGAAACAATGTACCAAATTTCACTCCTTTGTCCTGTAATAATGTGTGATACAATTTCTATGAGAATCATTACGGTGCTCATTCCAAATTTCATATTCAAGGCCAATTTTCATACAGATCCATGCCATTCAGTAACTTTATCCGTTATATTCCAGACAAAAACACTTTACCCATACACATGCTGTCACTCAAAATATTAACAAAAACAAACAGTACTCTGCTGTGAACCAGCAGTGATAACAGTAAGTGTGACCACAAATAAAAGTAATGCAGTCACCAGTTTAAAATATATATTTATTTCATTTAGTAATCAGAAGCAAAAGAAATGTATTATATCCCAGCAGAACCTATAAACCTAGGTTTCTCAAATGCCTTTCTCTACAGTGTGGAGGAAGCCACACAACGTCATCATCATCATCGTTGTCATGTGAACTTCCTGCTCAACTCAAATAAGGGTCATCCCTGCAATGATTTAGAATTCCAACATCAGAAGTTAAACTAATAACTTGGACACCACTGCTATCACTAGGAAAAAACACTGCAGTCCTCAAAGTTGCTTTCATGCACTCAGCTGACAGCTTTAGTAAAATGCTGAACATCACCTCAAAGGTCAGAGGGCATTCCACAGAGAATTACATGGAGGCTCAGCATCACATAATGAAAAATAACAGAAAAAAAGGAAAAAATAATATTGCAAATCATGAGCCTGTAATGGTGAAAATACAGAAGGAGGCATTACAACAATAAAACAGTCGTGAAGGTAATACTAGTGAGAAATCACTTGAATTATATGGGGAAATTATTTGACAAAAGGCTTGTTACACTTTTTCATTTCTTTCTTTCTTTTTTTTTTTTAGTATTAGAGCCACAAAATTGATGCTAAACAGGAGAGGCTACATTGTCCTTAGTATTTTTTTTGCTATTATTTTCATTAGGGTTATTGTAACCTTTAACTAGAAATGAAAATATTTTATTACTGAAAATAATAGTGGTTTCAATTGTAAAAGGTCTTTTTCATTATGTATTACTAACACCAAGACATATGACGTGTGTTAAGTTTGTCATGCTAGATTTTATATTAGTATAGAGCCAGACAATGTGAAATTTTAAAAATAAAAGAATGTGGTAATGCAGCTTGTTGGGTGTTAGTAGTAGTAAAATTGTGTTAATAGAGCCTTTTAAAAAATAAAGTTTGTGTATGATATCATCTTTAAATGTGTGGCATTTACTTGTTAGAGTGCAGTGCTAATCAGTGCATTTCTTGAAAATTCATTCATGAAAGACAGATGTATTTTCTAAAGAAGGAATCATCATGGAAAGTTCTATCAGCTTAACTAAAACTAGAACAGTTGTTGTTGTTGTGTCTTTCGGCTTTTTCCTGGTTAGGGGTCGCCACAGTAGAACTCCGGTCCGCTAATGATTGGTAATTGATTTTTACGTGCCGAGTTACCAGCCCTGATGCACAACCTTCAACGAAGGTACACCCATTCACACATATCTCCACGCAGAAGACGCTCTAGCTGAGAATCGAACCGGACAGCATCTTACTGTCAGGCGACAACGCTACCGCAGCACCACCACCACGGGTAATTAAGATCACTGGGGTATGCTATTATATTATTTACCTGATGGCACAGAGTTTCCTTTTCATCAGAGGCCCAGGGAGGAAAGCTACAAATGATACATATTAGGTAAAAATATATACATAGTATGTATATACATACACACACACACACACACACACACACACACACACACACACACACACACACACACATATATGTATACATGTGTGTTTGTGTGTGTGTGTGTGTGTGTGTGTAGTCTAATAAATATTGTAAAAACTAGCATTTTACAAGTGTATACATAGAAGTTTACGTATAATATAGAAAAGTCATTCAGTATTATTTTTGAAGAGTGTATGTGGTAATGGAGTCATTGCAGATAGTACAATAAAGCAATAATACAAATTATTGCTTTGAGCAAAGAAAGATGATAAGCATCATTTACTATACAGACATAAATGTCAGTGGATCAGTAACATATACTTCAGTAAGCAATTTCATAATACAGACATAAAACAGGCATAAAATTGCAGAAACCTCATCTTTTTATGCTTTATGTCTTTTGTTTTTTGCTAGTTAGCAACTATTTATGTAGTCTAAAGTCTGATTAAAGATGAAAAAGGATTAGAAGTAATTGAAAGTATGAAGAGGAAGAAGATGGAGCTGTATTGTTTACATCTAGGACTGAGCCTAGTATTAAACTAATGCTGCTAAGTTGGGAAGGATGACTATCCGAAGAAGTAATAAAGTTTGTCGTATTTAGTGTTTTTTAAGCTGGAAGTGAAGTAAAGTACAAGATGATCTATCTGTGGAACTTTACAAACATGTACAAATTTTTTTCAGTATTACAAGATGTCTGAATGTGAAAGATTAAGATGCATGTCAGCTGATGTCAGCCATGGAACATTAGCGTTATAGTCAAAAGACTGGAAAGTTCTGACAGACCTGTGAATTTTGTCCATAATGTACGACAAAAGTTATGAAGAACCGTTTCCCCAATGGTTATTCTCTTGCATGCTAGACAGAAGCAAGGGGTGAAATGAACTGTTGGCTTGATAAGTTACTGAAGAAAGAAAGTGTGTATGTGTGATAAAAATGGAAAGTTATTAATTTATGGCAATGATGTTAAATTATATGCCCAGGATGGGATCTAGATGGGAAAGGTAATGATTTGAAGTTTATAAGGCCCATCACTTGATTTGAGAAATTTAATTACGTTATTGGGAAATTGTGTTATATTTAGATTTCTACAAATAGAAGACAGATAAAATGGAAAGACTATGGTGAAGATATAGATATAAGAGATGGAGTGTTGGGGAGACATGGGAGTGTTTTTCAGCATTCTGTTGTCTTAGGACACAAAGTTGGGCATATTTGCCTGTACACTGATAGAAGGTTATAAAGGAAGTTGGTGAGAAACTTTGAATTTAATTATTCAAAATCACGAATAATAAGAGGAAGATCTAATTAGCTAAAAAGGTTATTGGATAGGAATCCTACTAGACTAAACTGACTTGCCATTACTACAGTATGGTCAGGAATATTACAAGGTATGAATTTATTTAAAGATTCTGTTTGAATAAAGTACATCCACCTTATCTGATATTTCAAGTAAAATGGGAATTAAAAGCAGAATAGTATAAATTCTAGTTTTAACTTTAAGGATGTGAAAGAGGATGCCCTTTGGATTAAAATGTTACATTAGTATGAAGGCTAGGCTGTACCAAGTATAATCGCATTATTATATTAAAAATTACATTCTGTTTCAATACGATAAATAAGAAATGGAAGTCTGAAGTTATTTAAAAATATATAATGTTCTGTAACTGAACTGCATAGGAGGGTTGGACTCTGTCATAATATTTGTATTTATGACCTTTAATATCAGTTAAATGATCTATAAGATTTTCTTTAAAAAAGGCAATAAAAAGTTTACTACTGAATAATACCAGCAGTGCATATCTCTAAATAAAGACTATTATCAGCACCAGCTAAGGCAATTATTCTTACTCTTTTTTTTTTGGCAAACAGAAGTCTCCTGTCTTGCAATATGAGAATTGGTTTGGTTGAACATCCCAGTATATTATATCATGTCTACAATCTCAGTACTACATACTGATTAACAGTTGTATTTATGTTAATTTTCCGTGGTGGTACAGCAGTAGCATTGTTGCCTCACAGCAGGAGGTTTCCCTGTTCGATTCTAGGCTGGAGTGCCTTCTGTGTGGAGTCTGCATGCCCTCCCTGTGGTCGAGTGGTCTCCGAAAGACATGTGTGAATGTCGGGCTGGCAACTCGGCACCATAAAAATCAACTGCCAATCATTAGCGGACTGGAGTTCCGCTGTGGCAACCCCTAACTGGAAAGGCCGAAAAGACAAACATAGATACCATATGAGTGATTATCCCTGCTGTTTTATACTACATTATACTATACTATACTATACTATACTACATTACACTGCACTACACTGTACTATTTACTACATTACACTGCACTACACTATACTATGCTCCATGCAGAAGAAAAATATTAGATCTTAAGTATAGATTCTTCAGGCAGAAATTATTGATAACTATCTCCCATACTCCAGGGTGATGGCTGTCTTGACAAAAGTACATCTTAAATACCACTTTACGCTCCTTTCTGGGTCTAGTTGCTTTTAAAAATGTTTTCCATAAACAAGCACTGTCCACAGGAAATGCTCCAGTCATAAGGAGTTGGGCTATCCTGCAGTCTCTGCAAGGGTAACCTCTCAGATATTAGGAACACATCCTGCAACCTCAGCAGGGCACATTCCTCAGTTATTAGGGAAAGAGAAAGGCTGCTCTCCCTGAATAAATCATTCCTCAGCAGTAGAGACATCATGAAGTCCCCATAAGAATCATCTCTCAGTCATTAAGGACAGGGAAATCCTGCAGTTCTTCAACTTTTAGCTGAGATGACTGGATCTATGGCATAGGGGTTTGTTACTGACTTTATTCTTGGTAACCATAGTTTCATTACTGAGTTTCCAAGGCTCCATTCCATCATTCTGGGGGATAGTATTGCAAGCGTTGCATAGCAGACACCAGAGAAAGACCTGCATTGTGAACTTACATACCGAAATGTGCACAAGACATACAACAAGCCTGGCAAAGCACAAATGCAGTTGGGAATGACAGCTCAAAAAGTAAAACACCTCACTGTACACCACTGATACATGGACCTCAGACACTCCATTCCTCTTGTAGCAGTTACAGTTACAAATTACTCATTTTGGGAAGGCTTATTGGGATTGAAGGTGGCGGAAACAATAAGAGCTCAAAGCTGAAGGGTCAACATGAATATCAAGTTCTTTTGCAAGTTGATTTAAAAAAAAATGTTAGCTAAAAATTAAAAGCAAAGGACAGTCATAATGTAGCCATATTAGACCTGGGTCCAACATTCACCAAACACAATAGTAAAACAGATGCTGTAAAACTGAATCACAAAATGAAAATCTCTGTACAGAGTTTTGTGACAGCAGTTTGTATAGCATTTAGAAAAAAAATGTAAGAATAGATTGTAAGAACAACAAACACTACCACCATATAAATGTAACCTAGAATCATAGGAAGATTAAATAACTTCTTTCTTATCCTATGGCATATATCTGGGCGTACATGTAGCAGCTGTCATTCTCAAACTCAGTTTTGCTAGGTTTCAAGTTTTATGATGCTCTATAGACTATTTCCTGATAATATTCATTACAACAGCAAATCCAATTCAGTTTTACATTGCTAAATTGATATATAATTACAGTGTTGTGTGTGTGCAGCATTCAGCATTAATCAGTTAAAGTTTTAACCCACTTGCTATCGGTTTATTAAAGATGTAACTTAAAAATAGCCCCTACGTTTTTATGCTTTCTGCTTTGGTGCACTTTGATAATTTAAACATTTCTTTTTGTGTAACAGTTCTAGTTGATCTATCTATTTTGTGTCTCTGAGATAAATTTTTAAATGTTTATTTTGTGTAACAGTTCTGGTTGATGTATCTGTTTTGAGTCACTGATACAACTATACTTACCCTTCTTTATCAGTATCGCACATAAATGTATACAAATACAAACACACACGCGCACACACACACACACACACACACACACACACACACACACACACACACACACATACATACACTCACACTCAGACTGCATGCCTACACTGTGAAGTTTTTTTTATAATGAAAGACAACCAGGACTGTCATTCATTCCATTCAAGATGACAGGTGTGGAAAATGCCACACAGGCTGTCTCCTCAGTATGTCTGAGAAAAAAATGTCAGTGACCTTAACAATTCATTTCCTAGACCACACAAAGGCAGCCTGCATGCTGGTGCAGGCCAGCAGAGGATCAGAAAATGGTTCTGCCAGCTGTGACTCTGTACAGCCTGATACAATTAGCCAGTTTCCAAAACACACATAAAAAGGGAAATAATATATCCTGGGGATGGATGGACACCCTCCCAGACATCCTAAATGCAATGTCTGTCTATTTTTTCATGACCTGTATTCAGTCTTTAGGTTTGATATACACAGCAGTATGTTAACAGCCTGGACATAAATTGCTTTCTTCTGACACAGCAGTGAATTCCTTATGCAGTAGTAAGACCAGTTCACAATGTTAGATCTGTGGTAGCAAAATCACTGCAGAGCATACTGTGCACTTCAGACAAAGATCACAAGATTGCCTCTGTCTAAACCATGGAATTCTAGAAAGTGTAACAATCAGAAGGCTTTCTGGAAATGTAAACCAAATAACCTAAGAACATTTTTTGTGCAGACTTTTTTTATTTTTGTAATTTTTTTTATTGAGAGAAAACATGTCTGTGTCTTCTCTTCACAGTTATTCTCATGAAAATATTTCAGCTTAAATCAATATAAGCAAATCCCACCAATGTTGTATCACTTTTGCACTGCATCAGACTCAATAAGTAATTTGCTAGTGTGTGTGTGTGTGTGTGTGTGTGTGTGTGTGTGTGTGTGTGTGTGTGTGTGTGTGTGTGTGTCTGTGTGTGTGTGTGTGTGTGTGTGTGTGTGTGTGTATATATATATATATATATATATATATATATATATATATATATATATATATATATATATACACACACACACACACAATAACAATGGAGTCAAATTAAGAAATGTTGATTTTTTTTTTCTTTAAACAAATAAAAAATGAATAAATAAGTAGTGTTCTAGGACTTTTCAACATATATTAGTATGCATTTTTTTTTATCATTTATTTTTGGGTGAGGTAACGTCTTGAATCTACTGTTCTTTTTATTCTGATTTAACAAAGCCACAGTTCTTTAAATAGCTCCTGACCACTGGTTAATTTTATATACATCATTTAGCACATAACTATTTTCTTTGACTGCTGATCAATTCTTTAGACATTGAGTAGCCCATAAATATTGTAGTCTAAGCCACTTTATATGAAATATACATACTAACTTTTATAATAAAGCAATGCTTACATTTTAAATGTAGCAAACCTCACCAAAACAGAGTGCTTATCTAGACAAATATGCCTCCCTTAAGCATTTACTGGCATTTTACCTTCATTATAATACCCTTTTGGGCAACATCTTACATGTAAGAAAATAATGGTTTCTGAAACAGAAAAAGAAAAAACATCAAGTTGCAATGTTTTGTTACATTAACTGAAAAAAATAACTAATTTCCAGGCTGCATGCAAAAGCGGAGTACAGGTACAACAACTTGCAAGGAGAGCATTCCAACCCTTACCTACACAGTGGAACCTCTAGGATCTGATATTATTAGATGTAGTATTTGGACTTACTTGCTGTAATGGTAAGAATATCAAAGCCATTGACTAAGGATGACTAGAAAATTAATATATTGCAGTGCAAGCTCAAACCAGCCCATAGTGCATCTCATTCTAGGAGAGAGACTGCTGCTACCAGTGGCTGGAGACAGAGTCAGTAATGTGTTGTTGGGCCTTATAGTCACATAGTCCATATTATAACAGGAAATGAACATAACAGTGTTATGTTGAGGTTTAATCCCAGTGTTTGGAAATTCATTTTTGCACAGCTTTTATCTAACTGAAAGTAAAAATCATGTTACAGCTGTTTTATGAGCTGGACTACAAACCTAGTAACTTAGTGTTAAATCCACAATTGTCCTAGAAACATCTTAAAGACCGTAAGCCAGTAGTAAAAATAGAAATATGTAGAACCCCAGAACTTTTGCTTATTATTTGGGCCTCTTAGAATTTCGGATTTTTGAAAAAGAAAAAAAAATCAAAATAGTCAATCCAGCATACCTACTAATTTTGCTGATTTTGAGATTTTTGGATCACAAAACATGATAGTAGGGAAGTAGCTCAGGGGAAGTCTCCTAAGTGAACAGACTCAGAACCAACCTTCACCCAGAATGCACTGCAATAATTGGCAGAAGCAGAAAGACACGTAGTGTCAATTGAAAAAGAGAGAACCTTAATGCAAATGGTGGTGATGCGGTAGCGTTGTCGCCTCACAGTCAGACGCTTTCCGGTTCGATTCTCAGCTATAGCGTCTTCTGCGTGGAAACATGCGCAAATGGGCGTACCTTCATTGAAGGTTGTGCATCAGGGCTGGTAACTTGGCATGTAAAAATCAACTACCAATCATTAGCAGACCAGAGTTCTGCTGTGGCGACCCCTAACCGGGAAAAGCCAAAAGACACAACAACAATTTGTAGAAAACAGTAAGCATGGACATAACTTTCTCTCTTTTCACTTCATATTAAATGCATTATTTAGTAAATACCCATTTCCTGATGGCTGCCATGATTGGATGAGACATGTGTAACTGGATTTATTCCCTTATTTTTTAAAATTAAATCTGAAGCCTCGTTTTCTCACCCAGTTGCTGCAAAGAAAATGCAGGGTTAGAAGTCACATTCGTTTTTTTTTTAATTCTTTTGCTTCCTTAGCTGGCATTATGATATCTTATAAAATGGTGAGAATAAGAAAAATGTGCTGTTCATGTTATAAATCTGGAATTCTGTAGGCAGCAGAAATTTAACACGTGAACTTAAAGAAGTGCTGCAGGGCAATTTGTTAAAGTAACCAAACAGTTAAAGAGAAAACAATCAATACCTGGCAGGTGGAGTGTGCAGAAACCATTGCACTGAATGGAACATGACATGATAAATACAATTTAAAAAATATTCTGGAAGTGTATGAGTCATATGTTACAGATGTAGGATGCAGCTGATGGCAGAATACAGCTTTTGAAGTGCATTCCAAGAATACGTCCACACCAGCATGACCTGGATTCATTTAAATATGTGTAGAAAAGGTAATATTCATCTTGAAAAAAATGTTACACATGAAGGAATAACAAAATTATAGTATATGGAGCATGTTGATTACGCTCTGTAATCGGAAAAGGATAAGATTGTCATGCACCTCTCCGGTGTCAAGCGTACACTGAAGGAATACTAGAATTATTGTAATACATAAGAGTATGCAGATATAGCTTGGCACTTGGGGGAAAGAGAGGCTTGTTACACACCTCTCTGATGTTCATACCTTTTCAATGTTGCATGGAAGGTTGGAATAGTACGCCTGGATTAACAAACTGAGGTACTAGTTTCCCTGTTTGATAAAAGAAGAAAAGAGCTCCAGTTACAGAAAGATCGCACTCCGCAATCTTCCTGGGAAAGAATATGCAAGAGTGCCAGAAAGGAGACTTTATCCAACAGTCAAGCCTGTGATTCAGAAACAGTGGTTTGCATTCACAACTTGTTCCCAAAGCCATGTTGAAAATCATGACTTATTCTTACTGATTTCCCTCTTTTTAGAGAGCAGAAATGAGTTTTGATGACTTATCGTAGTAAAATGTATGTTTTCTTTGTCACTGCTGTAATAGCTTTACTGTTGTCTGTTTACTTTCTGATTCCACTTTCAGCTAAAATGTTGAAGTCATGTCCTGTGGTGTGAGTTCCTCTTCCCAGTTTTGATTCTTGAATATTCAATAGACTTCACAGTTTTGTTCTAACTGCACTGTTTACATAGTCACATTGGACAAATACATTTTTATATTATATGTTTGCCTTCCGCACTTGCTGACTATCTGTGTCATCACTGCAGCTCCGTTATCTCATTCCCTGGCCAGGAAAGAACCAGTCATGGTATGACCATCATTCATACAGTCATCAGAGGATTTTTCGTTATGCACATACCAGTCCCCAGTAATGATGGAATTTTTTGACAACAAAAGACTTGGCATGTATCTCTTTTTTTTCTTTCTGTATAAAATGTATTTGTGTATTTGTTAATGTTCTGAATGTGTATATTATTGCACTAATCTGTTATAAAAGCACTGAACCTAGATCCTGCTGACTGGCCTGTACTTGCAAAGCAGTAAGTAGAATCTTATCACAGAATGCAAGAGTTGGTGTTTTAAGACCTAAATATTTAAGGATCTAAGTGGGGGATAAACTTAGACAGATGCTGTATTGTAGCTAAGAAATGTATTACAGAGGGATGGATTAAGAAAATGTTGCCGCATTGTGCTAAGTGAATTTAAGTGACAAGCAGTCATAGACAGAGGGAATGCCATTCAGAAAAACATTTATACAATGTGATTATGCCAAATAATGTGGTCAGCTATGCTATATGCTAATGACCGCATAATAAGGAACCATGTATTATAATGAGACAAAACAAGATAGCAGATTGATTCAAAAATGTTAATATGTCATGCAACAGAGCTGCATCCCCTTTATATTTGAACTCGGCCATATGCCCAAGTTCAGATGGAGTACATTGCACAATTATGTTAAGAGTTGCTACAGCTTTACTACATGTGTATCTGCAGGAGGCTCTATTTGCAGTAACTATGCCCAGTGATGTGCAAAGTTACCCCTGGACACACTGGGTCATCTCACTGCACTTAACAATTCAGGCCCTTCATTACACCGACATGGTGGACTGGTACAATGTTGACAGGGACACGATACAACAAATCGTGAAAATTTGTCAACCTTATCTGCAGCCCAGTGACAGTCATAAAGTGCCCATCCCAGTGGATGAAAGATATGTATGACTTCACACATATTAACTACAGAGATCTTTCAACAAACTTCTGGGTACAGAGTTGGTGATATCTCAGGCATCTGTCTTGAGAATACTCCATCAGTTTCTCGATGCTATGCTATGCAGGAGAACATATGTGGTTTCCACATAAGCCAGAGGAGAGCGCCAACATCATGCTGGAGTTCTATGATATAGCCCATTTCCTTGAGGTACTGGAGGCCATAGACTGTACCTAAATTGAAATAAAGGCCCCATCAAGGGAACTGGGAAGGAGGTACATGACATGAACCACAAATGTTACCACTCCATCTACTGCCAGGTGGAGTGTAATGCACAGGGTTTCATCTACAATGCGTGTGCAGGCCACCCAGGCAATTTTCCTGATAACCTCATATGATCCATGTTACTGTACCATTGATTTGTGAGGGATGACTTCCTACAGGGGCATCTTGTTGGCAGTACTGGATATGCCCTAGAACCCTGGCTCATGACACCCAACAGAAATCCATACAATAAAACAGACTGTATGTTTGGGCTGCTAAAGGTACACTTTTGCTGTCTTGATTCATCTAATGGTTACTTACAATATGACTCTGCCATGTGTGCCAAAACACTGACTGTATGTGCAATGTTACACAATATTATTCTTAGAAAGCAGTTACAGCAGGGTGACCTCTTACAGGTCCAGCTGTTCCCAGCATAAGAGGTAATGGAAACTGAGACAGATGAGGAGTCAGAGTAGTCAGCAGCAGAGGATCATTATGCCAGACAGAGGCAGGCACTGTATGCAGTGGAACTAGCAAAAAGGCAATGGATTGCACATAACTTTACAAGATAATTATACAAGACTTAATAAGATACACTACAGTAGAAATGACTCATGCAAAATCAATGCTAGGCTGTGCTTACCCATGCATAGGCAGGCCTCATTGTGCATCAGACATAAGTACCCCAAGTAACAATACACAGAGGGCAGAACACTGTTATCATTATTTGTACAGGTGAAGAATGGAGTACAGGAGTGCCTATTTTTCAGAGGGAAGTGCGGGTGTGAGTGCTGATGTGTATAGAAAGAAAACATGCTTTTATGGGAAATGCCAGAAGCAGTATGGTGTAGGGGGTTAATGGTGAGACTGGTAAGAGTCAGTCAATGTATATGATGTGCTGGGTGTTGTGGTGGTGCTGGTGGTGTGTGTGTGTGTGTGTGTGTGTGTGTGTGTGTGTGTGTGTGTGTGTGTGTGTGTGTGTGTGTGTGTGTGTGTGTGTGTGTGTGTGTGTGTGTGTGTGTGTGTGTGTGTGTGTGTATGTCTGAGTGTGTCTGCAGGGACACAGCTTTAGCAGTTGGTGCAGCACTGCAGCTCAGCCTACTGGACACGTCCTAGGTATGCATGACAGAAGGTTCAGCTTCCCAAACATGCCTCCACCTATGAGAGCCAGCTGTATCAGGAGTTGCACTGGCTTTACCATGACCCTGGCTACATACCAGTGCAAAACATAAACTTGACCAATGTCTGTCAGGAGATGTGCTAGAATGATGATGGCCATAACCACAGGAATGCCCTCTACTAAGAGCAGACAGCTCTACAACAGTTGCTGTGCTGGCAATGCTAGCACTGTGGGAATGGATTCTTACACATCTACAACCATGTTTGTCTCCCATCTGTGGCTGTAGCAGGTGACTGGCTGCAAAGATAGCCCCTTGCCATACCTCACAACTGTGCAGATTTTCGCAGAATGCCCAGATTTTTTGCCTCATATTTTTGGTCTGTTTGGCATAAAATTTGTGATTTTTCTGGCAAATTACTTAGGATTGAAGTCATTAAATAATGACATACATTTCAGTTTCAGACTTAATATCCTTCAGAAAAATGCATATGAAGACAAATCCTGTTATTCTAGCAGCTTTCTAAGCTTGTGAGAGTAATATTTAAAATCTATCCTCTATTTTAGGCTTTTGTCCCACCATTATTTTAAGTTTTGTAAAGATTTGTTGCACTAAGAGGTTGAGAGGTATGCCCCTTACCCCTGCCAGACAACCCAGAGATGTCACTACATCTTCCAGTGTATGAGTCAATCTAACCAAGGAATCACACATATGGGACATGTGTCTCTTATCTAGTTTAACAATCCTGCAGGCCACTACATTCAATACACTTGCAATGTACCCATTAAAATACTGTTGGCCAACACATTTAAAAGTACTGACAAACTAGCAGCCATTATATAGGGATCTCAACCCATTATTGTTTTAAGTCTCATCATGGAAAAAAAAGAGCAGTCAAGATGAATCTATGCACAAATAAAAATGGATTAGTAAGAAATAGCATTTACCTTATATAAGTAAATATGCTATTCAGAAGGAAGGATTTCAGCAAAAGCACCATCAGCAGACATCAAACTCCTTTACTAGTGTTTTCTCCCACAGCATGATGAGGCTCTGTGCTTCCTGTTATGCTTCCATTGGGAACAGTCACTCCTCTGTGCCCAGTGATGATTATTTTTACAGTTCAGCTCATTAATGCCTTAAGAACCAGTTAATTTGTATGACAAGCACACCTGGTAAACATCATGGAGATTTCTACACAATGCATTGCAAATACCTGGATCCCTTTCAAGCAGTACTGCACAACTGCAAGCAGCCTATGTGTTTAAGGAGGGTATGAAGTATTACATTTGTAACCATCTGGACAGTGAGGTGCTGTTGAGTACATTTCTGGAACAGTATATACTATCATTGTGAATTGATATGTTTCAAACCTTAAAGTGCCACTGGATCCATAACATTACAGTACCCATACTTTCTGAGCTTGCCTTCAGTCACTGAAGTGGGTTGCCTATCACTCTTTACTGTTGCATGGCAGATGGGGTACAAAAGAGCTGTTTTGCATGCCAGTTCTCCACCAATTTTCTTGAAATTCTTCAAGGGAAGATATCATGGCTGTAGAAGGAGGGTAGTGGTGTGAGGAAGAAACAATAATATGTCTTTGCCTCCTCTATAAGGAGACTTTTGCAGGAGGGCTATACAGGTATAGTGAAGCCTGGAATAGTGTAACCCATGCTGTAACCTGTGCAACTGGCATTCCGTGCACAGAGAAACAGTACCATCACATTTACTGTGACATGAGGCAACACAAGTCTGACCTCTTAGGCCGATGGAAGGATGAAGTTAAACAGCAGCCACCACCTATGTAGTGTAAGTATAGCTGTTATATTAGCTCAAACTTTAAATTGGCACTGTATGCCAACCTCAAATATTATATAATTTACACTTCTCGTATCTATAACATGTGAAGAGGTTGAAAGGAATAGACAGTTGCACAGCAGCAGATTGGAATGCCTCAGAGAGCACTGGGGTGAGTATGCATACTTTATAGTGTTTGCTTTCAATATTAAAAAGTAGTAGGGAGTCATTCAAAAAATGTACTGTAGCACTCACCTGATATCTATTTCCCTGGCACCTCCAATGGAACTGCTTCTACGACTCACCTTATTAATTCAGTGTTTGGTAAAATATCACTGAAGAGAATAATGGGTTCAGATCCCTTGAGGCCTGTACTTTTTTCTGCTTCCAATCTGCAAATGCATAACATTCACCCAATATGTGCTTCCTCTAACACATTCAGCATGACTTCTGCTATGGCTTACCCTGTTAAGGAAGTGCGGGGTATAACTTGACAGAGTTGATGGTTCAGATCCCCTTGGGGGTTGAATAGTTTTTCTCATGACCTTTACATTATTGTATAGGTACACTGATAAAACTCTGATGATATAATAAACTGCAAAACCACATGACCCCAAAATAACTATCCAGCTGCAATATTCCAACTGCAAAGTTCCTTTATTCCACTATAAAAATAATGATACGCGTTTTCATTTTGTAGTCATCAGATAACTCAGCTTTCACAAACATACATTTTTAAATCCTATCCACATCATGTGATAAAAGTCATATGACAAAACCCATTCATAAAACCATTCATAAAATCGATTTACTTGAAATGCCTTACTTAAAGTGACATAACCCCTATTAAAAACATCACTTAATAATAATTGTTTGCTTGTGTCTTTTGGCTTTTCCCGGTTAGGGGTCGCCACAGCAGAACTCCGATCCTCTAATGATTGGCAGTAGATTTTTATGTACTGGCTTGCCGGGCCTAACGCACGACCTTCAATGAAGGAACGCCCATTCACGCATGTCGCCACACAGAAGACGCTCTAACTGAGAATCAAACGGGCAACGTCTAACTGTGAGGCGACAACGCTACCGCAGCACCACCACTGCTATTACTTAATAAGTTCCTTTAAAACCCATGATGTCAGGATGGATGTAGGTTTTTACATCATTTTATTTACTGTATCCCTCTTAAACTGTCTGAGTTTCACATTTTTTAAGTTCAAGTATTTCAGACTGATCTGTGTGTATGTGTCATGTCCCCTTCTCCATTGTGTTTTGCATCCTTGCCTTGGTCAACAGCTCTCTCTACAGTCTTCTGTCCATTTCTGCTGTTTCTGTTGCCCTATTACCACCTCTACACTCTAACCTTAGGCATCCTAGATTAACTTACTTCCATATGACATTTCTCTGCATATCTGTTGTCTTGAGTTATAACAATAGATCAACACCATAGCATTACAGTCTGTATGCACAGACTCTCATGCACAGCCAATGTATATAACAGCTACGCTGACCACAGGTTGGTCTACCATGATCTTCCTATGGGTCCTAACTGCAGCAATGATGTGGAGCTGATCATCTTACACAATGGACTGGCCACTTGCTTTGTTAATGAGGCTCAGGGTCAGTACACATGCACTGTAAACAGTGTTGACTTGGCTGCAAACACGGGCATGCTTTTTCTAAATTCCTGGGAAGGGATTTGTCAGTAGACTTCTACACAACAGCAAAAGTTAAGACCTTTCCAGCATTTGACTGCAGCTAATTTTCAGTTAAAACATGACTGATGTATTTTAGAAAAGTCACACAAATTTGTGTGAGCATGTAACTATGCTGAGTTACAAATCCTGAGACCTCACTCTATTAAGTAGCTTTATTAGATGCATATCATATTCCTTCTCTGTACCATGTTAGTGATGCCATGTAGCCCTTCAACTATACCTGCTACTGCCCACTAGAAAATTTCTGTAACTGATGAAATCATATAATGTAGCCTTCAGAATAAGGTAAATACAGTATCTATCTAGGGGTGCTTTTAAAATGAAAAATTCTGATCTGGGGTCATCAAAATTAATCCATAACATTTTGTATTTGTATCTGGGACTGAAAGTTATTTTGCAACTAACACATTCGCCACTTCATCTTTAGTTGCCAATAATGCAGATAATGCTTCCTTTTATCCACTTATTGAGAATCTTGGGAATCAAATCATGTACTGACTTTCTCCTTTATCATGACTGCTACCACACTGTTCACCCATTTTGTTGGATCAGTCAGTATGACTAGAACACCCATATTGCATCCATGTGGTTCAGCCTTTGGCAAACTCTTACTAGGGCACCTTTCTTGAATCACAGATAGTACCTCAGAAGAAATTATTATGTGATAGGCAGCCTGCAGGCAACCTAATCGTCAAGACAGATCAGTATATTAACTCAAAATACTATCTGAATTCTAATTAATATGGTTTGACTACTTTTATATAAATGCAAAGTTGCTTATGTCCCAAGCAATAATTCACTAAACGTGTTTTTTAATATTATCTGAATTCCATAATTCACACACTGCACTTTGTGATTTATGTTTCTATGCTTGAAATGAAGTATTAATCTCAGATACTCTTTTTATTAGATTTGGCTAACACACCAGGTTTTTTTGTCAATAAAATTATGATTATGTACACATTCCCTGGGATTCATGAAGCTTGCACCATGCACTGGAGTAGTGTCTGCGATCTAGCACCAAATATGGCCGTTGAGCGATTCAGGTAAGAGCTGATTCAGGTAAGAGCTGTTTCCACGTGCACTACCAGCGTATGCCAGAGCTGTGCAGCTCATGGCGCTTGTATGCTAATTACTCCATGTACAGCAGTGTAGCATGCAAATGAAGGTATATAGTGATTCATGAAGTGGTGCAGGTGTAGCGTAAGCATGCAGAAATGTAAACCAAAAAAAAAGGGTTTACATTTTTTCAAACAGAGCATCAGAGCCATGAAAGTGGACCAAACTTACATATTACAATGTTAACATATGCCAATGGCTAAAAATACAGCCAATGGCATAAAAAAACATGCACAACACATAAAAAATAACATTTAATGTCACGGCCATACTAATGCAAAGTACAACCACAGTGCATCGGTGCGCAAAATGGAACACAAGGAAAATATATTTAGATGTCATAAAACTGCAATGTAACACAAATCATGATTTCGCCATAACAGTCAATGGTACGCATGCTACACCACAACCAAGGCGCAAGGGTTGCTAAGGGTCTGTGACAGTGTTCCGCGTGGTAACTAGGAATTAGTAGTCAATGCCATGCAAATGAGTCAAGTAATACTAAATCGCAAACGTCCCGCCGGCATAAGGATGTACCACACAGCGCAGCAGTACAACACCAAGGAGTGGCCTGGAGGTAAACATGACATCATGAGAGGCGTGTGCCACCGTAGCTGTAAGCACATTTGAGCATTGGTAATCCAGGTTGCCTGTTGCTAAGCAAAGCCGCAGGATAGGGTGTGTACCTAGCCATAGCTATGCTTAGCTGAGAGCACACAAGGTGACCGAAAGTGCATGTGAACGTGGATGAAAACGCGCTCAAAAGCCGGAAACCGGGCGCGCGCGGTGCGCAACTTAGGTGAAACAGGAAGGTTACGGGAAGACAATAAGGAAATGCTGCAGCATGGTAATTGGAGTACAAATGAGTAATTAACACCTAGAAACTCACAGTGGGCCATAGACAACAGCTAACAAGGCTGCTAGCAGCTACCTGCAGAACAGGAAAGGGGAGGTGCCGTACAGCAAAGAAAAGAGAACTGTCACAGCAGAACAAAGCAAACTTGCTGTAGATCAGCTACATAACACATTTCCCAACACAATCCTGGGTTGTGGAAGCACAAAACAAGAAAGGCAGCAGCTGGATGCATGCCTGACAATGGGAGGTGAATCAGGTTGAAAATAGAAGTAAAGAGCAATAGATGAATCACAGCAGACAAGCGTAAGTCAACACCAAAGGCCCCACAATAGCAGTACCTGCTGTAAAACCAATAATTAAGATACCCTGCAGCTGGAATAGCACAAACACACCCAATTACACCAGCATCATCCATTGCACAATAGTATAAGGTGTGAAAGCCCCACACACACTTGTGTATTCCCAGACACTCTGCACCATTGGTGTATACAGACAGGGAACTTTTAATATGTATATGTTAGGGGCTGCCATAGCTTTGATTCACCAGCATGTGTTGGAGACTGACAGTGGTGTGGAGGATGATGCTGACAACCATCTCAGGCACCGGAGGAGGAGACGAGTGTTCAGACCCAGGGTAACCTACCAGGGGCTACATGATCTGGAGATAGTAGAGCATTACAGGGTGGACAGGGACATCATACAGCAACTTGTTGAGCTGTGCTGGCCATGCCTCAGAGCCAGAAGTAACAGAGGGGAACCCATCCCAGTGGACACGAAGGTATGTGTAAGCTTGAGAATACTAGCCACAGGTACCTTCCAAAGGCCAACTGGGGATATCATGGGGATCTCACAGGCATCAGCATCCAGGGTACTCCACCAGTTCCTGGATGCCATGTTACCACATGCCAATGAGCACATACACTTCCCCTGAATGCAGGAGGAGTTGGCCAGCAATATGCGTCTCTTCCACCATGTGGTGGACTACCAGGAGGTACTGGGTGCAATAGACTGCACGCACATACACATCAAGTCACCACCCGGTGAGCAGGGTAGGCGCTACATAAACTGCAAGGGATTCCCCTCCATCAACTGCCAGGTCATGTGCAATGCCCAGGGCATTATCATGGATGTGTGTGCCGGCAGTCCTGGAAGCTATCACGACTCCCACATCTGGCATGCCTCACAGCTGTATCAGGTATTTGCCAGGGGGGACATCCCATATGGCCACCTGGTGGGGGATGCTGGCTATGCACTGGAACCGTGGATGATGACACCCATCAGAAATGCACACACAGCCACGCAAGAATGCCATAATGAGGCACACGCAGAAACCAGAATCATCATAGAGCATGTGTTTGGGATGCTGAAATCATGGTTCCATTGCTTGGACATATCTGGTGGAGCCTTGCAGTACTCTCCAGGAACGTGTGCCCACATCTTCATAGTATGTGCCATGCTACACAATATGATCCTGTGGAAACAGCTGCAGCAGGGACAGAATGGTGAAGGCCCTCACAGCCCACCACCATTGCCAAGGGACCCACAGGCACAGGGGTCTCAGACCATGAACACCCTGTGCTAGCCCCAGTAGGCAGACAGAGGCATGCCCAGTATGCCCATGCCTTGGCAAAGAGGGAACATATAGCACACACACTGACAGTGTAGGCACTCATGGACTGACACCCTTCTCCACCTGCACACACAGCAAACATGGATGGCACACACACATGACCACCTGTAAATTGTCATGTATAGGTGGTCTACTGTGTGCATCCTACATAGGTAGCCCTCAACTATTGTACACACAACCGCCATTGGCACAAGGTAAGTCAATACCTGAACAGTATATTAAGCTATCAGCATGTGTCCATACTGTATGTACAGGTTCATAGATACATAGGTAGGTACATGCCCAACCGCCAAGGCCACTCATAAGCATAGGCAAAACGTGTCTGCTGTCGCCACCCCATCGATCAACTAACTGTCCCTCTGTGGAGCAGAGCCACTTGCGGGATCCCTGGGGTGTAGCTACTGTTCACCACCCACTCTGCAAGGATTCCCCGGAGTGTTAGTGAGGGGTTTTGTATAATGTAATCAGGGATGTGTTTCCAAATAATGGGGAGTATCCCTGACAGGAATCTTCACAGATGTGTACATGTTACATAGTATACCTTAAACACAGCTTGCATATATAGGTAGTTCTCCACAGAATAATAAACATGTGGAACACACAACCGCTGAAATGTGCATTCATCACCCTTGCACTACCAGTGCCTGCTCTGAGAGGTAAGATATCACTGCCAGGATTAGAACACGCAACCATGTACACATTCATCACAATAACATACCACTAAGCTACCTGAGATGTACCAATGGCAGTCGTGTATACTGACAGGATAAAACACAAAAGGTAGGAATGTGTTGAAATAGGACAAACCGGCATGTACACAATGAAAGGTGTATGTTTTATATATATATATATATATATATATATATATATATATATATATATATATATATATATATATATATATATATATATATATATATATATATATATATATATATATATATATATATATATATATATATATATAGAGAGAGAGAGAGAGAGAGAGATATGTCAATATATGGGGATATACATATATATGTAGATATATAGATAGGTTAACAACATCTACATAACCATGGAGGTACATATAAATGGGATACCTACCACATACCGACTGCTTTACATACCAACGCACGTAATCCCGAGGCTTAAGGTCCAAAAGAACACAGTACCGAAACACCAGATGCGTGAGGTGTAATCTCACAATGTTAATGGACAGTTAGTCAGTGCTTCTGGTGTTGCGGTTTGGGTAGGTTACTGTGTGTACGTGTGTTTCTTAGGGCTGTAGTGTGTGTAAGTGTGTGTTCTGTGTGTGGTGTGTGTTGTTGGGGAACTGTAATGTGTGGCTGTGGGTTAGCTTTATGCATCTGTTTGCAAGACCTAGGATGTGGAATATTAAAGTAGTGGGTGGTGTGTGGGGTGCAGACACCTACATGGGGTGTGTAGGGGGGCTTGGCCACCTGCTCATACGTAGTGTAGGATGGTTTGTTTGGATGTGTTGGGTAGCAGTGTGTCTGTGTGTGCATGTGTGTGTTCCATGTTCATGTTACCTTCGCGAGTTACTGTCGATGTCGGTAATGTGGGGTATGGGAGTCTGTTCCTGGGACTGTGTGCATCGGAACACTGTGGTTTCGAAATTCCGTAGGTCTCCCGTATACAGCAGTTGAAGTGTTCACATATGTGTATAACATAGACCATAGCAATCACACATTCCGCCACTACCAACCTTTATGAACAAAGGATATGGAGAGTATATGCCTATACACCATTACAAATATGTGCTATGGACATGAGCCAATGATAGTGTTACCACCTGTTCCACTTTGCGAGGGACACTCCCTCTTTGGGCGGTTGTGTCCTGACCAAATATATTAAATGTGGCAAATGTCCTGGGATTGTAGGACATAATTATGTCCCATATGTACTGTAATAGTTGCATACAATAGTTATTTCTGTATCTAAAGTACCTACATGGTACAGGAAACAGGATAAGCTACTAAACTGCTACAAGAATAAGCTTATAATTAGGCAAGAAAGGAAAGTTCTATCCCTTGTACTGACCGTGGGTTTGTGTCGGCCTGTAAAATCAGATGTGTGTCCCGAAAAGGACCCACTATGGACATATGAAAAGGTGGCAACCCTAGCCAAAGAGGGTCAGTCACCAACACAACTATGATGACTGCAAATACCTATGACAGAAATACACAGCTATCATGTAGCAACACGTTATTACATTCAGATGTATTACCGAAGGGATTCAAGGACTAACATCACCTGCATGCTATACAGGAACCACATAACAGTGCCTTAATGAATCAGCCTGCAAATACCATTGTATTAGTCCACAAAAGGATAGGTGTTCAAATAGGGAAGGAACCCTCACGCACATAGCGATTATGTATAAAAGCAGTTCCTACACACCTGCATTTGCTAAGCACACCCACCAACATCACCCCCACACCCAAACATATTACAATACAAACTGTAATAACATCACAAATCATTCACACACTGTATGACATCTGCAGAAGCCTTAACATACCTTGTCAGAGACACACTAACATGGCCCTAAGTGAAATAGCGGCTGTTATACAATGGAACAGCTGCTGATGTAATAGGGTTTGTTTGCACTAATCCCATTTCAGAGGGTTGTGCATACACCGGGATGTGTTAGCAATTAGTGAGTAACAGCACAGTATGCTACACTTGTACACCAAATCAAGGATGTCTGGTGAGCACACTGTACACCACATAACAGTTCATGCATAGCCATATGGCCTTGAGCTGGCCAAACATCCTTGCCAGACTTAAACATCTGCAGAAGTATCAGGTACAAACAAACCCTGCATAAGTAGCACTGTTCCGAAATATAACAGCTGTACTCACATGTAGAACTAAATCATCTAGCCATTACACACAGTCCACGGGAGTCATGAAGCTAATATATCTCTGTGTGTCTCCATATAGCTGTTGAAATATATCGCAATAACACATCTAGGCCATCTCCCTCAAAAGTAAGGCAAACGGACAACCCCTAAAAGGAGTACTCACTTATACACCACTGTTGCCATGGTATCGGCTAATGGAGTAGCTGCACAGCTGATGTGCATCCAATTAACTACTTTGGAACAGCAATTGGTGGACAGGATACCACATGTTACCGATATGTAACTAGAAAAGGATGTGTCATCACACATTCAAACCATCCGTATATACCAGCGGAACATTACAAATAACATTGAAACACAAACCGAAAAGGATTGAATCAACTGTTAACGATACATCGGGTTACTAATAAGGTATGTAGAACAGTCAGTATGTCTGTGTATGTAGTACTATTCTGTAGTATTTAAAGTGCATGCAATCCATATAGTGGAAACAGTTATCTTGTAGTGATGTATTGTTGAGCATAGTCACGCTTGTAGTATTTGTGTGTACTGCTGTAGGTCACAAGGCAAACACTGCATACACCACAAGGGATGCTATATAAGGGCTTTGAACAGAAATACTCCTCACCAGCCGACGTCAGTGGCAGGGTTGGTCCAACAAGTATGTGCTATAACAGGGGATAGTATATGTTGATATATTGTAACTGTAGCCATATGTATGGGTGTAATACAGAGAATAACATGTGGAAGGTTGGGCCACTGTGCAAGTATGTTTTGCATTGTGGGATATTGTGCCAATAACTGTGTAATGTACAGTATTGTAGGCAGATATGTATTACAAGCTACATAGCATTACTGTAATGGTAGGCAAACATTAGTTATGTCAATCGGCATTTACAATACACAATAACAGGATACATATGTCTTTTAGTGAGCCGACAGTTTATCAGCATGATAGCAAAGTAAAATGGAAGAGCTATTTAACTATCCATGCACATAAGACATGTAATATGTGCAAAGGTAGGTACTAGGCTGTCTTACCAAGGGTATCTGTAAGCCTAGCTAGCGTGTGTTGTCTTTCGCCACCCCATAGGTTGGTTCCCTGTGCCTCTGAATGGCAGAGCCAATAGTTCCCTGTGCCTCTGTCCAGCAGAGCCACTGCAGTGATCCCCGGGTACATGTCTGTCTCCCATCCACATGGCAACATTTCCCTTGAAGAGTGCTCATGAGGGGCCCTGCCTGATTTACATTGGAATCACGTTCCAAAGCATAGGGAGTGTCCAGGTCAGGAATCTATCCATTCAGCATGTCCTACTCATCATTGTGGTTAGGTGTATATCCCTAGAGCATGTGGCTCTCAGGGGCTTCTGTTTAGGTGGAGCATATCCAGCAATACAGGGTTGGACATGGGCCTTGTATGTCAAGCAGAGATCACCTGTGAGTATGCGGTATGCAACTGAGTACAGCTGGAGTTTCATAGGTTGGGCTGCATAGGTCATCTGTTTGAGGTCAGTAATCCTCTTGGTGTGGTACTGGTGTGGTCTTCCAAGCTGTTGCAGTTGTCTTGTAAGGTATATCCCAAATGGGGTGTTGTATCCTTTAATGGGTCTGATATGACATGTGTAGAGTCACAATGGCCCCTCTGATCTGGATGCAAACCCATTAGAGATTAGGGGGGCCATGTAGAAGGATATTCTAACCACCTTGTCATTATGGGTATCGAAGGAGAGATTGCTATCTACTGGTGTTTCCGGATCCCATATTACCTTTTTGTATGTAGGGGACTAGCACCTATGTGGTAGTCCATGGGTAATTAGTTATATCCAAAGGGGATGACTATGCACTTTTAGGCATTCAGCTTGATGCCATGATATTAACACCAGGTATCCATCTCAGTGCGACCCTTCCAGAGGGTGTCTGTAACAGCTGGGGAAACAATTATGTCCCCTAGTTTGCAGTCATCTGCAAACCTTTTCAGCCAAAGCCCTCCTGTGCTTGTCTGTACATCAGAGAAGTATATACCGAACATGAGGGGTCCTAGGACTGAGCCCTGGGGGATGGCAGTTGTAACTGGTATACAGTCGGACCTAGGGTATGCAACTCCTACTGTGTGTGTTCTGTCCATGAGCCACTTTGCAAACCATCACATGACGTAGGGGTTAATGTTCAGGCGGATGGGTATGTTGATAATACCAGAAGGAGGAATGGTGTTGAAAGCCTATGAGAGATCTAGGTAGGCTGTGTGGACCTCCTTACCCTCATCTAATGCCTTGGTAACTGTCTCTAAGAAGCCCACCAGGTTTAGGAGGCATGGTCCAGCCTTAACAATGCCAAACAGGGAGGGGTCAAAGGTTGGGAGGTACCCAATGTCTCTGACAGTGATCCATGATGTGCACCATAGCCTTGCAGACCAGGCTAGTCAGGCCTATAGGGAAATAGGTCCCATGGTCCATTGTGGTGCCACCTTTGTGGAGTGGGATAACTGTTGCTGTGTGCCATTCAGGGGGCACTATGCCCGATGTGAGGCTATTATTGAACATGGTGCATAGGTGAGGAGACAGTACGATCCGAAGTTCATGTAAAACGCAGCCTGGGATGTTGTCCAGTCCCATGGATGCTGTGATATTGCCTTCAGAGTGTGCAGCTTTGAGAGGGATCTGCCAGGATGTTGCCAATATCCATTGTTTCTGTAATGTTCATGCCTTTGTGCTGTAACTCAGAGCAGATCTGGTTGTTGACATCGAGGCTCTGTGGTTGTTGTTGGTATTAGTTGCGTTAAAGTTTTCATAGCTAGCTTTGGAGGATCATATAAGGGATCTCACCTTCTTACTGAGGCTGGCCAGGGATCTCCTCCATGCATGGTATTGTACTCTCATTTGCAACAGTGTCTTCCTCCTGTAGTACAATATGTTTATGGCAGGGGACCACCAGATTGGTTTAGTTAATTATGAGTATAGCGTCCTGGTTCTGTTTGGGATAGCACAAGCCATGCACTCCTGTAAGTGCTTATAGAGTGCATTTGTGTAGGATTCAGCAGTTGTAACAGTACTGTCCATCTGCATGGGTGTCATGACGTCCACCACGTCTGCCTTAAGAAGCATGTAGTTGGCCTTGTAGACATATTATACTGTGGTTCGCTTAATGGGGGGTAGGTGCGGGATGTGGATATCAATGGTGTTCAGCACATGGTCTGATCGGACCAACGAGGAGTTGGCTTCATGTGGAGCACCAGTCACTCATGTTGGTAATGACTAGGTCTAGGATATTGTTGCCCCTGGTGGGTGTGTGGATATGTTGAGTCAGGGCATTGGTGTTTATGAATTCCAGAAACCATTGAGCTAATGTGTTGGTACACAAGTAGTTTTCCCAGTTAATGGTGGGGTAGATACAGTGAGGCTTATGTGATGAGTGTGGTGTTGTGCGACTGTGTACCTTCTCCACATGACAGTCAGGGTCAGGCTTGGTTGGAGAGACCTTTACCTCCAGTTTGGCTAGATGAGTGCATCTCTCACAGGTTGTAGTGTTGGGTGGTAGGCGGAGAGGCTTGTCTGTGTACATGAGGCAATGTGTACATTGCCTCAAGATGTCCAGATTCATCAGATAGACAGGTGAGAACACTGGCAGTTGACTCTTGGACATGCCTGAATATAGAACTACATTCACCTAGATAAGTGAGGAAAGTGAGTACAACAGCTACATTACTCTACACAAGTGAGAAAAGTATGTACAAAACCTGTTCACCCTTACCTGTAGGTGATGTGGAAGATTGAGTGCTATAGTAATCATTAGCTTACGTACTGTTTACAAGTCCTGAACAAGTGCTTAGCATGAATAAGCAATCCAGATAGGGTCTTGGATAATATAAAAACATGGCCCCTCCCCCAACAGGTACACAAGCATATATCCATGTACACCACAGGGCCCCTGTACCCACAACTATGCAGGTACAAGCTGCACTCAGTCTGCATGGGACCTGCCCACATCACAGGTTGTATCATACACATATGGCAAAACAAGATGCTCTCCACGTACACATCATGTAAAACATAGCTCCATGTCAGGTTGTGTACACACTGAATGGTGCACACCAACAGGTATCACAACCCAACAAAGGGGAGACACCACTGATAATGGGAAGTACTGCACTACTACCCTGCTGAGTCTGGTCTGGAAGGCCATGAACCTTGATCACTTAAGTGATGTCAGCAGTACAGATGTAGATGACAGTATGGTTGATGTCACACTGCATATCATAACCTTGCCAGGTCATAGGACATCATCACCCATACTGTGTACCACCTACACTCGGTATACTAGATGTACATTCCTATGTCACAGGAGTGTTTAGCAACAGGACTGCTGGCAGAAACAACACTACAGAAGGTGTCTGAATAATATGTGATCATCACACCAGTGGCAGCTACAGTATGTCAGGGTTAATGAATTCTATTCCCCCTCATTGTAGTCCATACCTCACAGACAAACAGAAGGCATCTGCCTATTGAAGTATGTGAATGACTATGACCTAGGAGCAATAGCTGACTCGCATTGTCACCCCTATGTTAATAACCCTGTACCCATGAACTACCACCTAGGCAGCGGTCATCATAATGGACACTTGTGTGTGAGGGATGCAGCTGGGCAGTTGTCTTTCCTGTGATAGCTACATCACCACACCCATCAGGGAGTCATATGTGGCAACCCTAATAATAATAGGGTGCCATTCATGAATATAGAGATCATTGTCCAGCCATACAGACCACTCAAGTGACCCATATCAGATCACATATTTCCTTTAAGGGTATTGGCCATGTGCAGATGGCCTACACCAGCCTTCCCATTCCCCATCTCCACTATGTAGGATGATGCATACCCTGAATAAATCCATGTCCAACCCAGTGATGTCGGACATGCTACACGTACTCATCCTGATCTCGAACACATACTTCATGGACATCCACCTACCACATGCTGGACAGATCCTTGTCCCATACACTTGACATAGTCCTGCCATACTATGCATTCCTGTCCATCAAAGCTGCACATCGCTCCCCTCTCAGACATGGTGTGATGACCGCATGGTAATGCATGGTATATGTATCATTAACCCTGTGGATCAGTAATGTGGCACTGCTCCACCTGGCCCCACAGACCCACCTGTCGGCTACTGCCAGGTAACCTTTCATCCTAGATGCATACATGGCCCATGGCATATAGCCCACTAGTTGACTTTGACTGTACATGCCATAGTTGATATCCATCCCTGCAAATACCATCTGGCTAGCCAGTGTCCCATGTGTATCACATGTGCAACACAGGTGATACATGGCAGGATGTTGAATCACTGTACAGTGCCATGTAGATGTATATGGCAGAACACATACATGTAAAACCTTATGTGAGCATGTCTGCAGGGTCACAGGTCATGTCTGTTAAGGCAGTGTAAGTCCTTATATGTGACATATACACTGCATCAAGGTCGACTGCATTAATGTGGACACATCCAGCCATGTGCTGATAGGTAGGAACACCAGTACAGGCAAACAGACATGCCCACATCAAGACAGCAACCACATGGAGTATGAGCAATGTAATCAGGTGACACACACACACACACACACACATATATGGTGATAATATCCACTCAACATTGAGTGTCACATGTGTGTGACACAAACACGTCAGTGTCATGTAGGTTTGCAAATACAACTATTTAAACTGAAGTAATGCGATACACATGTATGTTCAGCTGTAGCTCTGTATGTCTCTGAGGTACTGTGACCTGTCTCCATCATTATGTCTTCCAGGTATGCCGCGTGCAAGGCTTCCCCCTTTTACATGCTTGGAGGATGAGGCCCTCATCCCATACCTACTCGATAATCATGACATCCTGTTCAGCCATGTGCCACAGGATGCACAGCAGCAGGATGCCCTGTGGATGGAACTTCGCAGGAGGGTTAATGATGTGGGTGGCCACAACCGCACATACCAGCAGGTGCGCAGACACTGTACAGACCTCATTAGATGGGCAAAACAGCATGCAAATGCAATCACCAGGGAACAAGGTGCAACAGGTGGTGGACCACCAACCCAGCCCCCACTCACACGTACCGAGGAGCTACTGGCCAACCTGGGGACACCTGCAGAACCACATCCACAAGCCTTAGCCGATATTGTGGAGGTGGGTGTCTCTCAACCACTGAGCCTGGAGTTGCCTGGTAAGTCAGTACTGCACCTATAACAACTATATTCCATATAGCTGCATGTGTCACTGTACAATATGTAATGTAACATCATATGCAAGGCATGTATACACACATGCCGCATACTATAGTATGCTACTCTGTGTATGCACACATGTGCATACACCATAGTATAGTCTAATGTACTGGTGTATGTGTTATGCACATTGCTCCCTGTAGCCTTTATACAGGGGTGGATTATGCTCATACTGCTGTGTTACTCCTATTTAGGTACCTCTGGCATTCCACGGTGACAGCAGCCCATTGCAGGTGAGAGTGTTATTATTTATCAGGAACCGTAATGCACAAATCTATCTGCCATGTGGCCATTCACAACATGTACACATAATGTATGGTCCTGTCACAATATACAGGTCGGACTTGCAATGCATCACAATGACTATCCATGTGCCACACTTGCAAACTATGTGAATCATCTCACCGACATGAATCCTCACAAACTTTATTGCCAGATGTGTTGACAGCTGTGCATACAATGGTGGAGGTGCTGTTCACTTTAGGAATGTACAACAGATCTGATCTACACATGTGGTGAATACAAACAGTACTACACAGTGGGCTGGAGTATGGCCAGCACACAGGTTTCACCAGTGTGGATCATAGCCCTGCTATGAATGTCACACAATGTGATGTGCTATCTTGACATGTCCATGACATCTATTGGCCTGGCTGCTACACTGCCTACCTAACCTGAAAACATATCCCACATACCACCCTTTATCTGCATAACCCTGTTGTCAGTGGAGCATATATGTCATATGGGACAACACAGACATGTGAAATAGATGCCCATCACTATAATTTGGACAACACATGTACACACATGGCCATGGAGGATGGCCAGAGACATGGAGCAACACACACACTAGAAGTGTTGTGCTTGTGTGTACACCCTGTCATACAATGGCTACACATGGTTTGGCCATGGCCTTTGTATAATGGTCATAATGTAGATGTGGAATGCTAGACATCCTACAGGCCTGTGCACATCTTGTGTAGGCGTAACATCAATCCACCACATAGGATGTGTTGAACATCTTGAGGGTGTTGCAACATGACAGCAGTTACCTGTACAGTATCCACATCAGGCCACAGATACAGTACATTCCCATTGCTGGTGATGGACATAAATGCCATACTAGCTCCTGTGTGTGTGTGTGTGTGTGTGTGTGTGTGTGTGTGTGTGTGTGTGTGTGTGTGTGTGTGTGTGTGTGTGTGGTACACAGATGTCATGTGGGACATGGTGTACCGACATGTTCGCCATGTCTGCCCATAGTTGCCAGGCTGCAGCAATATGGTTGCAGATGTGCAGGGGTGTCATCCGTATACCCATCAGTGACCTGTGTCACAACTTCCACATCATGGTTTAGTGTGTATACACCTCAGTGATGTGGGTCACATTCCACAGTATATATGTATTGTATCTGAACACAGTCATGGCTATGAACCCTGTCTGTAACTCACACTGTATAGCACTAGAGACTCCTCATGATTCCCTGCAATGGCCATGCACATCAGCTAAATTTGCAGTATATCTGTAGGGTGGACAGACAACACTGAATTGGTACACCATTGCCCCACTGTATATTTGACAGGACACCATTGTGTTAAACATGTATGCATGTCATTGCACACGTCAGCAGATCACATGTCATACTACATGTGATTATCAAGGTCATATGCCACACATCAGGCAGGTGTACTGTTAACCTGTGCTGGTCCACATGGTGTAACACAGGGATGTATGCTAACCACTACTATGATTGTGTAATTTGCATGCCGTCTGCTATCACACATGCATGCTGTGTGCAACCTAGGGATGTATGATAACTACCACTATTATTGTCTGCGCTGCATGCCATCTGCCATATCACATGCATGTTGCATGCCTTCTGTCATATCACATGCGTGTGTGTGTGTCTATTGTATAGATTGTAATGTACAGTTCTTGTCTGCCCTCACAGGTGATGTAGGTGCATTGCCCTCCTGCGGTACATCAGATGTTAGTGTCCCCACAGACTCTAGCAGTGATGATGAACATATGATTGGGTCACAGGCAGAGTTGTCAGGGGCTGAAACTGTGCCATTGGTTGCCATTCCATCTATATCCACCTCATCCCCGCACACAGATCCCATACCTGCACATACCCCATCACCAGTGGCCATAGAGGAAGGACAGTTGGCACGTGGTAGCTTGGAACAGGAAAGTGTGGGGGCTATGGAAGGTGTGCCTGCACACCATGGTGTCAGCCAAACTACTGGTGGTGCCCACACAGGCACATGGCCAGTGCTGCTCGTAGGAGGACCTCTGGCCAACATGCTCCTGCATGACAGAGCACAGCAGCTGGTGTCACCAGATGCATGTTTCAGGCTGTAATGGAGGCACAGGCACATGCTGAATGGCACAACAGAGAAGATCAGAGGCTACAGAGGGCTGCTGTCCATTCTTTAAACAACAGCATCCAGGCAATGGTAAATGCTCAACAGCAGATTGCTGATGCTTTGGATAGATGGTTGGGTGACATGGTTGGAGTCCTTGACCATGGCATGACAATCCACGAGCATGAGCTGTCTGTGTTGGAACATCTGGTAGGAGTGAGGCATCGGGCACGTGGACGTAGGCCTGCTACATCACCTGTGTCAGGTCTACGTGTACGAGCTACCTCACATGCCCGCTCCCATAGTGGCGGTAGCAGCAGCAGTGCATCTGGTGCTGTGCTGTCCACACCATGACACAGCAGGCCACATGCACGTGGCCCAGGATGGTCCCAACAGGGACACAGTTCCAGTGGACTAGTGACATCAGACAGTACCCAATCTGCACCTCTGTCTGGTAGTGCCTGTGCAACCCCTGGCAGGCACAGGTCACATGTCCATGGCCAGACACCGTGAACTGTAATACCTCACCTGTACAGTCTGCAGCTGTCAATAATACCCCTGTGTAGGCCAGACACATGGGAGAACTGTGTGCAGACATACATGCACACACTGGACACATATGTAGGGCACCGCAACACACACATGCATAACATCCACACATGCCCAATTAGATCAAAGGCCCAAACCCACACACATGATGTCATCCAATGGTGCAGCCTAGGCCTCTGGCAAACATTAACACCCTGTGCATATGATGATGCCTGTGCCGCATCCCTGACATCCACACCATCGGTGCAGGGACATGCTCATATGGTCTGATGCACAGGGTGAACAGACTAGGATGATGTGTAGTTTACAAATGTTGAGGACTGTTGTCAGTCAGCAGATATACCATGTAGTACAGGTGTACAATACTGTTAACAGTATGTGTCTTGTGTAACAACAGTAAATGCATGTTGGTCATGTTGTTCTGCTGTCCTTCTTCAGGTCTAATTGCACATGCCGGTGGATGTCAGTGTTTGCAGTTAAGTGTCCCATATGTCAATGTGGACTACTCACAGGTATGTATGAATATACCAGCATGCACCGTGTAGCTGCCACATACCAGTGAGAATGTCCCACATTACAAACATGTCTACCATTCCAAGAGCATGATAGCTGTGTATTAAGCTACTGTGGCCACAGACGTGACATCCATAAAGGGTGACATCACAGGTACAGTTACATGGAGTGGTGAGGTAAGAGAGTGGTCTAGCTGATTACAAGGGTAGAGGCCAGTGGGAAGTGTGATGCCTCAATGGGAATCAGTAATACACATTCCCATGACAGGATGCCAACACACAACTGCACCCACACACTCAGGTATTGACACACATGTATTCAGTGACACTGTAACACACACACACACACACACACACACACACACACACACACACACACACACACACACACACACACACACACACACACACACACACACACACACACACACACACTCACGGCTTCACCGACACAGTAACACACACTCGCACACAGTTGCTACTGGTGTGCTGAGGACCCCTGCCTATGTGCAAATCATCATTACAGTACTGTGCACCTACATGACGTGCCACAGAGAATACACATGTACAGGTAGTCAGTATGGCCTAAGATCGGGGACATCAACACGGATAGTTGAATGCATCACCTGGATGGTGGGAGGGGTCCTATCAGTTCAGTATGGTAACATACATCCTCACCCCAGGGACCAGTCAGCCCTACATACACACACTGTGGCATTCAGTAATTAATACACCTATGTCATGCACATACAGATACCTCACATGTGTGAGATACACGCCCCTGCCTATGTCCTGCTTTATACATTGCAGTCTGTACAGATGTGTACACTAGTGTACAGGAGAGTGAGTAACAATTGAGATGTATTCCCCACAATACGTGACAAATATGGACACACACGCAACCACACATGCCAGTACTGTGAATCTCAGACCTGCCTAGCTCATGTTATGTATGTCAGATGTACAGCAGTATTGCATGCATTACAAACTGTACTGATGCTTCCTGTGACAACAGTGCTGATATATGCACTAGGGACGTCATATCTATTAACAGGTGTCAAGTGATTTACCTTCGCTATCACCCTGACCGCTGTCTAAGTTGTGTGTTATGTCCTTCAATTAACAAAACCATTGCTTACCAGTTACACAGGGTATTGTAGGACCACTTGTGACACACCTGTGAGCTGTCCACAGCAAACATCCATCTGCAAAGATGCCCCGCCACTTAGTTATTTCAACACATCTGTCCATACCTGTGGTACATCTTTCTGTACATTCAGCATATCACCATATACAGTTGGCAATGTTGAGGCTGCATTGCAGCTGCATGATGTACTAGGATACACGCCACCTGCATACATCAGCAACTGCACACACATGTTATCTGAATGCACAACACTACATGTACAGGTGTGTAGGTCCTACAATCCTGACATTTGGTCATGTTTGTAGGCATTGCAATTGGCGGATATGTGTAATAACATACATGACACATGGACTGTTGTATGATATGATGGGTGACCAGTACAGAGGGATGTTACCTCTGTCAACATTGATATCACACCTTATGTACTGTTAGCATTCAGCAGCCATGGACCTACATTCCATGTGCATGTGTGTAATGGCTGTAGCCACCTGTTTGCACAAAGGACTACAACAGCTATGCTATTTACAGGTATGTTGTGTGTGTGGCATGTACATACCCAGGGCAGGTACATGTATGTCATATCCATACATGAGGGTGTGTACTGGTGTACAGCAACAGACATCTGCTAATGGTGGACAGTACTGAGGGCCCTTGGTATGTGTACAGCTGACCTGGTCACAGACAGTGGTATCATTGCATTGCATAACACATGATGCAACTGTGTCAGTACATGTGTACTGTCTACAGTTGATGTAGAGCTTAGTACAGTACACAGGTCAAGGGTCACATGGTGGCATACTCATCTGTCATACAACATGTATGGTTGCGTGGTGGTGGTCCGAGGGCATGGTGGTGTCTGCAGTTTACATCCTAGAATGCAGCATGTGACACTGTGTCCTGCACATGGCTCATCTGTGATGCCTTTCATGGGGGGACCAGTCAGTACATGTGAGTGGCCTTTATGTATGTGGGTACACCACCTGGAGCAGTCCATACCTGTGTTATGGCCCACATGTCTGGTTCTGAGGTATATGGTGGTAGTGCTAGGTTCTGAGGTATATGGTGGTAGTGCTATTGTGCACTACAGAGACATCAGCCAGGTGTTCCTCACTGCACAGATGTCAGTACTCCCCATTGTTGGATCTACAGTGGCCAGCTGTGAATATGGACGCTACACATCTAGCACTGGTTAGCATAAGAAAACAATGCAGTTGTCCTGTAGGTGTATGGGAGTTAACCTGTGTTTAGGACATTTGCCTTGGAATGGCACTGTGTGGGTGGATGCGACTTGGGTAATATCCACACTCCCTTGTATCATGGATGCATGTGATATGTGACAAAGGCCTGCCTACTGTCAGCCATGTCATCCCAGAATGACAGCTGATTTGTTAAAGACCGGTGTCAAATATATGTAGAGCAGCGTTCCCGCTAACAATGACAACTACCAACACCAGAGCCCATTACAATGTGTTATTTACATCTACCTGTAATAGCATGGCCACTGTGGCCCTCCGTGTTTAGCATCAGAGTGCATCCCAGTCAGCCCTGTGCTACTAGGAGTATGAGCATGCCCAGTATATCCTTGTGTAGATGGACACATAGTAGTGCATTCTGAACAGCCCTGTGCTACTAAGTGTATGAGCATGCCCAGTATATCCTTGTGTAGATGGACACAGTGCATTCCGAACAGCCCTGTGCTACTAAGTGTGTGAGCATGCCCAGTGACACCTTGTGTTGGTTATGTGCCTCTGTGTATGGGCATGGCCATTGTAACCCTGTATAGTGGTAGTAGTCATCCATTCCACAGATGGGCATACTCCAGGTCAGGATGGATTCATACTTTAAACACACAGGTTCACAGGTATGTACATCTTAACTGCCAGCATCCCTGTTGATGTCCGCATTCCCAGATGGTCATAATGACAGCCTTGACATGTGTAGTCTGTGTGGCGATTCGTATATATGTAGTATTGTAATAGTAATCTGTAAATAGGCAGGTGTTCCGTACCCGACACTGGCGTGTGTGTGTATGTCTGTCCCCATTTGCCAGTGGACTCTAAATTGCTTTTAGACTGGCCACACTCCATACATTTCTTATACCCACTGTTAGCAAGGCCGATGATGTCACCCATCTACAAATACACCTCTGGGAGGGCTGTGTCCCAGTAATCTCGGTAGCGCATTCTGTAACTGCGTAATGCTGTAGTGTAATAAAGTAGTTAGGTCGGTGTTCTACTCCCACACTTGCCGTGTGTGTGTGTGTGTGTGTGTGTGTGTGTGTGTGTGTGTGTGTCTCTCCCCATTTGCCTGAGGACTGAGTAATACCTTTATACTGCTCACACTCCATACATTTCTTATACCCACCGTTAGCAAGGCCGATGATGTCACCCATCTACAAATACACCTCTGGGAGTGCTGTGTCCCAGTAATCTCGGTAGCGCGTTCTGTAACTGCATAATGCTGTAGTGTAATAAAGTAGTTAGGTCAGTGTTCTAGTCCCACACTTGGCGTGTGTGTGTGTGTGTGTGTGTGTGTGTGTGTCCCCATTTGCCTGAGGACTGAGTAATACCTTTATACTGCTCACACTCCATACATTTCTTATACCCACCATTAGCAAGGCCGATGATGTCACCCATTTACAAATACACCTCTGGGAGTGCTGTGTCCCAGTAATCTCAGTAGTGCGTTCTGTAACTGCGTAATACTGTAATGTGATAAGATAATTAGGTCAGTGTTCTAATCCCAGCCATGCCAACTGTGTGTGTGTGTGTGTGTGTGTGTGTGTGTGTGTGTGTGTGTGTGTGTCTCCGTCGGCCTGGGGACAGAATAATGCTTTTAGACTGCTCACACTCCATACAATCCCTATCGCTGTCTTTGCCAATGCTGATGATGTAACCCATCTAGAAGTACACCTCTGGGAGTGCTGTGTCCCAGTAATCTCGGTAGCGCATTCTGTAACTGCGTAATGCTGTAGTGTGATAAAGTAGTTAGGTCGGTGTTCTAATCCCAGCCATACCAACTGTGTGTGTGTGTGTGTGTGTGTGTGTGTCTCTGTCTGCCTGGAGACAGAATAATGCTTTTAGACTGCTCACACTCCATACAATCCCTATCGCCGTCTTTGCCAATGCTGATGATGTCACCCACCTAGAAGTACACCACTGGAAGTGCTGTGTCCCAGTAATCTCGGTTCTGCGTTCTGTAACTGCGTAATGCTGTAGTGTGATAAGGTAGTTAGGTCAGTGTTCTAATCCCAGCCATGCCAACTGTGTGTGTGTGTGTGTGTGTGTGTGTGTGTCTCCATCTGCCTGGGGACAGAATAATGCTTTTAGACTGCTCACACTCCATACAATGCCTATCGCCAACTTTGCCATTGCTGATGATGTCATCCCCTTAGAAGTACACCTCTGGGAGTGATGGGTCCCAGTAATCTCAGTAGCGTGTTCTGTAACTGCGTAATGCTGTAGTGTGATAAGGTAGTTAGGTCGTGTTCTAATCCCAGCCATGCCAACTGTGTGCATGTGTGTCCGTCTGCCTGGGGACAGAATAATGCTTTTAGACTGCTCACACTCCATATAATCCCTATCGCCGACTTTGCCAATGCTGATGATGTCACCCACCTAGAAGTTACCCTCTGGGAGTGCTGTGTCCCAGTAATTTCAGTAGCGTGTTCTGTAACTGCATAATGCTGTAGTGTGATAGAATAGACAGGTAGGTGTTTTATTCCAAGGCATGACAGGTGTGTGTGTTTGGCAGTCATATCCTATGTGCTGGTGTCTGTGAGTGGCTAGCTACTGGATGTGTTGAGGAGCATGTTTTGTTGTTTTCCTATATAGTGGCCATAAATGTCACAATCGGCCAAGAGACTGGGTTGGCAAGACATACACATACATTCGGCAATAGGTCTGGTGAGTAATGTCAGCAGCCCTAATCTTACCCTTAATACAGTCTGAACCCGTGTGATGCACAGAAACACACTTGCCTTGATATTAACACCAGTACATAATGCAGGAGGCGCATGTGGTTTCCTTTTCATTCTTGTCTAATGCTTTGGTGTCACGTGGTCTGCTGTTGAGATATATATTCTATATCTACGTATGTGTGTGTATATGTATATGTGTGTGTGTGTGTGTGTGTGTGTGTGTATATATATATATATATATATATATATATATATATATATATATATATATATATAGATATATGTGTGTACATTAGCACACATAAATCTACATGATGACACATAAATCTACATGATGGAATACATGTCCTATACTGTTGAATGCCTGTGCTGGATGATCTGTACATGATAACCTCAGATGTATGTATATCTGCCATGACTTAGTGGCAAAGCACATCGTCTGTGGTGTGTAGGGTCCCAGTTTTGAGCCGTGCAGAGGCCGGTTGTTTTGTTGCTGGGAAGAACAAGGGACATTGAATATGGTGATAGTAAGGTGCTTTTAACCAGTTGTGTGCGGGTCTGCGCGACAGTAAGCAGTGGTTATTTTTGGGGAGGCTCAGTTTAGGTCATGTAACTATGCATTAGAAGACAATACTATGCAAACAAGGTGTAAAATAGTGAATCTCGTTTATCCCCAGGGTGTGATGCAGGTCCCAAGAGTGTATGTGTATAGATAGCCAGGTGCAGGACTCGAATATAGGTGAAAGCATGGGGTGTGTGTCAGGCATAATGTACGTAGATTGGAGCACTGTGTCTCGGGATTGCTCCTAGCTTAGCACGCCTAAGCTAGGGGTGTGTCTATACCTGCCTAGTGCAATTGGGAAGGACAACAGCAGTAGGAGAGTAGTCAAGGTGAACAAGCTGGGCAAACAGGTGATATTTATCAGAATCAGCAGATTACAGGCCCAGCAGACCAGCCCAGCCCAGAACACTACGACAAAGTGAGCAAGCACCATCCCCTTGGGTTTTTCCACACTCCACACCACCGGTATATACATGCCGGGAAATTTTAACAAACAATCCTATGAAATGAGAAGGGCTGTAGCAGGCAACATAGACCAACATGTGCAGGAGTCTGAGGGTGGTGAGGATGACATCCCTCAGTGAGGAGACAGAGAAGACTGTACAGACCCAGGGTAACCTACCAGGGGCTACATGAGCTGGAGATAGTGGAGCGCTATGGGGTGGACAGAGACCTCCTACAGCAGATTGTTGAGCTGTGCCGGCCACACCTGACACATCGAACAGGCCGAGGGGAACCCATCCCAGTGGATACCAAGGTATGTGTAGGCCTAGGTATACTAGCCACAGGTACCTCCCAAAGCACAACTGGGGATATCATGGGGATCTCACAGGCATCTGCATCCAGGGTATTCCACCAGTTCCTGGATGCCATGTCACCACATGCCAGTGAGCACATACATTTCCTCAACACACATGAGGTGTTGACCAGCAATATGCGTCTCTTCCACCAAATGGCAGACTACCCTGGGGTAGTGGGTGCTATAGCCTGCATGCACATACGCATCAAAGCACCACCTGGTGAGCAGGGTAGGGCCTTCATTAACCACAGGGCCATCCCCTCCATCAACTGCCAGGTTGTATGCGATGCCCAGGGCATTATACTGAATGTGTGTGCTGGCTGCCCTGGAAGCTATGACGATTCCGATATATGGCATCTGACGCAGCTGTACCACAGCTTTGCCAATATAGACATCCCCTATGGTCACCTAGTGGGGGATGCTGGGTACCCACTGGAGCCGTGGCTGATGACACCCATCAGAAATGCATACACACCTGAACAACGACACCATAATGAGGCACATGCACAGGCCAGACATATAACAGAGCATGTGTTTGGGATGCTCTGGTCATGGTTCCAGTGTCTGGATACATCCGGTGGAGCCTTGCATTATTCACCAGCTACATGCACCCAAATTGTTATGATATGTTCTATGCTACACAATATGATCCTCCGGAAACAGCTGCAGCAGGAACAGCATGGGGCAGGGCCACTCATCCCCCAACCAGTGCCAAGGCCTGTACAGGCACAGAGTGACTTGGAGGAGGAACAACCTGAGCCAGACCAAGTAGGCGGAAGGAGGCATGCCCAGTATGACCTGGCCTTGGCAAAGAGGCAATGCATAGCATATGCACTGACACAGTAGGGACCCAGGGAATGTCACCCTCTCTGACTCGCACATACAGTAAAAGGGATGCCAAACATGACACTACCTGTGCTCAGCCATGTATAGGAAGTGCACTATGTGCATCTGACATAGGCAGCCCTCCAGCACCATCCTCAGGTCTGGCACACCCTCAAGGTAAGTCAATCAACCTACCAATTGGCAGTTGTATTAGAATGTGTTGGTACCTATAGCTATGGTATGGATGTGTGCATGCAAGGGAATTTGGTGGTCGAATGTTAAGGCAGCAGACAGTATATGTCCATAGTGGCGCCATGACATCTGTAGCACATACGGGGGGTCACCATAGTAGCCAGTAGTACACAGGATGTCATAACCCACTGCGTGTAATGGGCTAAGCATCATGTGTGTCCATACAGCCCACACAAGTCTCAACCAGCTGGAAAGGTGTAGACCAACACAGACAAATGCTGTACTATGGCTTCTGAATATGCCCTATGGATGACCCACCCCCATAGACCCACACAGACAGACTACAGCAGGCCAGGCAGTTGGATGTAGGTTGTGAAGGCTAGGATGTCTGAAACTAATATGTTGGTAATTAAAGCTAAGATCTGGAGTACACTGTTATGCCTCTAGCCAGCACAATAGGTGGGTCTACACACTGAAATGGAATACCTGACATACCAGTACAGTAGTAGCAAAAGTGTACAAGTGTCAGGTGTGCCCCCCTTCCAACACACACATATAGCAACAGTCAGGTTCGCCCCCCCCCCGGTGCTGTGTAGGAATGTGGATACAATCGGATGTCCCCCCATGCTGTGCAGAAATGTAGCAACAGTCAATGCCACATGACCGATGGATACCCTGCAGACACAGCATGTCACCTGTCAGTACAACGCAGAGGTCGGCACCATAGTACAGACTACCTGGACATGTAACAGATGCAATACAGTTGGCCATACTGGGCATGCTCAAACACATGAAGGTATGATGGCAATGTCAGTCGACAACATGCGGAATGGTCATACTGGGCATGCTCACACACGTAAACACAATAAGGCCAGGTCTGCAAACATCAGTGGTCCGGACATATCTGCCGGTACATTGCTATACTGCTGGATGACTGTGTTGTATGGTATGTGTGTGGTACTGTCTATTGTCTGTATATTTGCCATGGTGTATTGGTAATTCACATTAGCTGTGTGCGCAGGGTGTTGCTACCAACACTTGCAAAGGATGGTTATTTGTTTGCGGGCAGAACAAGCCCATTAGATACAGAGGGAGTAAGGCACATTGAAGCAGTTGGGAGCAGTTGTGTGTGGGTCTGCGTGGTGTTAAGCACTGCTGACCTCTGGTTACAGCTTCTTACACTTGGTTAGCCTCCACATTTCTTTACCAGTGCAATACTCTCATACTGGTAGCCAAACACACTTACACCCGCTCACTCCCTCACTTGCACATGCACCGACATTGGTGCTTGCATGTGTCACTCACGCTGGGTGGCCGCGAACCCTTGTGATGCCTATTACATCGGACTACATGACTACAGTATCGGGTATGGATGACCATTAGGCGACGGCATGGCGTTCGACTGTAAGAAATCGGCGGCCTATCCAGTGAGTTAATCATATTATATGCGTGTTCCTCATACCATCTTCTCCCATCTGGCTGATACATGGGAACCGATACTCTGCAATGCAGACAAGTAAATGTGTTTTGGGACCCACATCCATCTGCCGGGTCATGATACCGCATACCTATTGTAGGTTTGCCACCTTTTAAATTGGCCGAAGTGGGACTTTAGGATTAACACCTGTCCCACTTTGCGTGGGACAGTCCCTCCTTAGGCGGATGCGTCATGCGAAAATAATTAAGACATAGCAAATGTCCTGATTACAGGACAATATTATATTTTATGTTTCTCTAATAGTTGCATGTAACAGTTATTGTATATATGACACTTCTATATGTTACATGAAGTAGCATAAGCAAGTGGACTGCTACTAGACTAAGCTTTTATTTGTGCAAATACATATAGTTCTGTACTATGCACGGCTGTAGGTATGTTCTGACCTGGTACGTCTGACATTTCTATGGAGCAGGTCCTACTTTGGCCATTTTGAAAGGTGGCAGCCCTATAGGACCTACATGTAGAGAAGTCAGATTTGGCAGGGCAACACATACCCACAGGCAGTAGAAAATAGACTGCTTCACCGTTTTGCCTATATAAAAAGTTATTCTTGTAGCATAATAGTTGCTAATACTGTTTCCTATAACATCTAGGTGTTTCAGATACGACATAATCATTCTATGCAACCACTACAGACAATATATGGATTCTTTGCCCTAAATCACAGGCCATGTGCCATAATAACATTTATTTTGCAGGACACAACTGCCCAAAGGGGAGTGTCCCTCGCAAAGGTGAACAGGTGGTAACCCCAACCTGTTATGCTATCATCTACCTAAGGTAGTCGGCGGAATATGCGCTTTCCATCACTAGCAGACCTCACATATGAATGGGGGAGAATGAACACTGAATCAGGGACACTGCATAACACCCTCAGGGACACATTTAGATGATTGGTACTATTAACCTGACACATTGACAGTCCCAGAGCATATGTATTCATACACATTTGTCGAGGTACATGCTGTTTATGACTCATACATGTTGTCATCATTCATTACGTGTATTCCGCCACCTGTCCACCTAATATCACTAGTTCTAGAAGGGTTTAGTTGGGATTGTGTTAGATTCTGATTCGTAATCACAGACGTCCATGATAATCGGGTACAGTTCACTGATATGGTCCCTATGTGTTCCCCAATGGTTTACGGACTACCCAGTAGATGAGCTCTTAAGGTTTGGTATGGGCGTCTGCTATACCCACATCGGAATATTAATTACTTCCACGGGGCTGGCCTAATACATCTCTGCCAACCAACACCTGCACACTTAGGCCCATGATTGCATACCCATGATTCCCCTACCTGACACCCCTCTACAGCACTCATCCTTACTGTGAGCGCAGCTGGGGTATGAACACACCCCTACACACTGCCCATTCTCCCCCTGTTGGGACACATGTCATACGTTTTGTCAACCCATGTCTTATCAGACTTGCACAACCTACTGTTCCATGTACAGCTATATCCTGGTTGCGTCAATCATCACAGGTTTGCCTACAAGGCGAATTTTTGGTGTCCCACAAGGGACCCCGTGATCCATGTTTAAAGTGTAGACCTTGCAAATCTCTCCAACTGGTAGTTTCCTGCTGATGGTCTGGAAAGTAGCGGTGTATTTACCTTTATTGCGTGTCTGTATGTCTCACCAGCCTAGCTGGGGGGGTGTGGGAGGTAGACGTTTGTTTATTGGACCTCCCACTAACATATGCCCGGTCTGAACATATGTTACCCGTAATTGCTGTAACATATGTTCATGTATGGATTACCGATGGTAATTGGGATGTGATACGGTGTCATTTGACCTGTTCCTCATCTGCACAGCCCATTATTCAAGCTACTGTCATTGTTTGTCTGTGCAAATTCATATTATTTATGTCAATAAATGGAGTGCATGTGTTACAGAGAATGTACTTCAACATATTGTTGTCTGCATGTGCATATGCATATATACCTATTACATACTAGCTGACCTACACGGGGCGGTCCATTGGAACCGGCCCAACCAACCCTGGCACTCCTGGATCCATAATCGCATACCCATAGTTCCGCCACCCCACCTGTGTTGAGTTTCCATGCGTAACAGCCATTATCCACTTGATATTGTAGCCCTGACACACCTTTACGCATTGCCCTCTCCAGAGCATTTGGGGCCCTACACACATTTTGTCCCACCTCATCTATTCACAGGGTCTCCCGTCATTTATATTTGCACATACATGCCTTTCCTGGTGTTATGGATTACGGCCATTTGCGGTTTACAAGTGTAGGTGGTCCCAGTATGGACTACATTCCATCTGTGTGTAATGTAGACGTAGCAGTTCAACGATGTTATGCCCACTGGTAGAACCCTGCCTGTGGTGTGAATAGCGGTGCTCTGCTCACTCTTGGGCAGCTTTATCTGACATACGCTGCAAGCACTATATAATACCTTAGTTGCTCTCGATTCCCTTCACAACCCTTGTGTATGCTTTATTCTTACGGCGTTCATTCTTCATATATATATATATATATATATATATATATATATATATATATATAGATATATTTCATGTCTGTGGATATATATCTATACACACACATATATGTATATATATATATATATATGTGTGTGTGTGTGTGTGTGTGTGTGTGTGTGTATATATATATATATATATATATATATATATATATATATATATACATAAATTACTTCTGTACATAAAAACATACATTTCCTATGCCGAGAGCTGCTTACACGCGCGCAGGCTCACTCGCCTATGCTTACTGTGAGTTACATATGTTTACTACCGCTTATTTGTGCTTACATGTGCCTTATTCATTATGACAGTACCACTTTGATTGAAGGAATCCCATTAATGGCCCCATGCGAAATACACGTTCACCTTTACATATTTAAATGTTGGCTTTACAGCACAGCGACAGTCATTCCACAAGGAAAATGATATGTGCTATAGTCAAACTTGAACCGGGAATGCCTTTACGTTAGGCAGATGCTCTAACCACTACACTATTGATGTTCTGCTTCATTTATATGTATACCCATGATTCATAGTTACCCGAACACATGCCTCAACACTTCACTTACACAGCAGGTATCCATTATCCTACTGGGAAAACCACAGTACTACACATGTGCCATTCCTTATTCCCTACTGTTCTGGACCTGTGCTGCATGTTTACTCACTCCGAGGATATTCAGAACTCCAAAGCTTATAGTCCTGGCACATATGTATGTTTGATTGTCAGTGTGTTCATGTGGTCATCCGGGTTTAGACTTGTCAGACTGGAGACCCGAACAGCCCTGTTCCCGTTTGACAGTCATAATTAGCACGTGGACAGAGTTAGTTACCATTCTACCTGTGTTTACAGACGTAGGGGTTTGCCCACCTCTGGCTAGCTTGATATGTCGACACTACATAATACGGGGTGGGAGGTTCTGCTGGTGTTTCCCTTCACATTCGTTATGACTGCTTTATTGTGACCATGTTTATTTATATATATATATATATATATATATATATATATATATATATCTGTCTGTACATACACATACATATACACTTACATACCTATTTACATTTCCCATACTGTTGAATGTCCTCCGCACATCCCCGCTTACGTCTGCTTGTACGTGGCTTTACCTCCCAATATCCAACGGACATTATTCTGGGCATCACATAACATTAGCGGCCCTTGCATGGCTTGGACCCAGAAACAGACACACCTTAGTCACCGGTTTAACCACTACACCATCCGTGGTACATTCCGCATGGATGGTAGCTAGGATATATGACTGCACTACAGGTATTCAACAGTACTGCCAATAAATGTAACAGTTGGTTGGTGTACATATGTGTACGGACCTCTCAACCACTCAGGGACTAATTTCAACAGTAACAGGGACAAGGCAAGGACAAATCAGGGACAATCACGGACACTTTTAAAACATTAGTACTATTAACTTGAAACATTGACAGAATCAGAGCATATGTATTAATACTTATTTTCTGAAGTCTATTACTCTTAATTATTGCCATTATTCATTCAGTGTAATTCACCATCTTTCCTCCAAAGGTCACTGGTTTTAGGGGGGATTAAGAGGCTGGCCAGTTATTGTGCAAATGCTCTGACAATTGGTAGGGTTGCCACCTTTTCATATGGCCAGGATGGGATATATTTGGGACACACCAGATTTTTCAGGCCAACACATACCCACGGTCAGTACAACAGATAGTACTTTTGTTTTATGCCTAAATGTAAGCTTATTGTTGTAGCAGTTTAGCTGCTTCTTCTGTTTCGTTTACTTCCTTATTCTGTTTCTTGTAACATGTAGGTATTTTACATATGGAAATAACTATTGTATGTGACTATTACATAAGATGTGGGACATAATTATGTCCTATGATAGCAGGATATTTTACATTTATAATGGTTTTGGTATGGACACAACTGCCCAGAGGGGGACTGTCCCTCACAATGTGGGACAGGTGGTAACCCTGACCATTGGGCTAGACTTAGCTATTGGCGGCGAGATAACACCATGCATTTCGCTTCCACTTGGTATAACTATCAACACTACAATGGAATACGGGCACGGGGTTTTAAATGTCATTTGTTCGAGGGATGGGGACTCAATAGTCAGCTACGTGCATTTGTGTTTGCTTCTTATTTTTGTGTTCGCAAAACTGTCTTGCATGCTTTGCATACGTTTCAGTATCCACGGACACTGACAGGTGTGATTACTATTAGAGGCAGGCTGTACTATTCAGCATTTTAGGTTGCACGTAAACAGCCGACATGTCCACGCCTCCTTGCGGCACTTGGATACGCCCCATGCACTCACACACGTTTTCTATGCACGTGGATGTGGCGGCAGTGCGCCTTCATTAATATGCATATGGTGCTACTGCTCCATCTCTACGCCGCACAGTCGGCGCAAGCACAACTCCGTTCTTGCGCCGACCTTCATGAATCCCAGGGATTGTATTTGAACTTATACTTTAGACTCCACTGGACTGCTCCTACTAAATTAGTGATCAGTACTGTTCAAACATTCATGCTGAATGCCTCTGTCACTGTTTTCTGCAACTGTGTTAGCTGTTGGCTGTGTTTCTGTTACATACTGAAGCAGTTAAATAAATCAGTTTTGCATCTCAACTGCATAAATTCTTTACGCCATACCAAGTGTTACAAAAGTAGTTCAAATACTTAGGATTGTGGCTTAATCAGACTCTAAACTTCTATTTCTACAGAGAGAGTGAGTGCAAAAATATACTCTGTCATCTTTTGAGCAAAAAATATACTTCTCTTTCTATCTCAACCAGCCAGAGCAGCCACTGGGAAAGGAGTTCTCCTTACTCAGCTAGAATACAGACTACCCATTTTGCATCCACCTCCAAGAAAAATACCACCATACTCGAGAAGATCTCCAACAGCATCTGCTAATTCATTATAATCTTGCCCCTCTGTGAGTGTCATTGTATCACCTTGAAAAAGCCAAATGGCTACCCATAAAACAAAGATCTAACCTATTGTTAGAGTCCCAACTCTACAAACTACTACATCCTCAGACATTTACTCTCCTTGCAACTGAACGTCACGATAAAACCTCATCCTACAATTTGAGACACTACTCACAAGCACACCAACTCTCATTAACCCTAAAACAGCACCGCAAATGCATCCTCCTCTCATGCGCCTACCCTTTGGCAAACTGTCTTCTTCAGCCTAAAGGAAATGAACACTTACACCAAATTCAGAATACAATTCAAAATGTACCTCTTCATAGAAGCCAAATGCTTCTGCTTCTACACAGGACATAAGACCTAACACACTATCCCCATCTCCTTTCCACTTCTCTTCTGTTCTTACAAAATTACTGAAGTTAGACCCACTTTACAACCTAATTTAAATATTGCACATTATACTCTGCTTGTTTACTATAACGTATACACAGTTTTCTATGTAACTAATCAGAGCTACTCTGGTATCGCTTACACTTCTGCTTTTGTTAAATGCTTTGTATTTCATCCTTGACAAGACTGAAACCGATCAATGCTGATCAGTGCAATACCCTGATAAACACATACAAATAAACAAACAAACAAACTTCTGTCCAGCATATATGTTTTAATTGAACTTGTAAATGGGACAGCAGCTTATATTTATTATGTTTGACTTACTGCCTGATATTATAGGCCAAAAAGGTGGGTTACTAATATCTTTAGGAATTTTTGGTATACCTACTAAGGTGGCCAATTTAGGATAATCAACTCTCATAAAATTGTATGTATCTTCATTTATCCGTCGGTCCAATAAGAATTCTTCCACATGTAAGTCAATTCACCTATATGCAATATTTATTTTGTTTAAAAAGAGGTAGAACGTTCAGTATATTTTTAGATCATTACATGGGGAGGACAGATCATGTTCAGGTAGTCATTTGTTCTTTCATGTTTAGGTAGCCATTTGTTTATTCATAGTATGCCTTTGAATATATGTTGATTATCCTAAATTGGCAACCTTAGTAGGTATACCAAAAATTCATAAAGATATTAGTAACCCACCTTTTCAGCCTATAATATCAGGCAGTAAGTCAAAGACCTTCCCTATAGGTGTAGTAGTAGATACCATGCTTAAACATTTATATGGGAAAGTTGCCCATATGGTTAAAGATTCGTGGGAATTTAAAAAAAACTACCCAGTTGATATTTGGAAACATGGATATTTATTTGCATCTATTGATGTAGTGGATTTATTCTCATGCATACCCAAAGAAGAAGGAATGGAAGCCTTCACTAACAGCATTAGGAAATATAGCCACCTTGAATGGGACAAGGTGTGTTTGGTACTAGAACTTATGTCTATAGTTCTAGATCATAACTATATTTATTATGAAGGCAAACTATTTAGACAAACTAAAGGCGTTGCTATGGGGGCGGCTTGTGCCCCCATATTCGATAATTTGGTGATGCTATATTGGGAAGAGACTGTAGTTTTCAATAGTGTACACTATGGAAACATCAAATATTATTCACACTTCCTAGATGATATCTATATTTTGTGGGAAGGCAATCAAGAAAGTTTGAACAATTTTATGGAATATTTAAATAACAGCAGTGGGTTTCTTAAGTTTACATCTACTAGCAGCAGTGAAGGAGTAGCCTATTTAGACACATTTATATCAAATAGTGAGAAAGGCTTTAAGTCGAGAATATATAGGAAAAATACATTTACTAATTCCTATTTGGAATACACCAGTAACCATCCTAAGAAATTGATGTATAACATCTTTAAGGGGCAGTGCATCAGGGCCGTAAGGATGACCTCTGAATATAAAGATATGGTAGATGAACTAAGATACATTACTGAATTATTTAAAGATAGAGGATATGATGGGAAAATGATGAGGGATGTCAAAGAATATGTCATTAAGGAATGGGGAAAGAAATACACCCCATTACTGGGTGCCAATATTAAAGGTGAGAACATCGACATTAACTGTAGGGAGACCCCCTAAAGTTTATAGTAGGGCTTGTGTCCTGGAATACGGTCCACACACAAATAAAATAAAAGACATTCTAACAGCCAATTGGAATGTTTTGATGGTGGACCAAGTTATGATTGATATTTTGTGCCCCAGACCTACATTTATATACAAGATTGGGAAAAATATAAAATCATTCTTGGAAAGGTGTATAAGAGATACAGGGATAGACAACACCATTAAGCACACCTCAAAATGTGGTGCTTGTAATCAATGTTTTGCTATTAATGAGGTGGAAGGAATAGTTTTAGATAATATTAATAGGACAAGATTGAGATTTAAACAGGGCAACTGCAATTAGAAATTAGTCATTTATTTGGCAAAGTGTGAGGCTTGTCCGGGATACTATATAGGGAAACAGAGAGAAATTTCAAGAAACGTATATATGCCCACCTGTATAGTATCAGGACGAAGGATAATAATAATGCCTTATATAGGCATGTAGAGAAGTACGGAGCCAAACACAATTTCAAATTTGCAACATTGGAAAATGTTGTCGTGGATCCCAGAGGTGGTGATTACAAAAGTATACTTGCATACAAAGAAGTTTGGTGGCAGTTGTTAACTGATGCCACAACACCACCAGGTTTGAATGACCACATTTCTATAAAACCCTTACTCAATATTAGGTAGAACTTTCAGTATATTTTTAGAACATTACATGGGGAGGACAGATTATGTTCAGGTAGTCATTTGTTCTTTCATGTTTAGGTAGCCATTTGTTTATTCATAGTATGCCTTTGAATATATGTTATTATACCACATTTTTATTTTACCAATGCATTTATTTTGATGGCTCAGTCCAAATAGTCTCATTTTATGCTAGTATGCTATATTTTTAATTGTGTAGCATTTGTAGATTTGTGCAGTTTGATTGTTAATTGATGTTTTTTGAATGCTTATATGCATTTTGTTTTTGACATTCAAAAATAACTTTTTTGTATGATGTGCACTAATAAGCGCAGTTCCACTTTAAATGAATTTGGCGCCAAAGATACTATTTAAACCATTTGTTTCAGTTGTCTGGATGTTCTGATGAAGCTCACGTTTGTGAGTGAAAGCGCTTAACGTTTTTGTGTCACAATAAATTAATTTGTCATTTTTACCATTATTGGTGGTGAATTCATTTTTGAATTATATTACTTTTTCCAAGGACGAAGGCAGTGAATTAGGATTGTGGAAGTGTTCTGGGTGAGTGGAGATTTGTGTTCCTTTACCGCTGGTTTGTTGCTTCTTAAGGTGTGGACTGAATGCTATTAAATCAGTTCGAGTACAAAGTTAAGATTTCCAAGGAGGAGCAGCCTATTTCCACATGGATGGATACAGAATACCCCTTTCAAAAACAGTCCGACTTAAGTATGATTAGAAATGGGAGGAGGAATCAAAGGGCAGACAAGAAGAAATGGCTAACAAATGCTAACCTTGAAAGAGCAGTAAAAAAGGCTACAGGATAGTAACTCATAGGCAGCCAGGCATGAAGATGGTCCTGGTTCTTGGTCTGACACCAACTAGAAAATCTTTTCCACTTGCACATATATGATTTCCTAGCATTTTTTTTTTTTTTTTGCCTCCATTAGTACCTGTTGTAGGTCCTTAGAAATCAGGTGCCTAAAATGCATGAACATTTTATCATTTAGGCAGTTAGTTGAAGATTTTTCTGGTTAGATTGTATGAAACAATCATAGTCTTGCGTGAGTAATTCCAGTCTGTGGGAAAACTGGTGATAATTTCTCTTTGCAGACTGAAGAGAAGAGAAAACTATTGCTGTCTGAGCAAAAGGGAGTCACCGCTACAATTTCTGAAGAATCCTTCTGGATTTTCAGAAGAACCCTGAATATCAGAGGGAAGAGTGGAAAAGCATACAGGAACACTCCTGTCCATGGGAATAAAAAGGCATCTGTCTTCCAGGCAATCTGCCAGGTGTAATGGAGCAGAATTTCTCTAGCTGTCTGTTCTGAAAGGAGGCAAACAGATTTACTAGAGATGTCCATCACAGCTGTATCAATTCTTGGAAAACCCCATGATTTAAGTTCTATTTGTAGCAGTCTGTCCTGGTCCTGCTAAGTTGTCACAATCAGGTTTTGCATAGTCAGATTGTGTTGAGTTGCTATCTCCCAGGCTGAGCTACCCAGTCTGTAACTGGGGTAGATCTAGTACCCCTTCTCTTTATATGTACCACATTACTGTGATGCTGTCTGTGTGCACTGACAGAGATCCTAGGAGACCAGTGATTATTTAAGGCTTTCAAAGGATTGATCACTTTCAAAATTTATCTGACGTTTGTGTACTTCTGTCTGTCTGAAGGATTCCATACAGCTTGCACTTTTACCCCTTTGGAAATTGCACCCCACACCAAGTTTGATGCTTCTGCAGATACAGACTGGATGATGGATAGAAGGGAGAGTGGAAGACTTGGATTGCAAGAGATCTGATCTATCCACCAAAGAACAGCATGGAAGACCTGGATTGCAAGATATCCGATCTATCCACCAAAGAATCTTCTTTTTTATAAATACCAGAACTGAGATCTGAAAGGACAAAGAGTGCAGATGTTGAATCCTGACCGATCTGTGGTGTCATTGTATTTTCATGTGGATTCTGGCCAGGGAAGCATGAGAATCATTGATTCCATGAATCCCAAAATCATGGAAAATGATCTTGCAGATGCATGTCTTTGATTGGAGAAACTCATAAACAATTGCTGGAACATCTCTACTTTGTCTGGAGTAAGAATGGCTCTTCCTAGGGCAAAATCCAATAGGCATCCCAAGAATACAATTATGTGGAAAGGGATGAGGGAACATCTCTTAAGGTTGATTTTAAAACCCACACTAAGTAGAAGATTGTGGACAATTTGTAAAAACTCTCGACAACTGGAAAAAGAGTCTGCAATGATAAGACTGTCATTCAAATATGGAAAGATGTGAATGCCTTGAAGCCTGCAATAAATAATTACTGGAGAAAGACACTTTGTGATTACTCTTTTTGCTGTGGAAAGTCCAAAGGTTAAGTCAGAGAACTGATAATATAACCCAAACACAACAAACCTTAAAAAACTGAAATTCTCACCAATGAGAATGTGTAAATAGGTGTTTTTTTAATCTAGCTGTACCATGAATGCTAGATTGGGGGTGTAGAGGAAGAAAGAACTGAAGGGATAGCATTTTGAACTTGGGAATTTTGAGAAAAAGATTTAGAAAGGAAAGGTCCAGTACAGGCCTGAAATAGCCTTACCTTTTTGGTACCAGAAAAATCCTTGAATAAAAATATTTGCCCTAGTGGCAGACAGGTACAGATTCTATGACTCCCTCAGCCAGCATCTAGAGCAAATGGGAGGAAAGAAAGAAACTTGAGTCACCAGACAAGGATTGATCCCCTGAGAAGGGGCAGGGATTCCCACTGCCAAGTGTAACCACACAGAATTACCTTCAGAGCTCATATGTCATTAATAGTCTGGTGCCACAATGAGAGATGAAGTCTCAGAGAGATGGAAAGGTTACCAGGGGGATGACTCTAAACAGGCAGATAGTCATGCTGAATGAGATGACTGTCCTTGGCTTTTTGAGTCTTTTCCTTTCATTTTAGAGCCTCTGTGCCATTCTTCTTTAAACTTTTTTCTAGACTATTGCTGCTTAAATTGCTTATTGAAAAAAGAGGCTGAGGTAGAAGAGAAATTATTGCTTCCTTTGAAAAAGAAAGATTGAAAAATCCACTAATTTTCCCCTTTCATCACACTTCTTTAACACCTCAGCTGCTAATGGGTCAAAGGGAACTTCTTTATCTAAAGGAGAATTTAAAATTTCAGATTTAACATCTTCTGAAAGATTTTAAGAATGAAGCCAAGCTAGTTGTTTTCAATATTGACCCAGAAGCAGCAGCTCTAGAGGAAGAAGCAGTAGTGTCATAAGCATACTTTAAAATGTGCTTAGTAACTTGAGAAGCAGATGTAACACAGGCATTCAAGGAATGTTTTACTTCAGAATATGGAAGATTAACCATTGACTTCTGCATATTCTCAAAATATAAAAGTAAAAACTTTAGAATATGAGCTTAACAGTTTAAAATCCTGAATAAACACTTTATCTCTTCCATCCAAAATCTGGTAACCTCTAAGCCAAACTCTACTTCGACACCCACCTCTCCAAGTCCCACTAACATAACTTTGTTTTCTTTTGAGCCAGTTCCCATTACTTAAATCAAATCTCTACTACTCAAGCTAAAACCTTGCTCTCCTTCCACTGACAATCTACCTCCTACATTCCTCAAACTTGCTGCTGACTCAATTGCCTATCCTGTATCTATACTAATTAATCAATCTATTCTGGAATCAACTGTACCCACCCTTTGGAAATCTTTCTTCACTATCCCTGTTCCACAAAGGTGGAAACTCCACTAACCCCTCAAACTACCGACCCATTGCCATTCTGTCCCCCCTCTCCAAGATATTAGAAAAATGTATTCACTCATAGCTTCTCAATCACCTCTTCACACACCACTTACTTACCCCTACCCAACATGGATTTCGTCCTTACCACAGCACCACCACTGCCCTCCTCTCTTTCACTCATATCATTGCAGAGGCCCTAGACAACAATAAACTAATTTCCTGTCTCTTCCTAGATCTCTCCAAAGCCTTCGATACTGTCTCTCATCCTCTACTACTATCCAAACTTGCAAATCTCCACCTACCCCCCTCCATACTTGCCTGGTTTAATAGTTACCTATCTGGCAGGGAACAATCTGTCAAATGGCTCTCATCCGCCTCACATTTCCTTCCCATCTCCACTGGTGTTCCCCAAGGCTCCATCTTGGGACCCCCTTTTGTTTAATATCTTCACCAATGATCTTTACACCTCATGCAAAGAATCCTATCTTATTCAGTATGCCGATGACTCCACACTTATATCCATCTCAAATAACATTCCTGAACTACACTCCCTGACCCAACAGGCCCTACTATCCACTGAACAATGGCTCTCTCACAACCTATTGATCCTAAATCCCAAAAAGACCAAACTCCTACTTTTCCTTCCCCATTCTCTTTCTCATCACAAAACCTCCTTTTTTATTACATCTTCTAACAATACAAATATCCAACCTGACACCCACACAAAACTCCTAGGGGTCATTATCGATGACAAACTCAAGATCAACCTACACATACTCCAATGTATAAAAAAAACAAACCAGAAACTAGGTTTGCTATATCGGAACAAAAAATTCCTAACCCCTGAATCTAGACTTACCCTGGGCCAGGCACTCCTCCTCCCCTCCCTCTTATACGCCGCCCCAGTTCTTACCAATATCCAGACCCCTGAAAGCTTATTTTCTCAATTCCAGAACCTGCCCTTGCCATGACCCTACCTAGTCTTCCTTCCCTTTATGTACCCTCAAAAGGACCATACTTAGTACCTCATTACACCTCTCTCTCCAATGTGTCTATTATGCATTTGCACAATTTTATACAAACAAAAAAATGTAAATTGTTGACCTATTGAACTATATCAATGTAAAATTGTTACTTAGCTTCTTTTTAATGCAACTTTAACTTTATTCATGTATCCCGACATATGTGAATCATTTTGCTATAACTGCTATTATATCAATATTGTTTAAAATTGTACTTGTTTTAAAATGTATTACTGGAGCTTTTCTCCTCGGGTCTCCACTGAAAATGGGCCCAGTTGGACAAACCCTGTTAACAAATGTCAATAAATAAATAAATAAATATAAAATCCTTAAAGTCAAATTACTATAGGAATACATTTTCTTCCCCAGTTTGTCCAATGCTTTGCCATCCTTGTCAGATGGAATGGAGGTAGCAGCAGTAAACGCATTTGCAGAAGCAGTTTTGAATAAAGAAATCACAGCTAAACTATGTGACGCCCCTTCGCTGGGTCAGTGATCAAGGAGTTTCAGTCCTTACTCCAGACACTAGTGAGGGATGTTAACTTGGAACAAAATTAGATACTCACACTATTTTCAGATGTAGCTCTCTGCACTAAGCACAATTTCCCTTAAGAGCACACAGAGAACACACTCAGACCGGGGGCTGGGTTTCTGTCTCTCTCTGTCTGCCTCTGTCTCTCTCTCTCCAGGCCCCCAGTAAGACTCCCCACTGGCACAGCTGTAGAGTTGAATCCCCAGCTGAGTGTTCCAAGCCAAGTCCTCCACCACGCTCTCTGTGAAACCAGTGCTCTGTGTCCCTGCTCCAAGAAGCTGACACACACACATACACACACACATACACACGCACACACACACACACTCTGAGATTTGATTTTCACACACACACACACACACACACACACACACACACACACACACACACACACCTGGGAAAGGCTGCCACAGATTTACTAGCTCTACCCCTTCGGCCCAGACTATAAGGTAGATTCACTGCCATCAGCCAGTTACTTTAAGCCTGTTACAAGAGTTCCCAATTATAGTGAGTAAAATTAATATTAATACAAATGGTAATGTTTGACCAATGCAGCAAGGCTTTCAGGAGCGGCCACAGTGTGACCAAATAAATATAAGTACTCTCAAAGATTAAACTATTCTCTAAAAGACCAGTCATAATGAAAAGTTTAAATATATTTAATAATAAATAATAAAAGAACATGAAATTATTAAATATCTATTTATTATAAACACCAGAGTTTCATTCACAGGAAATATTAAAAATAACACAGATGGATAGCTTCACACAGATACAGAAAAACAGTACTTAACTGATCTCACTATATATCCGTGACTGATTTAAAGACTTACTATTCCCTGGTCACCTACTAAAGCAAGGCAAGATGAAGTGGGTGAGTGGTCTTCCTTCTTTGTCAGGTTTCAAAAACAGACTGCCCTAAGACTTCTGTCTCATCTAGTATTAAAACATCATTTCAGTGCTGGATTACAGAATGACATCATACACATCTGGTCATCTTACTATTGGTTCCCACACTACTCCCCTTTACTAGAAACTGAACCAGAATCTAGCACATATGTGTCATAATACACACACATAGAGCTTTGCTAAGATGTGTTATAGCACCTGGAAACTATAAAACCCTTTCAAATATGTCCCTCCTTTCAGGATAGCAATTAGTTCATCCCTAAGGACAATATAATAGGATTCCTAGCCCTGGTTTTCACAGACATTTTGTCTCTGGCTGCAATTAGAACGGTAAGATAAAATCTTTATGACCTAAACCAATAATTTAATTTTAGACTATTTTTCAAAGTTAGCTGGACTGAAATTAACCTCTTCTCTTCCAGTATCCTCTGTTACAATATATTCATTTCAACGGTTACAATACAGTCTGACATATAGGTGTGTTTCTTTTCTGTCCAGTATGACCCACTGTTGGTACATTTTTAACACAAGCAGCTTTACAAATACATTTTCAACACAAGCACCTGTACAAATCAGCTTGATATACACATGACATATAAATCTCTACCAAACTCCAGCTAGCTAGGCTGGCATATGTTACACATCCACTGCCCTACATCTCTCTGACATAGCTTTTACTACATCGTCACAGGCCACATTAGGGTTCAAAAACAAATGCTTATGGGACTGAGGTACCCAATATAACCTGCCAGACTTCCTAGGAGCAGAAGGTTGACTATTTGATGAGCTAAAGGCTGCGAGAAAAACATTCTGTAAAGCAAGCAACACAGGAGGAATAGCGACAGAATTTGGTATTCCCAGTTATAGCAAATGATAATAAACTTTCTGTGATGTACAAATTTCATTCTGAGTCCCACTGAAAAACATCTTTCCTCTTAAATAAAGTTTATGAAAAGGATAAATCTGCAGGAGGAAAATCTGAAACCATACTTTCCCAGAATTAGAATGTTCAGACTGTGAAGAAATTCCCGAGGTGCAACCCTCCCTTTATAATGCCTGTTCTTCTGATTGAACATCCATGTAAGAAAACAGAGGAAACTCTTTTCCTTTTTCTTGCATGAGGAAAGAGAAGTCAAGGAAAAAGCACTAATAAATTCCTTACCAAATTTCAATAAATTCTCTCTGTCCACATGTCTCACTATGTTTATCCTTCCTGGGCAACTCCCTAGGAAAGGACTAAGTCTGCACAGGCATACTAGATCTAGCAACAAGTCCTCTATACCAGCTAAGTGAAAAACCTTCACCAGCCCCATCCCCTGAGACCGACAAGGGTGGGTCTCCCTTGCCTGCCATCGGTAAGGACCTGACTATCCTCCAGTCTTTGGTGGCTGCATATGCTACACCATGAGACCTAGGAAAAATGAGTGGTCTGAACAAGAACAAGCAGCCACAGTAGAATCACCCACAAGCAGCTGAGATGCAACAAGAGCTGGACTAACACCCAAAGACATCTGGACAACTTTCTTCTTCTTCTGGAGAGGGAAAGGTGAAGCTGTGGAGACCAATGATTACTTCAATGGTATGCCAAGAAAGAGAATTCAAAAGCAGATAGCATAGCCTGGATAAGTCAATAGAGAACAAGTAAGGCAGAGGTAAGAAAACCACTGACAGTACCCACAAGCACAGTATCTTGTCTCCAGTACAGATATATGTGAAACTTGAGTATAAATCCTGTAAAAATATATATTTTTTTCTCAAAAAAGGTTCATATAAACATTTATACATATTCTCCCTTAGAAATATAATGACAGTCCAACAATGTTTCCTAGCAGAAGTATATATTTCAGTCAAAAAAAAAAGCAAGTTTTCCTCAGAAAAGTAAAATTAGTGGAAGATTTTCCCCAACAGGGAACTTATCTGCTGAGGCTTCAATGATCTCCAACCAACTGAGAATTGTGTTTCATCTAATGGAGCATCTAGAGCATCTAATGGTCTAAATAAGTCTTCTGTGACAAAAAGCTTTACAACAACAATTTTAGTAAACCTTTAGTCTCCTTGCATGATACTAAATCTGATCAGACTTTGAGTTCCTGTACTGATCAAGGTTCTTTGGCTTGTATCCTTCCTAAAATGAAGAAGCTTAAAACAATTACATAACTGAGTAAATGAAGAAACTTAAATCTATCCTATTGTAAAAATAAAAATAGATATAGAATATATTAAAACAGAAGTTTCTGCTACTGTCTCCTGCTGAATGCAGACTAAAAATACTCAGGTCCTCTCACTGTTCAGTTTTGTATAGGTTCCTTTTCTGGTTTTGACTTGAAAAACAACTCTTTATAAAGTGACTTTTACTTATTTTTTTTTTACTTCAGGGTATGCTAGTGCTGATTTAAAACTCCTGTTTTAAAATGTGGTAATGTAACATCTGAAAACGGTCTACCTGGTATCCCCTGATGAAAGAATTGGTTGAATAGCAGTGCTTACTGTAATTGCATGTATGCTGTTGTCATCTGCTTTAAACTTTTTGTATATGCAAATGCCAAAACTCAGTTGTGCTGGGTTGCAACATGAAAAGCTTACCTTGAGCTCTCTTTTCCAGAAATATCCTGAAAAGTTGTTGCACAATATTTAGTAAGTGACCTTTTACTAATTTCTTCCCTCTTTTTTGACCTTTTACTGATTTTGTACAATAAAGCGTACTAGTGCTAATTCAAAAGTCATGTTTAGTACAATAGTTACTTTGCTTCTGAAATTAGTCTAGTTGGTTTCCACCTGGATTGAAGTACTGTTAGTTACATATCAAAGTTAACTTTAACTGATTGGACTGTGTGCTCCTGTGGTCTGCTTTAAGCTTGCATTTGCAGCCACTATTATATTCACCTTACAGTCCCAATGTGGGTCAATGACCAATTCAACTGTCTTTAGAGACTTCTCCAAGGCCAATTTCCTTTCCCTTAATGGTGACTTGAACTATTTCAATAGTTGCTCAATGACCCTATAGCAAATATCAATACATATAGCCAAACCTTATACTCCCATCTCAAATCTTGCATAAAGCCTCATGTTCCTGTTAACCATGAATGCAATGCCAGGTTTAGAAACAAACCCCTCTTGTGGAACTCAACTTTAATCCAAGCGCCAAGACCAAAAGCGAAGGCAATAATTCGACCAGCAAAGTTGAGAACACTTTATTCACAAAATTTCCAGATACAAAAGAAATAAATAAACAATCGGACAAGCGCTTTCGCCTGGTATATTCCAGGCTTTATCAAGTCAAACAACCAAAGCAATTGCAACAGGTTGCTTAAATAATGCAGATAATTGAACACGTGCTGTAATTAACGTGATCCCAATTTTTTTAAAAACTCAAATCTAGTCATACTAAATAGTCTCCTGTTCATGCACTTTTAAAATAGAGATATCAGGTTAAAATTAAAACTAAAATGATTATGAGATGTACAATTGTACATTATAATAACCATTGGCAACAACTGAATGTATACTGATGATTACTCTACATCCACACTATACTCTTGAATGAAAAATTGCACATAGTGGATTCCAAAAAACAATTAGGCCACTTGAAAATACAAGATGGAAAAACTGGATGGTTGAAAAATAGGGGAAATATGCATGCTTACAATCTGGCCCTTCTAAGTCTAAGCACTGAACCAATGCTGAGTGAACCATTAAGTCCTGGTGTTTTCCCTGCATCAAGCTTAAGCTGCCAGATTAACTCCCTGAACTCAAGTGTGGATTCCCAGTCACCACCTCTAATGTGGGGGTTTACCTGCTCTAGTACCATAAAAGTCAGTTTGAAATTAGGGCATTCCATAGAGTGCTTGAAAAATGCATTACTTTCTTTTTTGTTGTTTATTTCATATACATGCTCGTAAAGCCTTTTTCTAAATTCACGCTCTGTTTTGCCTACATAAAACCCTCCACAGGTGGTACATAGACCTATGTAGACGACCCCTTTGGAGGCACAAGTAAAATGCCCAAATGGTTTAATGTTAATATGGCGTGCCTTTAAATACATATGATAGTCATTAATTACCAAAGAGCATTGTTTACAGGCCCCACATTTGTAGGTGCCATTCACTTGCCGTGGTTTGCCTGTTTTCACATTGTGCCTTTTCTCAAAAATTGCTTTAAGATTCTGCCCTCTTTTTCTGACAAAGTTAGGTTTGTCTGGTAAATAATGTTTAAACTCTTCATTATTTTGCAGTACAAACCAATATTTTGCAACAACATTCTCTATTTGTGATGAATCATCAGAGAAGGTGTAAACAAGGTTTTCACCTTTTTTGGTGGTGCCCCTAATGTGATGGAGGTTGTGTTCTACACAACCTAATAGAGGAGGATATAGGGAATTCCTCTTTGCCAGCACTTCATTAATGAGCATTTCTACTAGTTCTAAGGGATAAGCCCTTTGGGTAAACATCTTACAAAGGTTATTTGTCTCTTCCAGAAAATCCTCTAATCTACTGCACATTCTAGAGGCTCTAATAAGTTGCCCCTTTATTATCCCTTTCTTTTGATGCAAAGGGTGTTGACTATTGAAATGCAGTAGAGAATTCGAAAAGGTTGGTTTCCTAAAGACCTTAGATTGCAGATCCCCACTATTGACGTCTTTAAAAATAGTAACATCTAAATAGTGTAACTCATTTTTACTAATGTTGTGGGTAAAAGTAAGAAAATCAGTTGTTGCGTTGATGTATTGTAAAAAAGTTAAAAGTTGTTCTTTGGTACCTTTCCAGATGATACAAATATCATCCAGGTATCTGCTATAAAACGTAATATACTGTGCCCAATTGGTCTGGAAAATGTATGCCTGCTCCCATCGGTGTAATACAACATTTGCATAAATAGTTGCGCAGGAGGCACCCATCGCCACCCCTTTCAGCTGCTTGAATAGTTCACCGTTGAACAACATAAAATTGTTCTCTAAGACCATACCCATCATTTCGGTAATCAAATTAATGAAATTGTTGTTTAAATTAGTTTCCATCCTAAGAAACTCCGTAAACCATTCAAGCCCGGTTGAATGAGGGATACTAGGAAAAAGGTCTCTCACATCCACGGTGATCATCAAAGTTGATGCATCACATCTGTCTGTGGGGAAGTTTCTAAGAAATTCCCAAGAATCCTTACATACATGAGTGAGAACCGTGGTGTATTTTTTCAAGATAAAATCAATAAATTTAGCAATTGGCTCTGTTATTCCCCCCGCCCCGGAGACAATGGGCCTGAAAAGTAGGGGATCAGTGCCTTTGTGGATCTTAGGTATCCCAAAGATGACCGGGATCCTAGGTTTGGCAACTTTAAGAAAGTTGTATAATTTCTCATTGATGACGCCCTGCATTAGATAATCGTAAATGGTATAGTTGATTTTCGCAACCGCTATATTGTGTTCATTCCGAGAGATTAAACCATACTGAGTAACATCATGTAACAAATTATGCATATGTGATTCGTAATTATCGTCATACATAAGCGCAACACCGCCCCCTTTGTCTGGCTTCATTACTCTGATACTCTCCTTGCTTAACTTGGTTATGTATTCTAACTCATTGTTGTTCATGTTGACCTGTTTGAATCCAGTAGTGGTCTTAAAACTGTCCCTTAACCCACATTCAACTAATTCTTCATATAACCTAATTAATGGATGCATAGGAGGATTGAAAGTACTTTTCCTCTGCAAACAAGGGGGTTGTTGTATCTCTTTGCCTTTAAAAAAATGTCTAAGATTTAAACCCCTGGTGAATAATTTAAGTTCCACCAGTATGTTGGCTAAATCGACACTTTTGGTTGGCACGAAATGAAGCCCTTTAGTAAAAATACTGAAGACCGTCTCATCTACTGTGATGTCAGTGTAATTGTAGATAATGAAATTGTCCATTTTAAACAATTTACAGTTAGAAGTTTCAATGACCGTAATGCTATTTGTACTTAAACTAGCGTCAGCAGTCGTTGTTGTAATCAAATTGGAAGTTAGCAGAATACCTATGGGTGAGTCATCCATGTTGCTTAATTGTTGTCCCACCTCCTTAATGTTCTCTGCTGCTTGTGTCCCCAAGACCCCGGTCTCCCGGGGTGTTGGGGTAAACCCTGATTGCGTTGCCTTCTATCTTTTTCTGCCAACCGCTCACTTCTACGTGGAGGTTCGTTAAGGTTTTGATGAAAAACATCATCATTTCCCTGATTCACCATACTAGAACTTCTTACATTGTTGGTGTTTTTATTGTGACATGGGTATGCCAAACCTTCCCTGTATTCATACAAGTCCCTATCCAGTTTCTTAATTTTCCTGTTAGTAATTTTCAGGCAAAACTGGTCTACTTCATTGAATACTCTATCGTAATCGTGTTTGACCATACCAAAATTGGAATCAGAGGTAACCGTGTTGTGTAAAGCTTTCAAGTCGTCACTGAGAAAACTGGCCTTGTTCTCATATTCAGTAATCATGACTTGCAATACTTCTAAACCTGCCCTGTCAAAAATCTCACACAATTGATTATAGTGTACCCATGTCACAATAAAAACACCAACAATGTAAGAAGTTCTAGTATGGTTATATGAAGAATTAGTTGAATGTGGGTTAAAGGACAGTTTTAAGACCACTACTGGATTCAAACAGGTCAACATGAACAACAATGAGTTAGAATACATAACCAAGTTAAGCAAGGAGAGTATCAGAGTAATGAAGCCAGACAAAGGGGGCGGTGTTGTGCTTATGTATGACGATAATTACGAATCACATATGCATAATTTGTTACATGATGTTACTCAGTATGGTTTAATCTCTCGGAATGAACACAATATAGCGGTTGCGAAAATCAACTATACCATTTACGATTATCTAATGCAGGGCGTCATCAATGAGAAATTATACAACTTTCTTAAAGTTGCCAAACCTAGGATCCCGGTCATCTTTGGGATACCTAAGATCCACAAAGGCACTGATCCCCTACTTTTCAGGCCCATTGTCTCAGGGGCGGGGGGGGATAACAGAGCCAATTGCTAAATTTATTGATTTTATCTTGAAAAAATACACCACGGTTCTCACTCATGTATGTAAGGATTCTTGGGAATTTCTTAGAAACTTCCCCACAGACAGATGTGATGCATCAACTTTGATGATCACCGTGGATGTGAGAGACCTTTTTCCTAGTATCCCTCATTCAACCGGGCTTGAATGGTTTACAGAGTTTCTTAGGATGGAAACTAATTTAAACAACAATTTCGTTAATTTGATTACCGAAATGATGGGTATGGTCTTAGAGAACAATTTTATGTTGTTCAACGGTGAACTATTCAAGCAGCTGAAAGGGGTGGCGATGGGTGCCTCCTGCGCAACTATTTATGCAAATGTTGTATTACACCGGTGGGAGCAGGCATACATTTTCCAGACCAATTGGGCACAGTATATTACGTTTTATAGCAGATACCTGGATGATATTTGTATCATCTGGAAAGGTACCAAAGAACAACTTTTAACTTTTTTACAATACATCAACGCAACAACTGATTTTCTTACTTTTACCCACAACATTAGTAAAAATGAGTTACACTATTTAGATGTAACTATTTTTAAAGACGTCAATAGTGGGGATCTGCAATCTAAGGTCTTTAGGAAACCAACCTTTTCGAATTCTCTACTGCATTTCAATAGTCAACACCCTTTGCATCAAAAGAAAGGGATAATAAAGGGGCAACTTATTAGAGCCTCTAGAATGTGCAGTAGATTAGAGGATTTTCTGGAAGAGACAAATAACCTTTGTAAGATGTTTACCCAAAGGGCTTACCCCTTAGAACTAGTAGAAATGCTCATTAATGAAGTGCTGGCAAAGAGGAATTCCCTATATCCTCCTCTATTAGGTTGTGCAGAACACAACCTCCATCACATTAGGGGCACCACCAAAAAAGGTGAAAACTTTGTTTACACCTTCTCTGATGATTCATCACAAATAGAGAATGTTGTTGCAAAATATTGGTTTGTACTGCAAAATAATGAAGAGTTTAAACATTATTTACCAGACAAACCTAACTTTGTCAGAAAAAAAGGGCAGAATCTTAAAGCAATTTTTGAGAAAAGGCACAATGTGAAAACAGGCAAACCACGGCAAGTGAATGGCACCTACAAATGTGGGGCCTGTAAACAATGCTCTTTGGTAATTAATGACTATCATATGTATTTAAAGGCACGCCATATTAACATTAAACCATTTGGGCATTTTACTTGTGCCTCCAAAGGGGTCGTCTACATAGGTCTATGTACCACCTGTGGAGGGTTTTATGTAGGCAAAACAGAGCGTGAATTTAGAAAAAGGCTTTACGAGCATGTATATGAAATAAACAACAAAAAAGAAAGTAATGCATTTTTCAAGCACTCTATGGAATGCCCTAATTTCAAACTGACTTTTATGGTACTAGAGCAGGTAAACCCCCACATTAGAGGTGGTGACTGGGAATCCACACTTGAGTTCAGGGAGTTAATCTGGCAGCTTAAGCTTGATGCAGGGAAAACACCAGGACTTAATGGTTCACTCAGCATTGGTTCAGTGCTTAGACTTAGAAGGGCCAGATTGTAAGCATGTATATTTCCCCTATTTTTCAACCATCCAGTTTTTCCATCTTGTATTTTCAAGTGGCCTAATTGTTTTTTGGAATCCACTATGTGCAATTTTTCATTCAAGAGTATAGTGTGGATGTAGAGTAATCATCAGTATACATTCAGTTGTTGCCAATGGTTATTATAATGTACAATTGTACATCTCATAATCATTTTAGTTTTAATTTTAACCTGATATCTCTATTTTAAAAGTGCATGAACAGGAGACTATTTAGTATGACTAGATTTGAGTTTTTAAAAAAATTGGGATCACGTTAATTACAGCACGTGTTCAATTATCTGCATTATTTAAGCAAACTGTTGCAATTGCTTTGGTTGTTTGACTTGATAAAGCCTGGAATATACCAGGCGAAAGCGCTTGTCCGATTGTTTATTTATTTCTTTTGTATCTGGAAATTTTGTGAATAAAGTGTTCTCAACTTTGCTGGTCGAATTATTGCCTTCGCTTTTGGTCTTGGCGCTTGGATTACTGGTTTTGCTTGGTTCGTGTTTCTTCATTTCTTGTGGAACTCAACTTTAAACAAACATTATAATAAAAGGAAAATGCTCATAGCCGTAAAAAAAAAAAAAAACATAACAAAACCTTAGCATATTATAATAAATCTTGAAAGCATTATCAAAGATCACCGGAGCAAATCCTATAGAGCTAAATAAGAACTAAAATGTGCTACATCAGCAAATGATAACCATAAGACATTCTGTAATTATGTAAAGAACCTCAAAACTAATACCCAGCAAGCCACAGCATGGCAAGGAAGAATAAAGCCCTGACTACCTCACAGGCAACTTGAGTTCGAATAGCTGCTCGGCTGCTTGTAGGAGCTCATAGGGAAGGATGAAAGTGAGTGGTCATTGTTGTCTCACTCATTCTGGGGGAAGGCAGATGGCTCTGGCACACCACATGGATGACACCTATAGAGTATTTGATGTCTACTCCATGGAGTTTGAGTCTATTGAGCCTGTGCTGCAGTGGGCAGTTACACCGTGGGCTGAAGTGAATTCAACATGTGAAGGTGTTTTTTCCATTGGAGGGCAGCTATACTAGAGATTTGAAGAGCTACAGCAGGGCAGGAGTTGATGCTCCAACAGGGGAGAGGGTAGGAGACTTTCACAGGACTAACAAAGATGGTCTCCTCCTACTGCCCAACTCTCACCTTATGCTAGAGTTGCCACCTTTCAACAGGCAAAAATATGACAAAACCCTCACCCCGTGTCCCACCCACTAAATCATTCCGAAACAGAAGCAGTCTTGAAGAAACAGTAAATAGTGTGCTAAATGCAACAGTTCAGCAACAACATAAACATTCTGCATATGAGAAAAAATATTTTATAACATTCTTATTATGTTGTGCTTGCTGAAACTATTATACTAGATAAGCACATGGGTTTAAAATGATACTGAGGAAATGGAAACAAGAAGAGGAATGAATATTTTGGGGCTGTACTTCTGCTTCCTGCAATATGTACATTAGAATTTTCCAAGGAAGGAAACACCACCACACCTGGCAGCAAATAAATTTATTAAGCCTTACGCCCACCAATAAGTAGTCTCAAATAGAATTGCATGACATTTGATTCACCTTAATCATTAATTACATATAAACATTCAAAAAATACTGCAGTCACCTTGCCTTAAAAAACAGCTCATGTTAATGGCACTATTTAATCCAGGGAATTTATCTGTTTGTAATCTGAGATGTCATACTGTCTCCTTCATTTCAACCATGTTTCTATTATCCCCACCTCTCAAATCACTTGGAACTTGTTGTAAAACAAACAAATACATTTTGTTTGTGTTTTGCAAACATTTTTGATGTTTGCATAGTGCATTATTTTCATTCTTAATTTTTATATCATATAAATATTCTAAAATGCGCTTCTTAAAGCTCTTGGTAGTCATTCCAATATAAAAGGCTCATAACAACAACATAAAGCAACATAAATAATGCCCATGGACTCAAAGGTATAATGTACCTTTGCATAAATAACATGATTGTTGTGTGGTAAAATAATACATTTGCCTTCCATAATATAATGGCAGGCCTTACAAAAAACACAAGCAAAGGTACCTGTGGTCTTATTCATAGGTTCATAGGTTCATAGGTAGGTACTAGGCTATCAGCCCTGGGGCCTATACAAGCCCAGCCAAAAAGGTACCCTGGCTTTTGCCACCCAAGAAAATTATTTTCCTGTGCCACTGTCAAGCAGAGCCACAGAGGTGATCCCCGGGGTGAATTTCCTATTTCCCATCCAGTCATCAAGATTTTTCTTGAAGAGTGCTAATGACTAGCTTTGTTTGATATAGATAGGTAGTTTATTCCAGAGTATAGGAAGTCTCTGGGACAGGAATCTATCCCTCCGGCATGTTCTGTTTATTGTGGTGACAAGGTTTAGGTCCCTAGAGCATGTAGCTTGGAGGGATTGGGATTTCTTTAAGTGGAGCATGTCCAACAGCTCTGGGTTTGACATAGCTTTGTATGTTAGGCAGAGATCACCTCTGAGTAGGCGATATGCGACGGAGTAAAGCTGGAGTTTTTTGAGACGGTCTGCGTAGGGCATCTGTTTGAGGCCAGTAATCCTCTTTGTGAGGTATTTCTGCGGCCTTTCCAGTTGTTGTAGATGTCTTGTGAGGTACATACCAAAAGGGGCGTTGTACTCTATAATGGGTCTAATGAGTGATGAGTAGAGGGGAACAATGACCTCTTTTTTTTCTGGATGAGAAACCTTTTGTGATGAGGTGTGCCACGTAGAAGGATTTCCTGACTACTGTGGTGATGTGATTATCAAAGGAGAGACTACTGTCCACCTGTGTCCCAAGGTCTCTTATCACACTTTCAGTGTTAAGTATACTACCACCTATGTTGTAGTTCATGGGCACAGAGTTTTTACCAAAGGGAATGACAATGCACTTTTTGGCATTGAGGCCATGGCTTTGACACTAGGCATCTGTCTCAGTGAGGCCCTTTTGTAGGATGTCCACATCGTTAGGAGTTTCGATTATGGCTCCTAGTTTGCAGTCATCTGCGAACTTCATTAGCCAAAGACCTTCTGTGTTAGCCTGTACTTCAGAGAAGTAGATACCAAACAGGAGAGGACCCAGGACTGAACCCTGTGGTACTCCACTTGTCTCTGGTCTGAAGTCAGATTTGGAGTCTGCTACTTTCACTGTGTGGGTTCTGTCAGTGAACCAGTTGGCAACCCATCTTGTGACATAGTGATTTATACCTAGTTTAGTGAGTTTATCTATAATTCCAGAGTGGGGGATGGTGTTGAAAGCCTTGGCAAGATCTAGATAGGCTGTATAAACCACCTTACCCTTCTCTATGGTTTTGGTGACTGATTCAAAGAAGTCTATCAGGTTTAGGGACATAATCTGCCTTTTACAAACCCAAACTGGGTGGGGTCCAGAGTTTGGAGATTATCAATGTTTTTGTTTATAAGTTCCATGATGATACGTTCCATGGCCTTGCAGACCAGGCTCATCAAGCTAATGGGGCGGTAGTTCCCGGGGTCCGTGCTGGCTCCCCCCTTGTGGAGTGGGATAACCATCGCTGTGCGCCATTTAGCAGGCACAAAGCCTGAGGTGAGGCTATGATTGAACATGGTACTTAGGTGGGCTGCCAGTTTGTTCTGTAGTTCATGTAGAATGCAGCCTGGGATGTTGTCTGGTCCCATGGATGCTGTGTTCTTGGCTTTGGAGAGTGTGGTTTTTACCTGTGCAGCTGTGATTACAGGAACTTTGCATTCTTCCGGTATAGAGATGGGCTCTTTAAGGGGTGAGAGGGTAGTAAAGTTAGCACTGAACCTATCTGCCAGGATGTTGGCAATATCAGTTGGGTCTGTATATTTAGTGCCATTGTGCTGTAACTCATAGCAGATCTGAGTGTTGCCATTGAGATTCTTGACATAGCTATAGAATGCTTTGTGGTTGTCTTTAGAATCAGTGGCGATTTTGTTTTCATAACTAGCTTTGGAGGATTTTATCAGGGATCGCAGCTTCTTACTGAGGCTGACCAGGAAGCTCCTCCACTCTTGTGTTTTTACTCTCTTTTGCAACAGTTTCTTTCTTCTGTTGTACAGTTTGTTTATGGCAGGGGACCACCAGATTGGCTTCCTTTTTTTTGGAGGATAGTGTCTTGGTTCTGTTTGGGATAGCACGATCCATGCACTCATGTAAGTGCTTATAAAGTGCAATTGTGTAGGATTCAGTAGTCATAACTGTATTGTCCATCTGCACGGGTGTCATGAAGTTCAACACTTCTGTCTTAAGAAGCATGAAGTTGGCTTTGGAGAAATGTTTTACCATGGTTTCCTTAATGGGGGGTGGGGCCAGGATGTGGATATCTAGAGTAATTAGCTTATGGTCGGATCGGACCAATGAGGCGTTGACTTCAGGTGTGGAACACCAGTCACTCATGTTGGTAATGACTAGATCTAGGATATTGTTGCCCCTGGTGGGGGTATGGATAAGATGATCCAGGGCATTGGAGTTTATGAATTCCAGAAAGCATTGAGCGAAGGAGTTGGTACATGAGTAGTTTTCCCAGTTAATGGTGGGGTAGTTGAAATCACCCATTATTAGGGTCTTTGGTTGCACCCTAATATTTTCCAGTACATCAAGAAAAGAGGAGTAGGAATCCTGGGGCATGGTAGGTGATCTGTAGCAAGCCACAATTTGGATTGCAGTTTTTCCCAGAGTTAGTTGTACTTGGATAACCTTGGCTGCATTATGCTGAGCAACTAGCCTGGAGGTGTGGATATCCTTAATGAATATGGAAACACCTCCACCTTTGGTGTTCCGGTCCAGGTTACATGGCCAAAAAGTGTGGTATGAGTTATAGCCTGGTAGTGCATGCGTGCTCTCTGATGCCTTGAACTCTCAGTCACTGCACAGATATCGATGTTTTCCATTTTAAGGAGTGCCTCGAGTAAGTGCATTTTGAGATTTAGTCTTCTAGCATTGAGTAGCATCACCCTCAGTTTTTGCTTGCCTGTTCCTGTTATGGTGGTGAATTTGTCATTTGAACCTTTCCTAAAAAAGGCACTATAGGGGCGGCAAGAACCTTAGCCAGTATCCGGAATCCCAGGGGTGACAGGTGCAGGTCATCTCTGGCAAAGCATCGTGGTCTGTCGACACGGTCATCCCAGGTAGACAGATACTGGATCCCTTTAGAATGGCACCAGAAGCTTAGCCAATTGTTGAAGTCAATCATTTTGTCCTTGTACTGCGGCATCATTCTGGGTGATGGCAGAATGCTACTCTGGGCTAGGGTCATACCTGCCTGGGCTACAAGATCGGAGAGCTCTTCCATGTCTCTTTTTATGTAGTCCAGGGAGGTACACCTCAGGTCGTTCACACCAACATGGACAATGACAGAGTCATATTTGTATTTGTTGTGGAGTGACCTGAGTGCGTGGGTTATGTATCGGATCCTGGCACCCAACAGACAGCTGACAGTAACCTTCTCCTTGTTTAGCCTGGTGAGTGGGACATCAGTGTGCCTGACTATAAAGTCACCTATGACTAGTGTGTTGGGAACATTGTTTTGCCTTATTGGCTGTGGTTGAGTGGCACACTGAGTCTGCGGGCTACGTGTCATTTGGGTTGTGTTGGGGGGTGGAGGTTGCTTGCATTTCTGCTTTGGAGGTTTCTGTTGCTTGAGCAGATTATTATTAAGAGCCTCCACAAATGTTTTTGTGTTTCTATGTGTGGATTTTGGTGGTGTAGATTTAGTGAGACTATGTGATGAGTGTGGTGTGGTGCAAGTGTTTACCTTCTCCTCTTGACTGTCAAGTTCAGTTTTGATTGGAGAGAGTTTTACCTCCAGTTTGGCTAGATAAGTGTATCTCTCACAGGTTGTAGTGTTGGGTGATAGGAGGAGAGGGTTGTCTGTGTACATGAGGCAATTTCTACATTGCCCCAAGATGTCCAGATTCATCAGATAGACAGGAGAGAATACTGGGAGCTGACCCTTGGACATGCCTGAATAAAAAACTATTTTCCTCTAGATAAGTGAAGAAAGTGAGTACAAGAGCTGTTTTTCTCTAAGCAAGTGAGGAAAGTAAGTACCAAAACTGTTTTCCTCTAGGTAATGAGGAAGGTTGAGTGCTGTAGTAATTAGTAGGTTATTTAGTGCTTACAAGTTCTGAACAAGTGCTGATCACGAATAAGTAAATTCAAGTGCTAAAACTACGAATCTGTATCTGGACTAAACTAGTTACAGGAAAGGGGGGAAACAAGTGCAAATGCGGGCTTTTAAATCAGAAAGTTGAGAGAGATGGAAAAACTGCCCAAACAGCCAATAACTACAATTTCTGGGCCAGAACCACTCCTTATGTGGTAGATAGGTTACCTAGTGCTTACCACTCCCACTGATAAGCTATAAGGCTTCCCTCCAACACAGAAAGCTTGGGGGGGGGGGCTCAGAAGCTTACATACAGTCCTGGATACAGCAAATCTGAATCTGGACTACACAAGTTATAGGAAAGGTATATATATATATTTTTTCATATATATATATATATATATATATATATATATATATATATACAGAAGTGTAGCAAAAACAGCAGTAAAAACAATTCAAATGCAGTGCAAGCTAGCACACTTGAGTATGTAGCAATGTTAGACCAAACAGTTTAAAAAAATGCAATTAAATTAAAAATGACTAAAAAAAAGTGCAGAAGGAATCTATTAGGTAGAATGAGGTAAAGAGATGGGACTGGGGGGAGTGTCCCAGATCAAATCTACAGTGAGGGCGGGCAACTGCAAAAACCTCCAAATTTAAACAACAACACAGGAATAAGGAGGATGGGTATGGGAAAACCAACACCTTCAGCAGAGATCTGAAAAACTATACACTTGAAGCAAAAATAGCAGTGCACAACTCTGAAGTCAGCCAGCAATGATATAAAATTAGTCAAACAACAATTACCAGTACACAACTCTGAAGTGCCAGAAAAATATGCTCTGTATATTTCCAGATAGTTTGAAGAGCACTCTGTCAGGACACAGGAAGGCTCCAGCAATGATATTGGTCATGTTGATCTTAATAGATATATTGTCCGTCCCGCTGTAAAAATTCTTTAATATGCTTTGTCTTCCTATATGCAAGTACATGGTTTGTTGCCTAAAAAGGAAAAAGAAAAGACCCAAATTCTCTTTAATAATCTTCCAAGTGGACTCTAAAATATCAACAATGTGTCAAGCATCAAAAGACATATCCATACTAAAGTTCCTGCACTTAACTATATCATTATTATAAATTCATTTATCCTACCCCTAATCATAATAGGTATATACAGGGTGAGCAAATTGATGTATCTAAGGAAATTATTTTCTTGAGCTGTAATACAGAATTAGAACTGCCTAAGGCCTTGCAGAGCTTAATTCTGGTGGCTGCCAAAAAAGCAAATTTAGAAATCAAAAGTCTAAACCAATCGTACTAAAAGTAGTAAATATAGTAACAGAGACAAAATAACTGAAAGTGAGATCTTTAGAAAAATGTAGCAAATTACATAAAAAATGGGAATTGTGGGAATAATACATGCAGAATAATGTTTTGAAGGAGGAATGGGATTTAAGAGAAGGCAGGAATTGAATGAGTTATGTAATGTTCAAATGACAATGACTGTATAAAAGATTATATGTGATGTATAATGTTTGTAACTGAAAATATGTCAGTATGGTTTGTTTCCATTTAATAAATGTATGATTGTCTGTGTCACAACTGATAATACAATAAAGTTGTTTCTTGTTAAAAAATATCATAAACTAGAAAAAAATATCTTCATTTCACAATATTGGTGAAGTGCTCAAGTTACAGTTGAGAGGAGCATCTGACTTTGAAACTGTACAGATAACCTAAATACAATTTTAAGTAAGAGGTGGCAGATACACCTGTATTTAAACTCTTTGTCTTCATCAATCTGCCAAACAGCTGCAGGTAGCATGTAAAAAAATGACAGCTCTGGGACAAGTCCTTCCCACAGCATACATACCATAACCTTTTGCCTACCCTCTTACATCTTACACCCAAAGTTCTCCTTGCATTCCCCAAATAGTGAACAGTTTGAGAAACAAATGAGTTGTGGAAGGGACAGTAAGTGGGAAAGAACTTAATGAACTGTTAATTATGCCCAGGATTGTGCTTCTAAAGTGTGTTAGTTGCTTTCTTGCTTTTATGTTGTGCCCGTTGTCGGCTGCTATTCAAAGTGCTAAAAGCTTTAGTACTTTCTCTGATGAACAATTAACAGTGGATGCAACATTCTTTTGGGGAGGAAAAGAATGCTTTTAAAAAAAATGTAATAAAAAAAAAACATTTTTAACAGTGCTTTTGTTGCCTCCTTGTTGCCTGTATGTATGCTATAGTGTATATAGTATATGCTTGCTGATGGTGTTGACTTTCCTACTAAACATTTTTTGTGAGCGAAGCGATGTTATCAATAGTGGCTGAACTTACCTGCAGGAACTCACTACTACTTGGGATTTCAATCTGTATTGGGATCCTGTGGTCATCTTTCATTCCTTTTCCATACTTGAAGAACATGGCTTCCACCACCTTGTTAATGGACTTACATGTCTAAATCCACTAACTGACAAACATAACTTACTGGACTGGTTTTACGCAAACCAGTCTCCGCAGTTCTCAACCCTTTCTGCAGACTGTCCTAATTTAATTGACAACTTTTTACTTCAGTCCATTTTTTCAATTAAAATATGATTATCTGCTGAGTGTTAAAAGCATCAGCAGGAATCCAATCTATGGACTGAGCTGTCCTACACTGACTGGTCACTAGTAACCCAGCAAGAGGACTGCATCACTGCTGTACAGCATCTTCTTAATTTTCTCCTGCCACAGTACTGCAAGAGACATACAACTGCTCCAAAACCAGAAGAACAAAGGCAAGAGACATACAACCACTCCAAAACCAGAACAGCAAAGGCAAGAGACATACAACCACTTCAAAACCAGAACAGAAAAGGCAAGAGACATACTACCACTCCAAAACTAGAAGAGCAAAGGCAAGAGACATACTACCACTCCAAAACCAGAAGAGCAAAGGCAAGAGACATACTACCGCTCAAAAACCAGAACAGCAAAGGCAAGAGACATACTACCACTCCAAAACCAGAACAGCAAAGGCAAGAGACATACTACCACCCCAAAACTAGAACAGCAAAGGCAAGAGACATACTACCGCTCCAAAACCAGAACAGCAAAGGCAAGAGACATACTACCACTCCAAAACTAGAAGAGCAAAGGCAAGAGACATACTACCACTCCAAAACCAGAAGAGAAAAGGCAAGAGACATACTACCACTCCAAAACCAGAACAGCAAAGGTAAGAGACATACTACCACTCCAAAACAAGAAGAGCAAAGGCAAGATACATAAAACCACTCCAAAATCAGAAGAGAAAAGGCAAGAGACATACTACCACTCCAAAACTAGAAGAGCAAAGGCAAGAGACATACTACTGCTCCAAAACCAGAAGAGAAAAGGCAAGAGACATACTACCGCTCCAAAACCAGAAGAGCAAAGGCAAGAGACATACTACCACTCCAAAACCAGAACAGCAAAGGCAAGAGACATACTACCACTCCAAAACAAGAAGAGAAAAGGCAAGAGACATACTACCACTCCAAAACTAGAAGAGCAAAGGCAAGAGACATACTACTGCTCCAAAACCAGAAGAGAAAAGGCAAGAGACATACTACCACTCCAAAACCAGAACAGCAAAGGCAAGAGACATACTACTACTACTCAAAAACCAGAAGAGCAAAGCAAGAGATATACTACTACTCCAAAACCAGAAGAGCAAAGGCAAGGGGCATACAACCACTCCAAAACCAGAACAGCAAAGGCAAGAGACATACTACTACTCCAAAACTAGAAGAGCAAAGGCAAGAGGCATACTACCGCTCCAAAACCAGAAGAAAAAGGGCAAGAGACATATAACTGCTCCAAAACTAGAAGAGCAAGGGCAAGAGACATACTACCACTCCAAAACTAGAAGAGCAAAGGCAAGAGATATACTACCGCTCCAAAACCAGAAGAGCAAAGGCAAGAGATATACTACCACTCTAAAACCAGAAGAGCAAAGGCAAGAGATATACTAACCACTCCAAAACCAGAAGAGCAAAGGCAAGAGACATACTACTACTCGAAAACTAGAAGAGCAAAGGCAAGAGACATACTACTGCTCCAAAACCAGAAGAGAAAAGGCAAGAGACATACTACCGCTCCAAAACCAGAAGAGCAAAGGCAAGAGACATACTACCACTCCAAAACCAGAACAGCAAAGGCAAGAGACATACTACTACTCGAAAACTAGAAGAGCAAAGGCAAGAGACATACTACTACTCGAAAACTAGAAGAGCAAAGGCAAGAGACATACTACTGCTCCAAAACCAGAAGAGAAAAGGCAAGAGACATACTACCGCTCCAAAACCAGAAGAGCAAAGGCAAGAGACATACTACCACTCAAAAACCAGAAGAGCAAAGCAAGAGATATACTACTACTCCAAAACCAGAAGAGCAAAGGCAAGAGACATACTACCGCTCCAAACCTAGAAGAGCAAAGACAAGAGACATACTACCGCTCCAAAACTAGAAGAGCAAAGGCAAGAGACATACTACCACTCCAAAACTAGAAGAGCAAAGGCAAGAGATATACTACCACTCTAAAACCAGAAGAGCAAAGGCAAGAGATATACTACCACTCCAACACCAGAAGAGCAAAGGCAAGAGACATAATACTACTCGAAAACTAGAAGAGCAAAGGCAAGAGACATACTACCACTCCAAAACTAGAAGAGCAAAGGCAAGAGACATACTACCACTCCAAAACCAGAAGAGCAAAGGCAAGAGACATACTACTGCTCAAAAACCAGAACAGCAAAGGCAAGAGACATACTACTACTCAAAAACCAGAAGAGCAAAGCAAGAGATATACTACTACTCCAAAACCAGAAGAGCAAAGCAAGAGATATACTACTACTCCAAAACCAGAAGAGCAAAGGCAAGAGACATACTACCGCTCCAAACCTAGAAGAGCAAAGACAAGAGACATACTACCGCTCCAAAACCAGAAGAGCAAAGCAAGAGATATACTACTACTCCAAAACCAGAAGAGCAAAGCAAGAGATATACTACTACTCCAAAACCAGAAGAGCAAAGGCAAGGGGCATACAACCGCTCCAAAACCAGAACAGCAAAGGCAAGAGACATACTACTACTCCAAAACTAGAAGAGCAAAGGCAAGAGACATACTACCGCTCCAAAACCAGAAGAAAAAGGGCAAGAGAGATATAACTGCTCCAAAACTAGAAGAGCAAGGGCAAGAGACATACTACCACTCCAAAACTAGAAGAGCAAAGCAAGAGATATACTACCGGTCCAAAACCAGAAGAGCAAAGGCAAGAGACATACTACCACTCCAAAACCAGAAGAGCAAAGGCAAGAGACATACTACTACTACTCAAAAACCAGAAGAGCAAAGCAAGAGATATACTACTACTCCAAAACCAGAAGAGCAAAGGCAAGGGGCATACAACCACTCCAAAACCAGAAGAGCAAAGGCAAGAGACATACTACCACTCCAAAACCAGAAGAGCAAAGGCAAGAGACATACTACCACTCCAAAACCAGAAGAGCAAAGGCAAGAGACATACTACCGCTCCAAAACTAGAAGAGCAAAGGCAAGAGACATACTACCACTCCAAAACCAGAACAGCAAAGGCAAGAGACATACTACCGCTCCAAAACTAGAAGAGCAAAGGCAAGAGACATACTACCACTCCAAAACCAGAACAGCAAAGGCAAGAGACATACTACTACTACTCAAAAACCAGAAGAGCAAAGGCAAGAGACATACTACTACTCCAAAACTAGAAGAGCAAAGGCAAGAGACATACTACCCCTCCAAAACCAGAAGAGCAAAGGCAAGAGACATACTACCGCTCCAAAACTAGAAGAGCAAAGGCAAGAGACATACTACCACTCCAAAACCAGAAGAGCAAAGGCAAGAGACATACTACCCCTCCAAAACCAGAAGAGCAAAGGCAAGAGACATACTACCGCTCCAAAACTAGAAGAGCAAAGACAAGAGACATACTACCGCTCCAAAACTAGAAGAGCAAAGGCAAGAGACATACTACCACTCCAAAACCAGAACAGCAAAGGCAAGAGACATACTACCACTCCAAAACAAGAAGAGTTGAAGGAAACCCAATACCATGACTATCTTAATCCCTTAAGGTATGCAAAGCTGATTGGTCTACATATAAGATCAATGGATTCCAAGCTGACTATTATTCCCTTCTTAGAAAGGAATGCAGGCAGCTTACAAACAGCTCAAAAGTAACATACCTAAAACTGTCAAGCATTGCTTGGAAATCAGTGAGGGTGATGTAAACAGATTAAATATCTATCAGGATGGTGAGTACTACATCATCCACTGAATGGAATGGCCACATAATTTTCAACACAAAAATGATGTCAACAGCATTTGCTGAACATGTTTTTCATGTCATTACCATGTCTTACCACCAACTCTGGCACTGATTTTCAGTTTAAAATAGTTACTCATCTAAGATTAGTAACTGACTAAAGATAATTGCCACTTATGGGAAGGCCATATCAAATGGCTTTGCCTAAATTTATTAAGATATGCAACACCTTCATAACATTCTTTTAAACACAATAAATATTAACATTTCTCTGTCTGGAGTGGTATGTTTCCAGACATCTGGAACATTGCTGTTGCTATTATCCAATTTCCTAAACATGTCTCCAGCTCTAACCTTGCCTTCTTTTGGCCTGTTTCCTAATTTCTCCTCTTAAGCAATAATGAGGAACAGGAACCACCTCCAAGGTGGCTGAAGAAGACTGGGTTCCAGTTTAAAGCGCTTAACTGCACAACTGCACTATTGTGGAATAAAGGATTTCATTTTATCTCATCCTCTCATGTACGAGCCTTCCTTGGAGGTGGTTCCTGTTCCTCATTATTGCTTTAGAGTCATTGGTTCACCTTTTTGATTACTAATTTCTCCTCTTGGCAAAATCTTGGACAAGGCTGTAGCAGCCCCACAGCTACAACACCACATTATAACCTACTTTTACAGGTAAAGCTCACCCAGACTCTGCTACAACTTGCTGTGAGGAAAAGGTGAGTTTGTTTTTGCTTTCTTGTATATTGTATTACTTTATTACCTTCTTCTGTTTTGTATGTTGTGATTTGTTTTCTTTACACTGTGTTTTACTTGTATTCTGCTTTTAATTGCATATTAAAACTGGGAAAGTGGCCACAGCTATGTCTCTTGAGAGTCACACATAATTTTTTTCCCACCTTGGTGCTGTTATGTTCTTTAATTCAACTGTCTAGTTGCCTGCACCTTATGTTAATTTGACCTCATATCTCCTTCCCTCTCCCCTTTCATTGGCTGGTGTGAGCAAACACAAAATTAATGTTTTGTAAAATCACTCCCCTTCAACTATTTAAATTTATTGGCCATCCCACTGTATTCCATAAAACCAGAAAAAGTTGTCCACCCTCTTTCAATCTATCTTTCTCTTTTAAAATTAGTGTCTCTCCACTTAGACAGCTAAAGTTTAAGTTACCCCCTATTTCATATCTAACGGCGTAGTGCACACTGCAGTGCTTAGGATATTAATAATCTTTTTCCATCTTATCTTTAAAATCTACAACACCTATTGCAAGACCACCAATTATTGGAGAGCCCACATTCTGCCCCTCAGTAGTCATCTTGGGATTACTGCTTCTGTTTTCTCCTGGTGAGAGAAAGAGCACAGACACATTATTTCCTGGAGACTGCTGATTACAAGAAAGCCTAATAACTGCTTCATGGGTGACATCCTGGAATGTGTGCTTATATTCTGCTCCTAGTGAGAGAAGGAGCAGAGTGCATTGATTCCTGACTGTTTCTGGTTGGACAGTGAGTGTCTGTGCTTGATGTTTCTGATTCGTCTGGTTGCTATTCACGGCATCTAACAGGAAAAGGCCACAACAAGCCTACAGACCCTTGCATCATCTGGGACAAGACTGTGGCTTATCAAACAGGCTGTGGGCTGCTTCTCATCTTGGGATTGGTGCTAATGTTTGGCTTCTAGTGAGAGGGAAAGCAAAGGAGCATTGTATCCCAGCAGTGTGAAGCTGTGGTGAGACAAGTACTAGAGTACCCAGGCAGTAGCCACTCATGCAGCTCCCCCATTTTTTATAATTCTTGACAAGCTAATTCTTTGTTTTCAGTACGTACTGCCTGATTTGTTTCTAACTTCAGACTATCTGTCTAAATACTTCATCCTTAAATTGTCAGGGTCTGCTTATTAGTTTCTCCTCAAGCATTTGGTAGTGCCCTGTACAGACACAGACACCTTGAGTGACATTTTTCCTGTAAAAAGCACAATTGAAATTTCAGGAATACCTAGTTGTACACAGGATTACTAGTTTGCAGTGACAAGCAGTGTCCCCAGAGTTGCAAACCAGATGCTCCTCACATTTTTTTTTATATTCTCACGCCAACTGTCTAAGCAATAAAAGGGGTTGCTGCCATGAATATGAACTTTCCCACTATCTCCATTACCAGCTTGGTGGATATGGGCATCCTGAGGCAATGTAGAAATTGTCTCATGTTTACTGACAACCAGCTAATTCTCAAGCAAACTGATTTCATATGCGAGAGATGTATTTACACAATGTCACTTGAGCAAAAGCTCTCACATAAAAGTACTCCTAATATCAATAAGATTTGTACACATCAGACACAATTCAAAGCAGACATATAGACCAACATATGCTGAGGCACTTAACTGTAACATTCCTAAACTCCAAAGACCTCCTAGATACCCTCAGCAGCCCTGAATGCACTCTTTCAAAGCAACACCCACATCAACACATACAGCCACATCTCATGAAGCCTCTACTTCTAAACCCATAAGGCAAGCCACCACACAATCCAACATTCTGGTCATTGGAGACTCCACTGTGGGACACAATGATGTCCCTCTCACCAGGCTGAGTAAGGAGAAAGTCACAGTCAATTGCTTATCAGGGGCAAGGATCCACCACATTACACATGCACTCAGGTCACTGGGCCACAAGTACCAGTATGACTCAGTCATAGTCCATGTAGATGTAAATGACCTGAGACATACCTCCCTAGACTATATGAAGAGAGAGATCATGGGGTTCTCGGAATATGTGTCCTGGGCTGGTATGAGCCTAGCATTGAGCAGCATTTTACCTTCTCCAAGGATGATGCCACAATATATATAAAAGATGACTGACTTTAATAACTGTCTTTATTTCTGGTGTCATTCTAAGGGGGTGCAATATTTGTCAGCATGGAAAGAGATGATCAACAGACCACACATTCCTTTGCCAGGGAAGGTCTGCACCTCTCCCCTCTAGGCTTTCTAATATTAGCTAAAAGATTGTCTTCCCTCATAGTGCCTTTTATAGGCAATGGTAAACTGAAAGCACTTCCAACATAGCAAATCAAAACCAAGAAAATTTAAAGGTACTACTGCTCAATGATACACGTCTAAACAAAAAAAAACTCCACTCTCTAGAAGCTCTCTTCAACCTAGAGAATGTTGATGTCTGTGCGGTCACTAAGACATGGTTTAAAGCCATGGAGAGCGCACCGACAGTGCAAGGTTATAATGCCTTCCACACAATTAGACCAGCTACTACACAGACAGGGACTAAAGGTGGAAGCGTCTCAATTTACATCAGAAATAAACATAACTTGAGGCTGGTCAACAGGACAATGCACTTGAGCTACTCCATGTTCAAATTACCAAAGGCAAAATCTAACACCACTTCCTTGAAAGCCATAGGTCCCTCTCTATGACTCTGGAAATCCATACCATGTATTTAAACTTATTGAAAACACTCACCATCCAACCCAATACCATATTTTTGGGTCACTTTAATTACCCCACGATTAACTAGGAATCCTATAAGACACCAAATGTATAGGCACAGAGATCCCTGAATTTTGTAAACACAAACTCCCTGGACCAGATTTTCAGTACAACAACCAGGGGTGCAACCCTAATGGATCTGGTCCTCACTAATATGAGAGAGAGCTGCACACCCCCCAGTGTAATGTCTTCTCTGGTAAGGTCAGACCACAAAATGGTATCCTCTGAAGTAGAAAAAAATGGACCCCCAGCTAACACTGGAATATTAACAAACTACTCTAAGGCTAACTTCCTGCTATTAAGTGATAACCTGGCAAAATTTAAAGTCCTCATAAACCCTGAGAACACTGTTGCCTATGCAGAACTGTTCACAGAACCCTATACAAGCATGTTAATAGCTGCATAGAGGCAGCTGTACCCACCAGGAAGAAGTACAGAACTAACTAAAAAAACAAGCCACCCTGGTGAAATCACAAAATCAAAAGGCTGTATAATAGGAGGAAGAAAATCATGGCAAAAAGTAGGAGGTCCAGCACCCAGAAGGATAAAAGCACTCTTATCAAACTAAACAAACAACTCAGAGGACAAATAAAGTCTACCAAAGCCAAATCTGAGGAAAATTTGGCCTCCAGGCCAAGGACAACCACAAGGCATTAGTAAACTATGTTCACAACATCAAAGGAAATACACAGTTGTGTCCAAAGCTCATTGTAAAAGGAGCCACCTACACTGAACCAGAAGATATTCAGCTCCAGCTTTACCCATCTCTCTACCTCAACCTTCCCTCAGGAAATACCATCAAATATAACTCCCCCTGCTATCACTAGGGAACAGGTCCTTAATGCTCTCCTAAGGCCAAGAACACTGCATAAATGGGACCAGACAATATCCCAGGATGCCTTCTAAATAGCATGAAACATGACCTATAAGGCCCTCTGGAATTGCCTCGAAATAGGTTTTATGCCTCATGAATGGAGAACAGCAACAGTCATCCCTCCACACAAAGGTGGGCCATCTACAGACCCTGGAAACTACAGACCCATAAGTCTCGCTAGCCTTATATGCAAAGCCATGGAAAGAATTATCATGGAAAAGATCAGTAGAGATATAGTAAACCTCCAGACACTGGACCAACCCAGTTTGGTTTCATCAAGGGCAGGTCATGCCTACTCAATCTGGTGGACTTCTTTGAAAAGGTCACCAAAGCAATGGATGAGGGCAAAGTGGTTCACACTGCCTACCTTGACCTGGCCAAGGCATTTGATACAATGACCCACTCAGGCATTGTTGACAAACTCAAAAGGTTAAGTACAAATCCGTATATTACCCAGTGAATAGCCAACTGGCTCACAGACAGGACCCAGGAAGTTAAAATTAGGGAGTCCACCTCTACAAAGAGGCCAGTCACAAGTGGAGTGCCTCAGGGATCAGTCCTTGAACCACTCCTTTTTGGCATTTACTTCTCTGAAGTCAAGGCCAATGTCTGTGGTCTCTGGCTGACTAAATTTACAGATGATTGCAAATTAGGAGCTGTCACTGAATCCCACACTGACACAAATGTTCTCCAGAAAGGGCTGACACAGGCAAACACAGCCAGGGACTAAAACTAAATGCCAAGAAATGCATAATAGTATCCTTCGGGAAGTCATACACCCCTGGTAACTATCATATTGACAACACACCCCTTAGAGTCGACCTAGGACCCAGTAGTCAGGGACTTGGGGACACACATAGACAGCAATCTAGCCTTTGACCATCACACGTCTACAATAGTGAGGAAATCATTCTATGTTGCGCAACTTATAAACAAAGGTATGGCATAGAGTTCCAAGGATATACCTTCTACACTCATATCCATACTGTGAAAAATAAAGTAACATTTATGTTTCAGAAATGCATCAGTGTTAACTTTTTAACAAAACAGAGTAGAACTTCAGTTGACAAATGCGTACTTTTACCAATCCTTGAATCATTCCTCTCAACCTCTTAGAGCAAGAAATCTGGACAAAGCCATTAATAAAAGTGGGACAAATGCTCAAAAATAGGAACAATTTTTAAATATTGCTTCTACAAACCTAGGAAGTTGATAGAATAACATGTTTTGCATTAGCATGAATTTTCTGAATGATAGGAAGTCTGAAACTCAAATGTCTGTCACTATTTTCTAATTTCAGTCTTTAATTTTGTTTGTGTCTTTCGGCTTTTCCTGGTTAGGGGTCGCCACAGCGGAACTCTGGTCCGCTAATGATTGGCAGTAGATTTTTACATGCTGGCTTACCGGGCCTAACGCACAACCTTCAACGAAGGAACGCCCATTCACACATGTCGACACACAGAAGACGCTCTAACTGAGAATCAAACGGGCAACGTCTAACTGTGAGGTGACAACGCTACCGCAGCACCACCACCGCAGTTAATTTCAGTCTTTAATGATTTACCACTAATTTGTCAGAAAACCACAATTTTATGAAAAACAGACCAAACATATAAGGATAAAATATGGACATTCTGTGAAAATCTGTATAGTTGACAGGTATGCCTTGAATACTACTTTCCCTTCACTTGTTCCATCTTTGCCAGAAATATGATGGCGCTACATAAATGTTAAGCAATATTCCCAAACTCTCAGTGCTTTGACATTTGCTATCCCATCTTCTTTACTGACACAGCTTTATGTCATTTGGGCTCAACTGTTTGGAATTCATTGCCAAGCATTCATCGCCAGCTTCCTACTCTTGTTTTTTTTTCACCTAAGACACACCTATAGTGAACACAGATGTACCTGTGAAACCGCCACCTTCATTTTAAGACTGTTTTGTTTAATGAGAACTCCATTCCTTGGAACATATTTGCCATGAGCAGTACTGAGTATCTGTTATATATTATTGTGTCAGGTTTTGCCTTTATGTTATTGCATAACAGTATGCATACTTTGTCCTTTGCAGCTGTTGGTACATTTCTGCATTTTATTTTTTTCAAACTAGGTTACATCTAGAAGGAGGTCCCACTGGTCCAGTTCACCTACCTGCTAAATAAATAACTAAAATGAAGAAGTATATGTGAAATGTGTTACACACAAATATGTAGTGACCCACAGGTAGTCTGAACAAGTGGCAGACACATGCACTCTGTATGTTTGACAGGTGCTATCACATGTGTGCTCCATGAACATTATACATTAATGTTGTACTTCCACACTAGTGAGGTTATTGCTTTAGCCAGGCATGAAAATGACATTTGTTTGCTGACCCGCCACTATGTGCCATCCCTAGCAGACACATTCATTCTAGTATGCAGTAGCTCTGCCAATACAGTCTGGTCATTCTAACATGTGTATACTATCAAATTTTGTAACAACATAGGACATCCATAAGCAGTGAGCCTGTGTGCCAATATTGTAATTTCACCAGTGGATGTGCTTTCCTCACCATTCATGATGACATGCCGGAATAGGTACTACACTGGAAACATACCCAGTTGTATCATGTAGGTTCAGAGGTCCACAGATAGATACTAGGTTTATGGCCCAAGAGACATTAAGAAACTTAGCCATAGCACCCAAAAGTAATGAGATTACAAGTTACCCATAGCAAGTAGACTGCTTTGATACATCTCAGGTGGACAACATCCTGCAGCACATTTGCAGTGGTCAAGACCACTCCTGCTTTCTGGTTGCCTATTTTATCTGATCCATCATGAAAAAACACAACATAATATAATTAGTAATATGCAGATGCTGCTTGTATCCCCTCTCTGTATGTGTACAGGAGGAGGTGGGTTCAGTATAAGGCACTGGTCAACTTCCATGTGACCTACTTGAACACCAAATGCATTTATGGGCCAAAGAGAAGCATGTGATGAAGACATAAGCATGCTACTATTGTAAACCACTGAGTGTGACCTAATTAGCTAACTAGTAAATGTATTGCTGTTTCCACTGTACCACCAGCAGAAGAGACATTCTTATGTGGTTTCCACTCATGTTCCTGCATCAGGAACACACATCATGTTTTGCCTTGCAGCCATAACCATACTCATAACTCTCTGTACATATTTTCTGCTGTGGACGTTATAATCAATGATGTAAACAGCAACATATTCTAAACTATTACCTGCCTGACAATGTGAACCTCATACTCAGCAAACATGATTCCTGTTGCAGTCATCAAGTAACCTAGAACATTTAGTAACAGGAGTGTACACTAATTACCATTATTTTTCCTTCACAGACAAAACCATTGTTCTCCTTTGCAGACTGCATCCCATACATTAGCAGATTATATCTGTAGGTATGTATGTGGCAGCTGTGATCATAAACTGAATTCAGGTCATAAATGGTTTGCATCTAGAGCTAATTGCCTGTGTCACCTTGTGCCCTCCAGTGATAAAAGGTGCACTGTGTGGGTTGCTTGCATTAGCTCTGTCATCTTCATTAGAGTAAAGTTCTTCATTTATTCATTCCCTGGCATACTCTATCAAATCCTGGATCATCCCTGTGGTACCTGCATTAACTCTGCCATCTCCATCGCAGTTAAGTTCTCCATTTCTTATTTCCCCTGACATACTCCATCAAATCCCACATTGTGCCTGCCATTGCAGATGAAATCTACACATAGTCACACTCCTGCCTTAGTCTCCAAAATGTCATTATCCTAACCAAATAAAGAACTGTTAATGTCAGTGCAATGTACATCATAAGCTTGTGGTCCTGATAGCAATACTATAACATCTTCAGTAAGCAGTACCTACCAGCACAATCACAAACTGCTTATAATATGTATCATGGCTCATCCCCTGAGACAGCTGGCCACAGGCAGTATAATATGGCTGGATATTCTCCAGCCCAAATCTGTGGCCATGCACACTGGCATGCCATTCCTGCAAATTCCTCTCTCTCTTAGCTATTTTAATGTGAACAATGGAGATTTTCTGGCTAAGAACACTTGTCTACCAAATTTGAAAATGTTCCCACCCTGTATCTATGTGTAAATTTAATATGGCTAGCAAGTTGTCCTTGACCAAGCATTTATGCAGACCACATTCACAAATTTAAAATGTAGAGGCATTACCCACACTGCCTGGGGAGGGGAGTTATAGGCCTCCTGTAAGTTCTGCTTCTCTGGGGAGGTAGGCTCAATGGGCCAGGATCCCTTTGCCTAATCATTTCCAAAATTTTACTTAAGGAAGGATCCTCTGGAGTGGATTTAGGAAACCTTCCCTTTCATCCAGATCTGTATCCAGAGTGGGAGCCTTGGGAGGGGGATCCAGGTTCTTCATCTTGCATGTCCTTGTTGGGGACTATAATGGGAGCCCTCATCCAAACCCTTCTAGGGAGAATGAACTCCAGATCACACCAGTACTGGTATAGCACTCCTCTGCTCTAGAGGGGGTCTGAATGATGTTCAGCTCAACTTCCCACCTTCTACGGTGACTGAGAGGGAGGGGGATTGGTGCTACGGAGATTATAGGCACAAATGAGCTAAGGGAAAATGATGATTCAGAACTACAGAACTGTTTTCTATACTACAAAGACTTGCTTTTCTTTATAATGGGCTTCTTAGGAAAAAAGTTGCTCAACAAGGCCCCTTTTCCTCTTACACTTGTTTACTTTATAAAACTAGTGCTAAATCAAGAAGGCTGAGCCTTGGTCCCATGGCAAAGAAGGATAAATCCCAATAAGCCAGATGACCTATGTTTGATTAGCAGCACAGGCGTTGGAGAAACCAGTTGTGGAATGATGTATGATAGCATGCGCATGTGCACACACACACACACACACACACACACACACACACACACACACACACACACACACACACACACATACACACACGCATGCACATTTTACTGCAAAAAGCAGTAGCAGATCTCACAAACTAGCAATGGGAGAAAGTTAAGTTTGGTAAGAACGTAAGTGTCCACAGGTCTGGCAGTCTGGCCCAGTCTGTAATATCTCACTCTTGCCTCCAAAGGGAATGAGTGGGCTGATTAGGATCTCTGAAGACAGAGCAAATAGTCTATAGGGCAAATGGATGAACAAATGGCTAATAAGCTTAGAAAGGGAAGACACTTGGCAAATCTTGCAAACAGCAAAAAAGATAGCAAGCTGTGAAACTATTTTGACAGCCAAGACATAAATGGCACAAAGAACAGAAGCCAGGGACTGGAATTAGCTTGCCAAAGTAACTTTTTTGTGTCTGACAATGATAATTCAGCTGATAGCTAGCAGTAGACCACATGTACAATGGGCAAGCGTACTTTGAGAAAAGTGGGAGAGAGAAGAATATAGAGGAATGTGCCATATAAATAAGTCAATCCTGAAAGACAGTCCCAGCTACAGAACTACTTGGAGGAAACTGGCCAAGCCTGCCCTATTGCTAGCCAACACAAGTCCTTAATATGCTAAATGCCACATAAGCATAATGAAGAAAGATCCTCAGGTTACTAAAACAGACAGACAGACAGACACAGCAGGCATCTATTATGGTAGTTTGAAACATATTTCAATTAAATGTTTCTCCAAAAGAATTTAAAATAAAACTCTAACAAACATGAATAACTAAGCTTAAACAACATCTGAAAATAATGTCTTGATTTCCAAGTTATAATTTGCAATACAATATGAGGGAATAATGTGATGAAACACCATTAATACAAAATCACTGCTCTTAAAATGGGGAGAATGTGTAAGATCTGAAAAGCAAGTTGTATAGCATGAGTTATGCTTTTAAAGTATGTTTTTACTAGGAAGAACATTTTAGTTAAATATGAGGTTATATGATGAAATAGTAGTTTGAATTCTTTGAATATTATAAATCTACTTACAAGATTTATCATTGATCTGATACAATGCATTTTTATTTGGATGGCTTAAACATTGATGTAAATAACTATGCATCTGCTAAGAATTATCCTTGCTTTTACTACATTGAAACTCATAATAAATCAGTATGGTAACAGCCTCACTACTGAAGCCAACAGTTGTCATAAGCAGTGCTGCTTCTATTACGAACTTTATTTAAATTAAGGGGAGAATTTTTCCCTGTAAATTTTGCTGCTGATACATTCTGCAGTTATCCTCGACAAGCATTTATGAAAGAGTTTCGATCGTTAGGCTGTGCTGACATGAAAATAATTCAAGCTCAGACACTAATCTGTTTGTTTTGGCTTCAGAGTGAGCCTCTTAAAAATTATGTCTTCCACAGAACTGCTGTCTACATTAGTATGTACCAGTGAATTTAATGGACACCTTGCACAAGTACAAGACAAGGTGAAAGGTGATTATTTATGAGTCACTCATTTTTTAAGGAATGTCTGAAAAAACACTGCCTAGAATGAAATACTATGGAAACTTCCTCGGTCATCTGGGTGCGCAGACAGGGATGAAGACAAATCTAATAGTGTGTAACAACTATTTGACTTTCGAGGCATTATGAGTGTCAATATATTACTTTTTAATATGTATAATTTTGCACTGCTGATAGTTATTTTTATTACTTTTTTAATTGCTATTTACTGTGTATAATCTGCACTGCTCATAGTTATCTTATTTCAACATGACTACCTCTAATGTGAAATCATAATTTTGTACTACTGAAGTGATAGCGTTATTTTATTTCAACATGATTACGTCTGCTGTGAAACAATTTAGTTATGCATTTAAAGTTCAGGGGGCTCTGTATTAAAAACTCATAATATTATCACCAGGTTTTTGTGACAAAGTAAGATCAAGAGCAAAACTACAGTCGTTTCACAATTTGGGCAATAACCATAAAGATTATTACCTCTAAATTGTACATTTTTGTGTGTATTGGATAGCTTTTGGTATGTGTCCTACCCCTCAGGATTGCAGCAGCTTCTGTCCCTTTTTGTCCTGTTCTGTATTCACCACACATCACTATAGCAATATAATTCTGTAATCTCAAACAGAAGAACCTGACGCTGGTTGTCAGTAACATACCCCTCAAACTCTTAGTGCAAGAAATATGGACAAAGCCTAAAGTAATGGGGGAAAAAGGCCGAAAATTTTGGACAGATTTTAAATATTGTTTTTATAAACTTATAAAGTTGCTAGAATAACATGATTTGTGTTAACATGCATTTTCTGAAGGTTATAAAGTCTGAAACTCAAATGTATGTCATTATTTAGTGACTTCAATCCTCAGTGATTTGCAAGAAAATCACAAATGTTATAAGGAAATTACCAAAAATATGAAGCAAAAATCTGTGCACTCTGTGAAAATCTGGACAGTTGAGAGGTATAATTAGTCTTAAGTTTTCATTAAACAACATCAGTAACATCAAATGGTGTTGATTCTGTACCATATGAAATATTTTGAGTTTCATCATATCTAGAAATGCTTCTTTACTGATGCCTTTCTTATAACTGCTTAGTCAGGCCTGTGAGAAAAGAGCATAAAACTTATGTTTGCTTATATTTAGTATGAGCTTGGAAAGCATGTAATAATACTTAATCACTTAATAAAAACTTGGTTAGGATTCATGTTGTTACAATAATTTCAACAGCTAGTCTTTTTATTATATATTTATCAGGGCTGAACAATTTAATTATAAAATAATGAGCAGTGCTGTTATGGTTTGTCTACAAATGACCATTCCCTTGGGACTTGAAATTGCAGGAAATGTTTTAATATCAAGCAAGTACACTTTTATACAAAGGCTAACTTTTTTTTTGGTGCCAATGAATGGAATGCCCATCTTATCTCACTGCATCCAATCCACTGTCTACTTGAATGGAAATCTAGAGTGGATCACTTACTAGCTCTTAGGTTTAGGACCATAGCCCCACGACACAATTTCCTCGACAACATCTTTGTGAGTCTTGTGATACCATAACATTGTAACAATGCATCATTTAAATTCACCATACTACATATTCAAGAGCATTTTGTACAGAAGCTCAAAGGTGTATTCCTCTTTCTGGACTGTTATCTTGTTTGGGTGAAAGACCTTGTGTACCTCAGTGAGGCTATACACTATCCCACATAGGGATACCCAAGGATGATTAGGTCACATCAGAGACAGGAGACTAAAGATGGTCGACTGGATAAGGCAATGGCAAGCCACTCCAGTAATTTTGCTAGGAAAGCCTAATAGACAAAAACAACCAGATGTGTCAAAAATTACATTGAATGATGAAACCCTCAGGTCTGAAGGCATCCAGCATAGTAATGGGGAAGAGCATTTGGTTACAATTACTGCTAGAGCCACCTTCCTAGTGAATAAACTTACACTGAACTAAGTCACAATAACTATTGCTATCTGCTCAAGAATAAACGTCAGCTATGGGGCAGCCCTTATCTCCTCAGAAACCCTTCTAGTGCAAAACTATACAGACTGCCTTTCTCACTGACATTCTTTTTCTCATTTTGACCCTGTTTGCCCCTAGTGCCTGTTGATCATCAGCTCCCTCCCAGACAATTGGCTCATTTGTTCCCCATCATCACAAGAGTTAACCAGGAGTGGCCATCATTCAAACAGCCGTCAGGGGTGGTTTGCAAGTTTCCTGCTTTTTCTGGCATAATTTCCCTACATGTACTAGATGTGTGTGAGTATGTGGTGTGCTTTTGTGTGGCCCCTGCCTCACCCCCTGTAACATAGAAGGTTGTTTCCATGATTTCTACCAAGGAAATTGCACCCTCCTTAGCCATTCTGACTGAGGAAAGCAGGACATGCCCCTTCTCTTTGCCCTTCCCTGTCTGGATGCTCCAGTACTAGGGTCACTAATTGAACCCCGTCACACTAACTGCAGTCAGGTCTCCATCCCTCTGCACCATGAAATCAGGCTACACAGGCAATTTGTGAAAGATCCTTTGGTAAAATAACTGCAGCTGCCTGAAACAATCTGCTAGACAAACTTAGGAGCATATATAGGCTAGCTATTTTAAAGAAATTTGTAAAGAAAGTATCATGTGAAAGCTAAACAAGTGTGATTGTATTATAAAACTGGATGAATGCTAACTCAACCTACTTTAGTTAATCTAGGACTACTGATCTTAACTGATGTTGACTAATTATGCTCCGACTGCACCAGACAGTTGCACATACATATGTAGATTCAGTAATCCAAAATTATTATATAGTGCTAATACACTGGAATTGATTAAGTGCCCTTCAAGACTAACCTGGATTAGTGAATAGGTTTCCACAGCCTGACTAGTTTTGGCCTTAAGGATGCAAAAGCTACACCACAAGACTAGGGATTAACAAAGCTCAAAAAGTTTTAGAATTACAAGGCAAGCCATTCAGCAGTGATACAAGTTTATGCTCAACTACATTTACCAAAGTGGATGATGTTGATCAGCTTTTTAGGATCTACAGCACCTTCTGGAAATAAAACCAAAAATGATTTTACATTCATCACCAGCGATTAGTATGTTGAAGTTGGTAATCAGCATAACTGGAATAACAGGCAAATTTAGCCTTGGAGTAAATAAAATGAAGTGGGGCATAGACTAGTAGAATTCTGCCAAGATAATTCACTGGTCATAAGAAATATTCTCTTTCAGCAGCCTGAGAAATGGCTTTGCATATGTAAATTACCAGATGATCAATGCTGAAATCAGACTGACTATATAATTGACAGTCAGAAATGGAAGAGCTCTATACAGTCAGCAAAAGTGAGACCCAGAGCTGATGTGTCTCAGACATTCAGCTTATCAGAAAATTTAGAATTAGAAAAAATGAGAAAAACATCCATGCCAACTAGATACAAGCTCAACAATTTTCCAACTTAATATGCAATAGCGATGAAGAACAAATTTAATGGATTGAACCTAGTGGGTTGAGTATCTGAAGAACTATGGAAATGTTTGTAATGCTGTCTTGGAGACGACAGTAACAAATATTCCAAATAGAATGAAGATCGAGAAGGCCAAATGACTGCTTATGGGTAATTTAGAAGTGGTTGGGGAAAGAAGGAGAGTAAAAGGCAATAGACATGGGAGAAAATATCAAAATAAATGCAGAGTTTTACAGAACAGCAAGAAGTGATAAGGCATATTTAAATCAGCAGTACAAAGAACTGGAAGAAAGCAACAGAATGGAAAGGACAAGTGAAGTCGTCAGAAAGTTTGGAGATATTAAGGAAACTTGCAGGTAAAAAATAGTTATGGTAAAAGTCAAGAAGAAGTTGTAGGGTTATACTGAGGAAGAAGAGCTATATAAGACAGACTGTGACATCACTGATACCAAAGATGGTATGCTGTCTGACCTAGAGCAGGACATCCTTGAAACTGAAGTAACAAAACTGCAGAGAATCATGGGATTCCAGTTGAATTGTTTAAAATCCTGCAAGATGGTGTTGTTACAGTGTTGCTTGGACATGGAAAACATGACAGCAGCCATTGTCTTAGAAAAGGTCAATTTATGTTCCAGTCTCAAAACACAAAATGCTAAAAGAGTGCTCAAATTATTGAACAGTTGGTACTGTTCCACATGCTAGCAAGGTAATGCTTCGATTCTGTAAGATGGACTCCAGCAATATGTGACATGAGAACTGACAGATGTACATGTTGGCTTCAGAAGGGGCAGAGGCACCAAAGATGAAACTACCAACATCTGCTGGATAATGGCAAAAGCAAGGCAGTTCCAAAAAAATATTTCCTTCTGCTTTATTGCCTACTGTAAAGCCTTTGGCTATGTGCATCATAACAAACTACAGCAAGCTCTTAGAGAAATGGAGATACAGTGCCACCTTATTTGCCTGTTGATGAATCTTTATGCAGAACAAGAAGCAATAGTTAGATGCAAATATGGAATAAATAACTGGTTTAAGACTGGGAAAGGAGTGTAAAATGGCTGCAAATTGTTGCCATATTTATTTAATCTATATGCTGCATTTATGATGTGAAATGCTGGGTTAGCAAATCAGATGTTGAAATCAAAATTGCTGGAAGAAATATTAACAACCTCAGATATCCAAATGATAATACTTTGATGACTGTAAGTGAGGAGGAGTTGAAGTGCCTGTTAAAAGTGAAAGTAAAAGGGCAAAATCATGAACCATTGTCCAACATCAAAAATTAAAATTATGTCATTGTATCTATTCTTTGCAAGTAGATGGGAAAGAAGTAGAAGCAGTGACAGGTTTTATTTTCCTGACTTAAAGATCTCTGCACATGCTGATTGCAACCATGAAATTAAGACTCTTGCCTCTTGGAAGGAAAGTTATATAAAATCTGGATAAAATGTTGAAGAACAAAGACAACTCATTATTAACAAAGTTCTGTATAACCAAAGCTATGGCATCCCATTTATAACACATGGTCATGAGAGACGGACTATAAGAAAATCTTTTAAGAATTTCATTGACTGCAGGATCAGATCAGTCAATACTTAAGTAAATAATCCTACCTTGTTCACTGGAGGACTTAAACCTGGACGTTTTGGCCAGATAATGCGTGAAGTTAAGGGTAACTATTTGAAATGTTGGGACCCATGACAGTGAGTCCCAAAACATGGACACTGAATGGCTGAAAAACAGAAGTACATATAATAAGTTCAAGATGGCCATTTCCAGAATATTCCATTTTCTCTGAGGTATGGTGATCTCAGAGTTGGTATATATAAGTTGAAGGGGCTTGCCCCCACATTGGGGGTTGCAGGGGGCTTGCACCCCCTACAAAACAGAAGTTTAAAGGAGAACAGCGATCTTTGACTTTTGCCCTTTTCCTGAGTTTTAGGTAGGTCTTTTTTCAGCTTTTTGGCACTTCAAGTGCTAACATTTCAATAGGGAACCAAAGCTAAGATGCTGTAGAGAAGACAGATGATGTGAAAATCAAAAGCTAAAGAAGAAGAGGGGGCAGATGAATATATTCAATATTATTTATGTTACAAATATGAATTTGCAAGCATTTAAAGAATCAGTTCTCCACAGACAGGCCTGACATCATACCTCTCAACTGTCAAGATTTTCGCAGAAGGTCCAGATTTTTGCCTCATAAAACTTGGGCTGTTCTGGCAAATCACTGAGGATTGATATCACTAAATAATGACATGCATTTGAGTTTGAGACTTCATATCCTTCAGAAAATGCATGCTAACACAAATCCTGTTACTCTAACAACTTTCTAAGAGCAATATTTAAAATCTGTCTCTATCTTTGGGCCATTGTCCCCTATTGTTTTAGGCTTTGTCCAGATTTCGTGCACTAAGAGGTTGAGACGTACACCTGGCATGCTTAAGTCGCTGAGTTCATGAGGAGTCAGACTCTACTAAAGTACTGAACAGCAACAAAGATGAAATGCTTTCAGCCTCTGTTCATGTACTGACATATGTTTCATGCTCATTCCCTATCCAGTCACAACCATAAATAAGCTGTCATGTTAAAGTATAAATGTTTAGAAAATACGTGTTTAAAAAAAGCTATTGTGCTAGTTTAGCAGTAAGTAGTCCTGCACGGGACAAAGGATACCTATGTGACTTTGTTTATTTATCTATTAATTTATTTCATTCAATTTCATTTTTTGTATGGGTTTGGCAAAATTATTTTTACTTAGGAGACACAAGGAGAAATTTCTACACTACAGAGACAGTTTGTTGGGGATAGTCAGACATTTAAATGCTGGTTAAGTGTGTGATAACCATCTGCAGATATGTGTGTCATGAAAATAAAACCTGTCACTGTCTCCACTTCTTCAAATGCAGATAGGATGACTAAACTGCATTTTCAATGATGGAGGTCACTACAAGGGGAAAATTTTCTTTAACCTGAGCTGCAATGATCTGTAAGTTAGTTATAATAACAGAGCATGAGATATGAGGGACTTGCTCACACCACAAATGCATACTTTAAAAGTATTGTTCAAGTGTTATTTTAGATGACTTTAGTGTGGGAAATAACATTCAGACACTTGGAAAAGTCTCAGATCCTTTTTGCCAAACTGTTAATATAAAATGCAATTACATAACTAGCACACAGTTACTTAACCATGCTAACCCAGCATCATTAGGGCTGGACACCCAAAGTGATGTGCTATCCCATAAATATTAATGTCGTAAATATGGCTGTATACATTTAGACTTCAGAAGCAAACTTTAAAAGCATATATTTTTTAATGCAGCAAAACAGACTTTAAATACAGAAACATGATCACATGCATAAAAATGCATGCAAACACATTTTTTTACGAAAAGGCAAGGTTTTTTTGCACATTTAAACCTGATTTTAGGCAGCATGTCTTTAAGAGATAGGAGGACAGTAGAATGCCTTAAGAAAACCTACATGAAGCTGGGAGGAAATGAAAGTATCAATCCGTCAACAGCTGGATGGTGGGATCACATCCCAGACCATGATGCTAAGAAACAACAATACTAATGACTGTGTCAGCAAGCTGCTAAATTAAAGCTGTGCACATTTGATGTTTGTTTGTTTGTTTGTAGGAATGGGAGATGCACACCAGATATTATATCAAACTCCCATATAAGATTCAAAACTTTGTTTTTTTGTACTTGAAAAATGCATTTGAGCAGTTTAGGTCTACCTCTGCTTATGTGATTGTTTTGCACCCTTATGCTTTAAGAAGTAACAGATACTGCCTTTCCTTCCAAAGTTTCTTTGCCCTTTTTTAATTGTCCGTTTTCTGGTCTCTAAAACTCAGTTAGTTACTACCTAGGAAGGGTAGATTATAAAACTAATTAAGGACTTTTACAGTATCACACACTCTGGTATTATTGAAAATTTTATCTGCCGGAATACTGGTCCCTATGTAACCTGTTGGATAGCAAATTGGCTTGTATACTCAGGGTTGGTGATGCACTTTTGTCTGAAAGATTTGTCACCAGTGGCATCCAAATAGGTTCCAAATAGTGTCCCTGCTTCTGTGGCATACACTTTCCTGATGTCCAGGCTAACAAAGTTCTATGGCTGATAATTTTTGCTGATGACTATAAACTCAATGCTGTCATTAACTCTCCAGTTGATACCCATATCCTGTAAAAGGGGTCCAATCCACAGTATTATCAACTGTCGTGACCATGGGCTCATGGTCAGTGCTGAAGTATTGAATGATGAAAATACCTGGAGGGGAGTGACAAGAACAATTTCCCTGATCTGAACCTGAATGATGATTTGTTGAAGGACTTCTGTGTTAGTCATGAACTGTCTATAACAAACACTATTTTTAACATAAGGATGTTTTTATGTGTCCTTGATACAACAACACCTTTTGTCAAAGATCAAAGATCAGCTCAGTTGTATTATCAAACCTGAGGCTGTATGTTCTGAACACGTGGGTCAAGAAAGGTGCTGAGCCATCCACTGATCACCACCTTCTGGTGAGTTGTGTCAGGTGGCTGAGGCAGTGGATAAACAGCCCTGGGAAACCCAAATGTATAGCGAGAGTGTCCTGGCAACACTCAGTCAATGTTTCTAAGCAGGAGAAGTTCATCTCATACTTGTAAAGAGCCCAGTCAGTGCTTCTGTGTGGGATAAGTTCAACTCTCACCTATGGAACAGCTTCACTCACTCATTGATATATCTGGTTAGGTCAGGAATAAGGAGTCTGCCTGGACTCCAGTCAAAACCTCAATTGTTGAGACAGCAGCAAGAAGCTGTAACAAAAAGTGGTCTGTGCTTGTCTTGGAAATAGCTCAAGGCTCTATGGTTAAAGAATGAGGCCTTTTGTACAGTCCTAGCTAAGGGGGCTTCCAGATTTGATATATAGTTACCAACAAACCAGGAAGGCATAAGCTGCAGTATATCCTGACCCAAAGCCTATGTGTGAAAGGAGTTTGGTGAGGCCATGGAGAATTAATTTTGCTTTGGATAGCCTCAAAAAAATTCTTGTAAACCATCCACTGACTTAGAAAGGGGAGGCAAGATATTTGGGTGGGAAAGCACTGACATTAAATAAGGAAAATATTAAGAGGCAAAAGGAGCACTTTGACAAACTCATGAACATAGGAGATATGCCTACCTTTGAGAAAGCACTACCAGCATGGCTTAGTGGTAAATCACTGTGACTATGGTGTGCAAGGCTTTGGATTTGAGACTTGAAGAGGCTCTTTATGGCCCATCTCAATACCGGAAGATTGCCAAATTCCGGTAATAACGGCCACAGAGGTAAAACACGCACTCTCCAAAGTTAAGAATACAGCATCCATGGGACCAGATGACATCCCGGGCTGTGTACTACATGAACTACAATATGAACTGGCACCTCACCTAAGTGTCATGTTTAATCATGGCCTCACCTCAGGTTTCGTGCCCACTGAGTGGCGCACAGCTACAGTTATCCCACTCCACAAGGGGGGATCCACCTTGGATCCCGGAAACTACCGTCCCATCAGTCTGACAAGCCTTATCTGCAAGGCCATGGAGCATATTATCATGGAACTTATAAACAAAGACATTGGCAACCTTCAAACACTGGACCCCACCCAGTTTGGGTTCGTGAAGGGCCGATCTTGTCTCCTGAACTTGATTGACTTATTCGAATCAGTCTCCAGAGCCATGGACAAGGGTAAGGTGGTCCACACAGCCTATCTAGACCTTGCCAAGGCCTTTGACACCACCCCCCACTCTGGAATCATAGATAAACTTGCTAAGCTGGACATTAATCCCTACGTCACCCAATGGGTTGCTAACTGGCTTACTGATAGAACCCACACTGTAAAAGTAGCCGACTCCAAATCCAGCTCCAGACAAGTGACAAGTGGAGAACCTCAGGGTTCAGTCCTGGGACTGCTCTTGTTTGGCATCTACTTCTCTGAAGTACAAGCCAACACTAAGGGACTCTGGAGAACAAAGTTTGCAGATGACTGCAAACTGAGAGCCATTATTGAATCCTCAAATGATGTGGATACTCTACAAAAGGGCCTTACAGAAACAGATGCTTGGTGCCAGAGCCATGGGCTCAAGCTCAATGCCAAGAAATGTATAGTTATCCCCTTTGGGAAAAAACATGTATCCGTGAATTACCGGGTCCATATGACTACATCGACAAGTCATAACATCGACATTCAGTACACCGACACGAAATCACCGACAGATGAAATAACCGAAATCCCACTTCACCGACATTCACAAGTTCGACAACAAAGCAGTCAGGTAGGTGAAGTGTGCGTTAGTGTCGGAGCTTGGGCTAGGGGTGGGTAAGTGAGTTAGGGTTAGGGTGCAGGTAGGTGAAGTGTGCGTTAGTGTCGGAGCTTGGGCTAGGGGTGGGTAAGTGAGTTAGGGTTAGGGTGCAGGTAGGTGAAGTGTGCGTTAGTGTCGGAGCTTGGGCTAGGGGTGGGTAAGTGAGTTAGGGTTAGGGTGCAGGTAGGTGAAGTGTGCGTTAGTGTCGGAGCTTGGGCTAGGGGTGGGTAAGTGAGTTAGGGTTAGGGTGCAGGTAGGTGAAGTGTGCGATAGTGTCGGACCTTAGGGTTAGGGTTTGGGTCAGGGCTAGTGTGTATGCTATGTAGTGTAGTGTGTTGAAGTAGACCCGGTTTAGTACGTGTAGGAGTTTTGTGCAGTGGTTAGGGGCATTTACTTAGTGACTGCTTTGTTGTCGAACTTGTGAATGTCGGTGAAGTGGGATTTCCGTTATTTAATCGGTCTGTGATTTCGTGTCGGTGTACTGACTGTCGATGTTATGACTTGTCGATGTAGTCATATGGATCCGAATTACCATATAGGTGTTAGTACACTAAACACCGAAAGTTTGATAAGAGACTTAGGGACACAGGTGGACAGTGGTCTCACCTTCGATAACCACATCGCCACAACAGTCAGGAAATCCTTCGATGTGGCACACCTCATCACTAAGGGCTTTTCATCCAGAAAAAAGGAGGTCATTGTCCCACTGTACTCATCCCTCATTAGACCCATTATAGAATACAATGCCCCGTTTGGTATGTACCTCTCAAGACATCTGCAACAACTGGAAAGGCCACAAAAATACCTCACTAAAAGAATCACAGGCCTAAAGCAGATGCCCTACGCTGACCACCTTAAAAAACTCCAGCTATACTCTGTCGCATATCGTCTACTCAGAGGCGATCTTTGCTTAACATACAACTCCATGTCAAACCCAGAGCTGTTGGACATGCTACACTTAAAGAAATCCCAATCCCTCAGAGCCACACGCTCCAGGGATCTAAACCTTGTCATCACAATAAACAAAACATGCTGGAGGGATAGGTTCCTGACCCAGAGACTCCCCAGACTCTGGAATAGATTGCCCATACATGTCAAGCAGAGTGCCTCTTTGGTCCTCTTCAAAAGGAACCTTGACGATTGGATGGGAGAAAGGAAATTCACCCCGGGGATCACGTCAGTCTCCCTGCTAGACAGGGGTCCAGGGAAGTAAATAGTGTGGGAAGAAATAGCCAGGGAATTGTTATGGCTAGGCTTGTATAGGCCCTAGGGCTGATAGCCTAGTACCAACCTATGAACCTATGAACCTAAAACCAGTAAAATTAGATCCATTTCACTACATCAAGTCATTGTTTAAACAGTATTGCATGGCAAGGTTGCTGGAGTGGAAGAGATCCATCTGAAATACTGATTTTGCTGGATATTGATAGGTCAGCATGGTTAACATGCCTTTTATTATTACTAGGAAGGCCTGACAGTACCAGTGACAGCACATAGGAGTAGTGGTCCCCATTTTCAAAACAGAGGATAGAAGAATATGTTCCAGTTATAAAGGGATGACACTCCTCAGCTCCTGGGAAAGTATATGCCAAGATACTTGAAAGGAGACATCATCTAAAAATTGAGACAATAATTCAGCAACAGCAATATAAACACATCCAAGTCATGGAAAACAGACAACTCTTTGTTCTTCTGCAGATACTGGAGAGGTCTGCGTGTGCTTTGTGGACTTGGAGAAGAAATATTACCATGTACGTAGAATGTCATGGAGGAAGTGCTTCATAGTACAGTTCTCTGGGCTACATATATTTGCCATTTGGTGCCTGTAGCTGAGGAGTCAGATCTATGTCGACATTCTCAGTTAAACATGTTCAAAGTGTTTATAGAACTCAGTCATGGGTGTGTCTTGCTTCTCCTCAAGTTTGTGATTTTCATGGACAAGCTATAAATGTACAGCAATAGTTTAGGATCATGTGGACTCCATGATTGTTGTTTGCTGATGATGTCCTCTTAGTCTCAAATGACTGTGATTTTCAATATTAACTAGGGGTGGTCCGCTGCTAACTGTAAAGTGTCTTAGATGAAAATCAGCACCTCCAACTCAAACATCATGGTTCTATTCCACAGAAGAGTGGACTGTTTTTTTCAGTTGAAGGGGAACAGCTGCTTCACTTGTCCTGGGGTTTTGTTCACAAATGAGCTTAGTAGGGATCAAGAGATTGACCAGCACTGGATGGTACAGTAGTACTGCTGATGCTGTACTGTGTTGAAGAAGCAAGAGCAGAGTTATGGGATAAAACTGTGAGTTTTGCTGGTCAGTCTTTGCCCACATTTTCACCTATGACCATAAGATTTGGATAGTCACTGAAAGGATGAAGTCTTGGATATTTCACTCTCTGTGATACAGTGAGAAGCTTGGCAACCAAGGAGGACCTTAGGATGCATCCACTGCTCCTTTATGTTGAGAAGACTCAGTTGAAATGGCTTGGATCCTTTGTAAAGTTGGCCCCTGGGTGTCTCCTAAGAGAGATGCTCCAGGCAGGCAAAGCCCACTGAGGCAGACATATAAAACATTTCTCAGCTTACTTAAGAAAGTCTGAAGATCCCACAGGATGAATGGCAAAGTTTTGCTGGGGATAAGGAAGTCTGTTCTATCTTGATCAGATTGTTATGGCCCTGACCCACATTGAGACATGTGTTTTAGAAAATATTGATAATGATGCTGACTAGGAGAGTTGCACAATGGAGAAAATTAGCCCACGATGTTGTACAATATATAATTGATGGTTCACAAGTTTTTCCCTTAGTAAAGGAACACAAAAAGGACATATAGATCTAGCACTCACCTCATCTTTAAGTTGAGGAGAGGAAAAAAAAAACTCTTCTTAAACTGTATCAAACTGCTTCCAGCAAGTAGCTGCTACAGCTTTTGCTAAACATGGAGAGCTACAGTGCTTCAGTTCTCACTGTAAATGCAATACTAGCATTCAGTGTCAGTAATTCAATGAAGACCAATCAGGATCTGATAGGTGCACCCCCTAACACTTTGTGCTTGAGGCAGCTGCCCCTTCACTTCACACCAGCTATACCTCTGATTTTACTCACAGACATTCATAATTTAGGGAAAAGGCTGATTTTACTTGAAGACATACTCATTTCAAATGAGACAGCTATTGCAATTATTACTGAAACGTGTATTAAGACAAATGACAGGACTCCCAGCCTTCGAAGGTTACGAAACATAATGGCAAAGAGGAAGCATAATTGTATGGGTAACCAAATACCTAAGAGCAATACAATGTTAACTGCTTTGAAAGTGATGATAAAATTGATTGTACCATTATGTGATGCAGTACGAGTAAAGAAACAATACCAATAACAGGAATGTATCATCTTGAAAGTCAGCTAGTCATAAATTTGATGAAGTATTACATTTTGTATACATGTCTAAGGCAAATGGTGGATACCTGCTAGGAGTTTCAAACCTGCCAGGAACAACACAGGATACAAATGCTTGTACAACTTGGTAAAGGAAATTCCAAACATTTGTTTTGAAAATCATAAGAAAATTATTAGAGAACCAACAAGAAATAAAAACATAGTAGATATTGGGTGTTTACTATTGACTGAATCAGTTGAGGACTGTAGTTTTACACCTTCATGAGATGTGACCACACTATATTAAAAGTTGTGATACCAGTCAGTAGTAATGTCATAGATATGAAAGAAGTCAAGGGTATCAGGTTTGTATTAGATTATTGGAATGCAGAAGCTTGGTTAGCTGAGGTAAAGTGGCAGCAGAGATTTGAATAAAAGAGTTTTATAGAAATATGGCAATTCGTAAGTGACGGCTTAAAATATTTTAGAAAAAAACAGCAGTGATTAAGGGAACTGCAAGAATAAACAAGTTTAAGGGATTTAAGGTGAAGAGGGAGAAAATGTTACTAATAACATATAAGTAAGTTTAATGGATTTATGAGGAAAATTAGAAAATGTTTATAATAAAAAAGAATATAACAAGTGGAAAATCTTGAGAAATAAACTTTATGAAAAGGAAATCAAGGCACAGGTGAACTAAGATCAAATCAGCTATGAGGAAAGATTATCAAAAGAATCTAAGAGACAACAAAATAAGCTTCAGTAGAAACATAAAACAATCTAAGAGGAAATCAATATATATACAGTCTCTAAATGAAAGAGACATAATTTTGTATGCAAAGGACACTGTTAAGATCTTCACAAAACATGTTAAAACATACTGTACACACTCAGGTTTTAAAATCAAAGTTAAAAATAGTACTATGGAACAGAAACTAATATAGACTTTTTCACAAAAGATATTCTTAAACTAGTAACGGAAGTAGATATTGGAATAGTTACAGAGCCTTGTGGGGTGTCAGTCTGAATCTCAAAACTTTAAAAGGTGCTATCAAAAGAGCCTTAAAATTATTATTTGACAACTACATTAATATGTATGAAATTCAACAATCTTGTATCAGGATGATTTTTAAGGGAAAGGGTAAACTCAAATAGATTAATATATATAAATCAATTAACCTCTTTTCTTGTACAGGGAAAGTAATGGAAGTAGTTGTGCTTACTTTACTTCTGAGAGTACTACAGAAAACTGGAATTACCAAAGTCCATCAACGTGTTTTTACCAAAGGGAGATCTATTACAATATGCAATCAATATTGCTATAGTTGCATCACAGCATCACTTGACAAGTAAACATCTTCCCGTGTACTTTATATCGATTTCACAGGAACTTTTGACTGTTTTGAACTGAGTGGATGGGGAATAGGAAATTTACACCTGGCCTTGCACCCATGTCTCTTAAGGACAGAGGTAGCTTATAAATGTCTGGCCCTCAATGTCCTATTTGCATGCAGGACATCATTATTCTTTTGGGAAAACTTGGCTAGGCTTAGAAAGGCCCTGTGGTTTGTTAGCCTAGTAACAATCTATGAGTCATCAGACACTGATAAACAAACTATAGAATGTTGGTCTGCCATATTATATTTTGTCATGGCTGACTGAATAAACAGAAGAGAATGGGAAGCCAGCTAGAATGAAATAGATGGTGGGAGACAGGGTTATGGTAGACAGGTCATTCAGTGTTCTATTTTAGGTTCCTATCTGTTTCATGTATAAGTAAGCAAAATTCCAGTGTAACATAAAACTTTTCATGTTATTTGCTGCTGATTTAACAATAGGGAAAGTAGTAAATAATGACTGTGAGATTGTACAGAATGCTTTAGATGATATCAGTAAATTGACTACAAATACTTCACAATTTGTAAGATCAAATAAAACAAAACAAAACTGTGCTTTGGATGGAACTCTCCATATAATTATGAGATCAAATAAAAAATATACATGTAAGGACTTAAGCAGTAGTAGGTAAAAAAATAATTTTAATTTGCTTGTGGAGCACTTAATAAAGGAATGTTAGCACAAATGTTAGCAGTATTAAGCACTTCCTAACCTTCAGTAGACAAAACATGATTTAATGGGTCTTTATGTCTTTAATATGCCAACGATTAGTATATAATAACATGCTGTGATAAGCATTGCCTAAAGAGAAAGTTAGCCAGCTAGAGAGTACAACAAAGATTAACTAAAACTAGTCAGGGAGTTAAAACAATACCTTATAATGAAATATTACAAGAAATGATCCTTAACTCAGCAACAGATGGAATAATAAGAGTGATCTTATTGACTGCATACAAAGGCTGTAATGATGCTTAGCTTTGGAAATGCTTGTGCCTACAGAGTAGCAGTAGGGAGAATTTATATAAGTTACAAAGAGCTATCAGATGGTTCTCTGAATGGGTGGTTAGAGACTTGGAACAAACTTCCAATGGAGAAAAAGTTACTTATACAATGGGTATACTTTTTATCAGCATACACATACATAAATCTATATAGAAATATACATTACATATGTGATTATAAATACATACACACACATCGTATCAATATTACCATAACACATAGATTAGTACTGTTTTTTACGTAATCTTATGACATTACTTACGGTCAAGTTTTTTAATTGAGTCGTCTCTTTAAGGAGGTTATGATCAATTATGCAATTTTTGATTTAATTGAACAATGAAAGCAATTAAAGCGGTTATATAAGGACCAGATTTTTGTTGTAGCATTGTTCTGAAGAAGTCCGAGTGGTCGGACGAAACCTAGGTCGACGCATTTTGTTTCTTGTTCGTAAGATTAAAGACATCTTTTAAACTACAGCATCTTGGAGCGTTTATTGACCTTTAGCAACTTTTCGTTACTGTGGATTTTTGGTATTTTTTGCATCACAACACACCGGCTGGGTATTGTGCCATTCATCCTCTAGTCTTTTGTGTTAGTGTATTCGGTTCCCGGTGCAGTTCAGTGGTGTTTGTCATGGAGGATGGAAACGGCGCGATCGAGGTGGGCGTGTTGTTAAGAGAAATGAATGAGCAGTTAAAACATCACACTGCTCTTATACATGAACTCATGTCTAAATCTAACTCTACCGTGGATAATTCACCCTTGGATAGTTTGGGTTTACCGCTTACCCAAGCTTCTCCATCGCCTTCTGTTTCAGCTTCAACTGGTACCGGCACTTCGGTTTCGAGAGGTGCCGACAATACGGAAGTACAACGACAGAACAGGGTGAGATTTCATGACCGAGGTCAGCCGGTCAATACCACTTCTTGGAAATCTAATAACTACTCTTTTAATTCACCCACGGTTCGAGAACCAACAAATACCCACATACCTAAAGGTAACTTGAAAGAGTTACTTAAACAATTTGAAGTGAAACTCTTCAGGTTAAAGCGTACACAGATGGAAAATGGGTACTTGCGTAGGAATGTTGAATTAAGGCAAGTACCCAAAGGGCTCAGACTTTGGAGATATCCTAATGGTAGTGAGCGGGAACCTGATATGCTCAAAGAATTACATGAACTCTTTAATAACACTGGTTTGGCCCTTTTGGAAATAATGATCAAATATAATGACAAAAAAATCGAATCATTATTATTAGACATTGAAGAGTTGAATAATAACATTAGTCAAGATCTTTTGTTTGATCACTACTACACAAACTATGTCAACATTATTCAAGATGTTGAACATAGTTGTGATATTTTGTATCAAAAAAAACAGAGTAAAATTAAGAGAGACTCTAAGATATACGCATCCGGGATGGTTTACCCGAAATCACAACCATTGACTCGTGAACACGCTAAGAAAACAGATAGGACCGAACGGTTGGACGAACTTGATGACATCACTTCCCCTCCACGGCTAACCACGCATGTAGAACATCAAGCAAGTAGCCCGAGTTACATTGATGGTCTTAGAAGATCCAAGAGACTTAGGGGTGAACATACATTTGATGAGAACGAAGAATTCGAGAATACAGGTATTCGTCCAAGGAGAGATGCGGATTACTACAGGAAAGAGAATTATTCAAAAAACGAGTGGCGGACGCGCAAGTAGCCGATGGCGTCCACCACTACACGGTACTTGGTAAGAAACTTGACTTTCCTTACACCGCACAGAATGGAGCGTTATTGCCTGGTTGTGTTTGTTCTGATGTTAAAGTTTTAAACAGTTTTGCCCCTATTCTACATCAAGATTTCATTTGCGGAGCGGAAGCTTCACACACACTTAATTCAGACGATGGTTTGTTGTGTGGAGATTTTTTGGACAGGAATCAGTCTTTTTCGCACGAGTCCTTTGTGGGCTTGACTGTTCCTCCACTGTATGACATAAACTCAGCGAATGTGTTGGACAATACGGACAGCATGTGTTCGCTATGTGATCTTTCAATATATGAATATAATGAGATATTACCTACACTTGACACTAGTGTTGTTCAACTTAATGTAGGTGATACATGTAGTGATTTGACGAATGTAGTTAATGTGGATTTTGAATTAAATTACAACACTAACATTCCCACTGATAACAGTTACAATGATGAAAGTGAATGTATACTTTTTTCTAATCCTACAATAGTCGAGAACGACCAAGGAGACTTCAAATTATATAATTATACACAGCAAAGTTTTGACACAGAGAGTGTTAATTTGATTTCTAAAGGGTTCAGTTTTGTCCCATGTAGGAGAGGTAACATTGTAAACACAATTATAGATCTAAAATTATTTACTCGTAAATTAAATTTAAAAATGTTATATAACAACAATTCTTGGGATATTAATACAATTAACAAACCCAGTCTTTCCAGACCTAGCACTTACAACCCCCCCAATCACGAAAAAGTGGCTTTTTTTGAGAAAGTCACAGAAAATGATTTAAGGGAATTGTTTAAGAAACATAACAACAAGCAACTTCACCACAACATGACCAAGAGAGAGGAAAGGATACTTAAAAACATTTTATCCACTAAAAGTATTAGAATTATGAAGCCCGACAAGGGCAGTGGAGTGGTTATTGTTGACCATCATGATTACGTAAGTTACATGAATGCCATGTTAACTAGTGACGTATACGAGGAAGTTAGTAGAAATGAAATAAATACAGCCCACAAAAGAATAGACACGACACTTTATGACATGTTGCATCAGGGTGAGTTAGATGAACACGATTGGCGGTTTCTACACAATGAATACCCAGTTATAAGTGGGATTTTTGGTATCCCTAAGATACATAAGGGGTTGGACAAGTTGCAATTCAGAGCAATTGTCGATGGTAAACGTAGCAAAACTCACTTCATCAGCCAATACTTAGATCATTATTTTAAACCTGGTATTGAATATTTTGACCACATACTTAAAGATTCGTGGGATTTTTTATCCAAGATTAATTTGATTACATTTAATTATGGGGATACTTTTATCACATTGGACATTTGTAATTTGTTTACAGTGATTCCCCACGACCAGGGTTTGGAATGGCTGGAGGAGCAGTTGTTTTACACCAATTTATATGACCAAAACAAAATCAATGTACTCACCAAGCTTATGGGAGTTGTTTTAAATAACAATTTCATTTATTTTGATGGTGCATATTATAAACAAAAGAGTGGTGTGGCTATGGGGGCAGCTTGTGCCCCCAATTTTTCCAATTTTGTCTTAACATATTGGGAAACAAATTATTTGTTTAATTCAGAGTTTTTCACACACGTTAAGTTTTATGGTCGTTTTTTAGATGACTTATTTATGGTGTGGAGTGGTGAACAGGTAGAGCTTAAAGCCTTTATTGATTACATTAACAATAGTGTTTGGTTTTTACAATTTACATTCACTATTAGTCAGGAAAGTATAAGTTATTTGGACGTTAAATTAACCTTTGATAAAAACATAAACAGGGTGACGTCCAATATTTACAGAAAATCCACTTTTTCAAATTCATATTTACACTACGACAGTTGGCACCCTGACCACCAGAAAAGAGCCGTGGTTAAGGGCCAATTGGTCAGGGCTGCCAGAATGGTCAGCGAAGAAGTGGATTTCAATAACCAAGTACAATTTATTATTGGACTTTTTCAAAACCGTGGTTATCCACGTGATTTTTGCACAAGTATAGCAAATGAAGTAATTAATAAAAGGGAAAATGGTTTTTACAAGGCTCTAATACATAATAACGTTGACAGTAACACACAAATTCACCATATGGGTAACAACAGTAGCACCACACACAAAAATAACAATTTTGTGGGTAATGGTGTACCCCTTTACATTACTACATTTAATGACACATTTGAAATGGTGAGGAGTATTGTTAAGAAGAATTGGAATTTCATTAAATTGGATAACCAAATGGGGGAATTTTTTAATGGTAATATTACTTACATATTTAGAAAGGACACATCATTTAAAGAGCTATTTGAGGGTATTAACACAGGGGTTTTGAGTTTTTCAAATAAACCCAAGGGAAGCTTCAACTGTGGAAGGTGTTCTGTATGTAAACACATTGTTAACACCAACCACACTGTGACCATTAATGGACAAAATGTACGGATCAATCAACATATAAACTGTTACACACGTAACGTCGTTTACATTGCAATATGTCAAAACTGTGAAAGTTTTTACGTGGGGAAAACTTGCAGGTTGTTACGTGACAGGATTAAAGAACACTTACTGGACATTAAGAAGTTGAAATTGACCAATGCACTAGCAAGACATATTAATCAATTTAACACTCACAGTTTTAAATTCATGGGGGTATTTCATCAGGAGTTGGACCCGCAGGGCAAGACCACTAAACACAATCTTGATATAGTGGAATTAAAAATGCAAATTTTATTAAATGCCAATCAACACCCGGGTCTAAACGAATACATTACCATCAAACCCATTTTATGGTTACATCACATCAAAGGTACTTAATACGTACCAATAGACCAGTTTGGGTCTTCACACATATTACATCATACATTTGAAGCCACCCCATTGACTTTTTAAAGTTTTTAAAGTTTTTTAAAAAAACAGGTTTTATCTTTTCAAAAAAAAAAAAAAAAAACAGGTTTTATCTTTTCAAAGATGTTCAAGGGAATGTTTCTGAGAATGTTTTTAAGAATGTTTTGCAACATTTTAGCACATGAGCACTTTAGAGATTAACGGTTACAAATTCAATTTTAATTTTACTATTATGTTGTTCATTTTTTATTACGTCGTTTGTTTTCAAATTAAGGTTTATAAGTTGTATACATATTTATTTACACATGTGTCCATTTACATATCCATAGACTTCGGTCTACACCTCAGACTCAATATATGAGGGTAGATGGCAGGTGACACATATATATATATATATTCTTCATTTAATAATGTAATTTATATTGGAAATTTAATCTTATGATTTATTATTTATTGATTATATGTTCAGGTATTCCATTTATATATATGTGGGTATTTATTTGGTTCATTGTACAACATTTTTATCCAATGAATCATTTAATGAATTATACGTACATTTATTTACTTAATTTTTTTCACAGGTTACTTACATGTTTTTTTAAACTATGGACACTTCATCAAGTTACTTATACAATGGGTATACTTTTTATCAGCATACACATACATAAATCTATATAGAAATATACATTACATATGTGATTATAAATACATACACACACATCGTATCAATATTACCATAACACATAGATTAGTACTGTTTTTTACGTAATCTTATGACGTTACTTACGGTCAAGTTTTTTAATTGAGTCGTCTCTTTAAGGAGGTTATGATCAATTATGCAATTTTTGATTTAATTGAACAATGAAAGCAATTAAAGCGGTTATATAAGGACCAGATTTTTGTTGTAGCATTGTTCTGAAGAAGTCCGAGTGGTCGGACGAAACCTAGGTCGACGCATTTTGTTTCTTGTTCGTAAGATTAAAGACATCTTTTAAACTACAGCATCTTGGAGCGTTTATTGACCTTTAGCAACTTTTCGTTACTGTGGATTTTTGGTATTTTTTGCATCACAACACACCGGCTGGGTATTGTGCCATTCATCCTCTAGTCTTTTGACTAGGAGAGTTGCACAATGGAGAAAATTAGCCCACGATGTTGTACAATATATAATTGATGGTTCACAAGTTTTTCCCTTAGTAAAGGAACACAAAAAGGACATATAGATCTAGCACTCACCTCATCTTTAAGTTGAGGAGAGGAAAAAAAAAACTCTTCTTAAACTGTATCAAACTGCTTCCAGCAAGTAGCTGCTACAGCTTTTGCTAAACATGGAGAGCTACAGTGCTTCAGTTCTCACTGTAAATGCAATACTAGCATTCAGTGTCAGTAATTCAATGAAGACCAATCAGGATCTGATAGGTGCACCCCCTAACACTTTGTGCTTGAGGCAGCTGCCCCTTCACTTCACACCAACTATACCTCTGATTTTACTCACAGACATTCATAATTTAGGGAAAAGGCTGATTTTACTTGAAGACATACTCATTTCAAATGAGACAGCTATTGCAATTATTACTGAAACGTGTATTAAGACAAATGACAGGACTCCCAGCCTTCGAAGGTTACGAAACATAATGGCAAAGAGGAAGCATAATTGTATGGGTAACCAAATACCTAAGAGCAATACAATGTTAACTGCTTTGAAAGTGATGATAAAATTGATTGTACCATTATGTGATGCAGTACGAGTAAAGAAACAATACCAATAACAGGAATGTATCATCTTGAAAGTCAGCTAGTCATAAATTTGATGAAGTATTACATTTTGTATACATGTCTAAGGCAAATGGTGGATACCTGCTAGGAGTTTCAAACCTGCCAGGAACAACACAGGATACAAATGCTTGTACAACTTGGTAAAGGAAATTCCAAACATTTGTTTTGAAAATCATAAGAAAATTATTAGAGAACCAACAAGAAATAAAACATAGTAGATATTGGGTGTTTACTATTGACTGAATCAGTTGAGGACTGTAGTTTTACACCTTCATGAGATGTGACCACACTATATTAAAAGTTGTGATACCAGTCAGTAGTAATGTCATAGATATGAAAGAAGTCAAGGGTATCAGGTTTGTATTAGATTATTGGAATGCAGAAGCTTGGTTAGCTGAGGTAAAGTGGCAGCAGAGATTTGAATAAAAGAGTTTTATAGAAATATGGCAATTCGTAAGTGACGGCTTAAAATATTTTAGAAAAAAACAGCAGTGATTAAGGGAACTGCAAGAATAAACAAGTTTAAGGGATTTAAGGTGAAGAGGGAGAAAATGTTACTAATAACATATAAGTAAGTTTAATGGATTTATGAGGAAAATTAGAAAATGTTTATAATAAAAAAGAATATAACAAGTGGAAAATCTTGAGAAATAAACTTTATGAAAAGGAAATCAAGGCACAGGTGAACTAAGATCAAATCAGCTATGAGGAAAGATTATCAAAAGAATCTAAGAGACAACAAAATAAGCTTCAATAGAAACATAAAACAATCTAAGAGGAAATCAATATATATACAGTCTCTAAATGAAAGAGACATAATTTTGTATGCAAAGGACACTGTTAAGATCTTCACAAAACATGTTAAAACATACTGTACACACTCAGGTTTTAAAATCAAAGTTAAAATAGTACTATGGAACAGAAACTAATATAGACTTTTTCACAAAAGATATTCTTAAACTAGTAACGGAAGTAGATATTGGAATAGTTACAGAGCCTTGTGGGGTGTCAGTCTGAATCTCAAAACTTTAAAAGGTGCTATCAAAAGAGCCTTAAAATTATTATTTGACAACTACATTAATATGTATGAAATTCAACAATCTTGTATCAGGATGATTTTTAAGGGAAAGGGTAAACTCAAATAGATTAATATATATAAATCAATTAACCTCTTTTCTTGTACAGGGAAAGTAATGGAAGTAGTTGTGCTTACTTTACTTCTGAGAGTACTACAGAAAACTGGAATTACCAAAGTCCATCAACGTGTTTTTACCAAAGGGAGATCTATTACAATATGCAATCAATATTGCTATAGTTGCATCACAGCATCACTTGACAAGTAAACATCTTCCCGTGTACTTTATATCGATTTCACAGGAACTTTTGACTGTTTTGAACTGAGTGGATGGGGAATAGGAAATTTACACCTGGCCTTGCACCCATGTCTCTTAAGGACAGAGGTAGCTTATAAATGTCTGGCCCTCAATGTCCTATTTGCATGCAGGACATCATTATTCTTTTGGGAAAACTTGGCTAGGCTTAGAAAGGCCCTGTGGGTTGTTAGCCTAGTAACAATCTATGAGTCATCAGACACTGATAAACAAACTATAGAATGTTGGTCTGCCATATTATATTTTGTCATGGCTGACTGAATAAACAGAAGAGAATGGGAAGCCAGCTAGAATGAAATAGATGGTGGGAGACAGGGTTATGGTAGACAGGTCATTCAGTGTTCTATTTTTAGGTTCCTATCTGTTTCATGTATAAGTAAGCAAAATTCCAGTGTAACATAAAACTTTTCATGTTATTTGCTGCTGATTTAACAATAGGGAAAGTAGTAAATAATGACTGTGAGATTGTACAGAATGCTTTAGATGATATCAGTAAATTGACTACAAATACTTCACAATTTGTAAGATCAAATAAAACAAAACAAAACTGTGCTTTGGATGGAACTCTCCATATAATTATGAGATCAAATAAAAAAATATACATGTAAGGACTTAAGCAGTAGTAGGTAAAAAAATAATTTTAATTTGCTTGTGGAGCACTTAATAAAGGAATGTTAGCACAAATGTTAGCAGTATTAAGCACTTCCTAACCTTCAGTAGACAAAACATGATTTAATGGGTCTTTATGTCTTTAATATGCCAACGATTAGTATATAATAACATGCTGTGATAAGCATTGCCTAAAGAGAAAGTTAGCCAGCTAGAGAGTACAACAAAGATTAACTAAAACTAGTCAGGGAGTTAAAACAATACCTTATAATGAAATATTACAAGAAATGATCCTTAACTCAGCAACAGATGGAATAATAAGAGTGATCTTATTGACTGCATACAAAGGCTGTAATGATGCTTAGCTTTGGAAATGCTTGTGCCTACAGAGTAGCAGTAGGGAGAATTTATATAAGTTACAAAGAGCTATCAGATGGTTCTCTGAATGGGTGGTTAGAGACTTGGAACAAACTTCCAATGGAGAAAAAGTGAAAGCCTGACAATTTATAGAGGTGAGATAGATGTGACATAAAGCCCTGATAGATTTGAAATGTTGGCAGTCTGATGGCCATTTAGCTTGCTGTTAAATTTGTTGTATTTGTTATTTGTATAAATGAAGAGTCAATGATGAGGCTTTGGAGATTATGATTTTACATTCAGAAGGAAAGTGTGGCTCATGCAGATATTTTACCTCAGACTGTATCTTTCACAGAAAGCCAAGCACTTGTGTGACGCCCCTGCACTGGCCCAGTAATCAAGGAGCCTCAATCCTCACCACTAACACCAGTGAGGGATGTGTACATTGGAAGGATATCAAGTACACACACAGTAAAGTACAATTTCCCTTAAGAGCACACAGAGATCACAGTCAGTCTGGGGCTGGTTTCTCCCTCTCTCTCCAGATCCCCAGTAAGACTCCCCACTGGCACAACTATAGGGTTAAGATCTCAGATGAGTGGTCAAGCCAAAACCTCCAGCACCCTCTCTGTCGAACCAGTGCTTCATGTCCCTGCTCAAGTAGCTCACACACACACACACACACACACACACACACACACACACACACACATACACACACACACGCACACACGCACACATGCACACACACACACACTTTGAGATTTGGTTTATATATAAACATGCACACTCCTGGGGAAGGCTGGCACATGTTCAATAGCTATGCCTCCTTCTGCCCAGACTATATGGTAGTACCACCTGCCACCAACCACCCTTATCAGCTACTAAGGGCACTTACAAAGGGTAACCAATTCTACTGTGTAATGTTACTATTATCCAAATGGTAAGTGTGTCCAAGACTTTAAGGCTATTTTAGAGTGGCCTGTACAGTGTTACTAAATACATGCAAGTACTCTAAGACCTTAAATATCTCTAAACAAAACCAGCCACAATTAAAAGGTTTAAGTATATTTAATAATAAATAATAAAAGCACAAGACAATACTCATTAACTCAACACAGTGACAATAGAGTTCAGAATCACAGGAAATATTTTAAACCAACATTGCAGGACAGTCTCACATGAATACAGCAAGCATCTAGGCTAATCTTGCTATATTCCTATCTATCTCTAAGAGAAATACTATAATCTAAGTCTTACTTACAGAGCAAAGACAAGTGCTGGTGAGAGGATGTCAACAAGTCCAGAACAAGATACAAAATGCACTGACTTTCTCTCTGAGATAGTTCTTAAGGCACTAACAAAAATTTCTGCTGGGTCATCTCAGATTACGTCATTTGTGTCAACTCTGCTTTTAGTTTCCAGGCCAACAGGAACTTAAAATATAACACCTCAGTGTTAAGAATACTTATCTCTTAGAAGCTGACACTTATCTCTTAGAAACTTGCCTGGAACAGGAAATCGTAAAACTTATACCTTGGCAACCTGTAATTATTTCTGTTTCCAAACAATAGAAATAATTTCTAGCTGCAGACATTCCGTCTCTTAGCTGAGATTAACTTTATAGCATATCGTAAAACTCTTTACTCATTTTCTTAGAGTTTGCAATTAACTCTGTATATTCCAGCCTTTACCATCAATACATACATTTGCATAGGCATGTAGTTTATACACATTTCTGCTCTTTTCCAGCAGAGTGCACTGCGGTTACATTCTTGAAGGTCAGTACAGAGCATACAGTTTTCTTGTATTTCTAAGGCAAGCATACAAATCATATTGCTATTCACAAATGACATAAAATGATTTACAAAATTCTAGCTGGCTAGGCTGGCAGCCTTCACAATCTTCCCTCCTTGAAAACTCAAGCTAGTTTTTCAAGTGACCCTTGAGAAATGTTGCTTGAGAGGCTTGAGTCTATCTGGGAATACCTTACCCCATTCCCTGTCTTGAGAACCCATCTGCATTGGCATTGCTAACACCACTGTGGTGCTGCACTGTCGTATCATATGCTTGGAATCCTAGGCTCCACCTTAGTAACTTGGCATTTTGCTAGCTGGCTCGATGTAACCATGTTAAGGGATTGTGATGTGTAACTTCAGTGAATTTCCTTCCATACAGATAAGGCTGAAGTTTCTGCAGTGCCCACACTATAGGTAGACATTCCTTTTCTAAAGCTGCATAGCATTCCTCCCTGGGATGGAGCCTATGACTGAGATAAACCACTGGGTGCTCTTCTCCCTCTGAAGAAATCTGGCTAAGTAGAGCCCCACCCCATGGTTCAAAGCATCCACCTGCAAAACAAATTCTTTGCTGTAATCTAGACTAGCTAAAACAGGAGGTCCTCCCAAAGCTTCTATAAGCTTCTAGAATGTCTGCTCACATGTTGGTGGCCACACTACCTTAACTGGCCTGTTTTTCCTTGTCAGGTCTGTGAGGGGAGCAGCTATGGTACTATAACTGGGAACGAACTCTCTGTAGTACCCTGCTATCCCTAAAAATGTCCTCACCTGCTTTTTGGTAAGAGGTGCAGGCCATGCCTGAATGGCTTCTACTTTGGCAAGTTCTGGCCTGATCTTACCACTCCCCACTCTATGTCCCAGGTAGGAGACCTCTGCCATACCAAAATGACATTTGCTGGGCTTAATAGTCAACCCTGCCCTGTGTAGTTTGCCCAGCACCTCTCTGACATGCTGAAGGTGCTCTTGCCAGGAATGGCTGTAGATGGCAATATCATCCAGGTAAGCAAGAGCAAAATCTCCTGCTCCTGCTAGGATATGATCTACCAGCCTGTGGAAAGCCATGGGACATTTTTCAGCCCAAAGAGTATCTTTGTGAACTCATACAAGCCAAAAGGAGTCACAAAGGCTGACCTCTCTCTCTAGCACTGGGAGTTAAGGGCATCTGCCAGTAACCGTTGGTAAGATCAATAGTAGTAAGATAGCCGCACCCAGCTGTTCTAGGTATTTATATGTCGTAGGCATGTGGTAAGCATCTGACTCTGTGTGACTATTTAGTTTCCTGTAGTCCACACAGAACCTGGTGCTGCCATCCTTCTTTGGTACCAGTACCACTGGGGAGGCCCAGGGACTGCTAGACTCCTAAATTACCCCTAGTTCCAACATTTCCTGTATCTCCTCCATCAGAGTCTTTTTGACTCTCTCAGGCACCCTATAAGGGGGCCTGTCTAATAGACCATTAGGGTCCTGTATCCACATGGTGCTGCACCAGGTGGGTGCACCCTGGTTTCCCAGTGAACATGCCCCCAAACACCTGTAATACTGCGTGGATTTCTCAAATCCGGGTAGGAGATAGCTGCTGGGACACTGCTACCCCTTCCACTGAGGTGTCAGTCCAAGCCTCACTGAGGACATCAGTCACCAGATCTCCTTTGGGCTCCTCTTGCAGTCCACTGCAAATACTCAGCACAAGGGCCTCCCTATCATGGTAAGGTTTCATCATGTTAACATGGTAAAATTTGTGCCACTGCCTCTTGCCTAGCAGTTCTACCATGTAGTTAACATCACTGACCTTCCTTACCACCTTGTAGGGTCCCTCGCAAGCTGCCTGCAGCTTGTTGTGTCCGACAGGAATAAGAGTCATTACCTGCTGCCTACAGAATACTCTCTAGCTTGAGCATTCCTGTCATGCCAGACCTTTTTTTGCTGTTGAGCTTCTGCCAGGTTCTCCTGGGCCAAGCCCATGAGTTCCCTGAGCCTTGTCCTGAGGTTTAGGACATATGCCACAACAGTCACCTTGTGGGATTCACACTCACCCTCCCACTCATCTCGACTTAAATCTAGAGGTCCCCTCACCCTGTGCCCATAAAGTCAAAGGGTGAAACACCTGTGGATTTCTGGGGCACCTTTCTGTAAGCAAATAACAGCTGGGGCAAATATGTGTCCCACTCCCTCTTAAACTAGTCTGCAAATGCCTGTAACATCATCTTGAGTGTAGAGTTTAACCTCTCAACAAGACCATTAGTCTTGGGATGGTAGGGGTGGTCTTTAGGTGCTTCACCCCCACAGTACTTCCACAGACAAGCCAGCAGGTCTGACATGAAATTGGCACCTCTGTCAGTCAGTATTCCTTTTGGGAAACCTACCCTGATGAAAATCTCTAACAAACCAATTGCCACCTTTTCTGCCTCAATGGAGGACAGAGCCACTACCTCAGGATATCTTGTAGCATAATCTACTACCACTAGAATATACTTTTTCCCTGTGGAACTTGGGATACTCAGAGGCCCCACAATATCCATAGCTACCCTCTGAAATGGCTCCTCAATCACAGGCAAAGGCATCAAAGGAGCTTTCACCTTGTCTCCTGCTTTGCTTACCTTTTGGCACTGCTCACAGGTCCTGCAGTACCCTGTTACATCTCTGGAAATCCCAGGCCAATAAAAGTCCTGCATAATACGTCTCTTTGTACATTTTATACCCATATGACCTGCAAAGTGAATATCTTGGGTTTTGGCTACGAGTGCCAGATGTTAGGCTCTGGGCACTACCAACTGCTGTATTCTCTCACACTCTACCTCTGCCTTAGGGGTCCACTCTCTATACAGTAATACTTTTTACCAGTAAACAAATTTCCCCTTCCCTTGAGAATCAGGTGCCTCACTAGCTACCTCTCTCAAGCCTTGTAATGTAGGCTCTGAGAGCTGAGCCTGTCTCAACTCTCTCTTTGTAACCCTTCCCAGCTCCCCTTTCACAGGAAGTCTGGTATCCTCTGACAGCATTGCCTGTCAGCCTGGGAACTACTACTCACCTCTGCCCTACAGTCACTCTGTCCAGGGGAACATCAGTACCCACAAGCAGCTGTGGCTCACCTTCAGTCTCACTGCTACAGGGTAGCTCCCTCCCTGAAGTAACCACCTCACCAGTCCTGGCTGCAAGTGTGTGGTCTGCCTGGGTCTCCCCCTGGCTACCAGACCCACATGCTTGTCTCCAAGCCTGACTGTGTGTAACTGCATGAACACATGGTACTGCATTACCAAAATCATTCCCTATCAGAACATCTGCAGGATGGTAGTTGGGTACCCTTGCTGTCTCAAGACAACCTACTGTTGGCATTTTGTCATTCCCAATTACTGGCTCTCCCACGTTTTGCTCCCCACCTTGCCTCCATGGACATCTATATGCTACATGGCCCAACTGGTTGCATTTAAAACATTTAACCCTAGGTCCTGGATGTGTAACTGTTCTAGTGGCTTCCCCTGCTGCTGGGAGATTCTGCTGGGGCAGTCTGGGCTGCCCACTATGGGTTCCCTTAGACCCATGAGCAGCACTGTAACTTTTGTGTGCAGAGATGCCCTGCTTGCTAGGTATAGGTCTCCCTTCTTCCCCAACTCATCTACATAAGGCATTGTCTATCAGCTAACCAGATTCTCATGTCCTCAGGCAAAGTGCTAAGGGCTTGTTCCCTCACCAAAAGATCTGCCAGCCCCCCAAAAGTGGTGACCTGACATCCATTCACCCACCTATGAAAATAAGTGCTTAGTTCAGCAACATATTCACACACACTTTCATCTGCCTTGCGTCTATGCTCACAAAACTTTTTCCTGTAAGCTTCAGGTGTTAGCTTAAAAAATTCTAGCTAACAATTCTTTGCAGCATTATAAGTCATTAACTTTATAGCATATCATAAAACTCTTTACTTATTTTCTTAGAGTTTGCAAGTTAACTCTGTATATTCCAGCCTTTACCATCAACACATCCATTTGCATAGGCATGTAGTTTATACACATTTCTTCTCTTTTCCAGCAGGGTGCACTGTGGTTACATTCTTGAAGCTCAGTAGAGAACATATAGTTTTCTTACATTTCTAATGCAAGCATACAAATCATATTACTATTCACAAATGACATAGAATTATTTACAAAATTCTAGCTGGCTAGGCTCGCAGCCTTCACAAGTTATACGGGCTAGCAAGCTTTAATGAGTAATATAAATTCCATGTCAAAGAACAACAACACAGCCTGGATATCTCAATTTATACAACAATTTCAATAACCAGCAACAGCATTAATCTAGTTCTGAAACAGCTGTAAAGCAAGTGCATCAGAGCTGTCTTTTATTCTGAATGCATGTGCCATCTCGTGGCATAGCTGTGAATGCACAAGATATTTGTATATTATTATTATAATACATCATTATATAAACTGTGATTTAGCAAAGAAATAATACAGTAATAAGACTCAAGTCTTCAGTGTTATTTTCTAACTAGGAAGGTCAATGTAGACTACCAAGCCTTCAGTGAAACCAGAGTGTATTCTTGCTTTTTCTAGGTAAAAGGGATTCTTTTCTATCTTAAAGGGAAAAACTAATACTTTTCATACACAGAATGTTTAGATGACACAGTGATAGGTAAATATGTAGGTTTCACAGATCATCTATTTTCCCCTTACAACAATCCCATGTTTGGGTTTTTTAGATGCAACTTCCATAGATGTGGCAATGTCTGTAATAACTAACATGCAGGAAACACTGTACCTGTCACAGAACCTTCTAGCACTGTTTAGGTTCACAGACTTGTGCAGTGAAGTGTCTGTGACTCTAGAATCAAAATCTTATTCATATTTACATGCCTCTTCCCGCTGTATGAGATACAGCCTTCAGTTACTCCAAGGATCCTTTCAGGTCTATAAATGTATATCCCCGCACAGACTATCTGTAGGTGCAAGGCTTCTAACCTAAAAAAAAAACTAAAGTCTGCTTCTGAGCCATTTTGAGGTAGCTAGGGGTTATTGCTTCTATAACTGGCAGAAGGAAGTCAAATATGGATCTCAGTCTTCACAATACAATTCTTTCTGTGAAAAATAAACAGAAAATAAACTATAACCATTTGAGCAATAATTCTAAAATTAAATATCAGCATTGTGGAGTAGAGTGATAACGCCCTGATTACAACCCAGCTTACTTGGGATTGATCGTGACCCAGGAGATGAAGCAGCTAGTGAGAGGAGTTGGGAGTGACTGTCCAAGAGTTAAGTTACCATAATGGAGGAAGTGATGTTTTATGACTCGTTAATGTACTGACCCTGGTGGAGGCAGGGGAATACTACAGTAGCATGCAGGTTCAAAATATGGGTATACTAAACAATGTTCATCACTATAGCTACATTCAAAAAATGGGCAAAAGCATACATGCATCAATGGCTGGTGTCATGCATCCCACTTCAGTGGGATGGGACTGCGGTTAGCATAAAGCATAATGCCCAGTGAAACTCTGAAGATAATCCAATGGTACAACCTTGTGTAGTTCTCCAATAAGAAGACAATTAAGTCTATGCTTATGTGTCCACTGCAAGACCAGCCCACCAAACTTAGCAGGAAAATTAAACCCACAAGTGATAAGGATGGAGAGGGTTCCAGCAGACTAGCTGATTGTCAGAAAATCACTGAAGATAAAAACTGCTCAAAGAACATTTTGCAGGTAAAAACTTCACTTCATAAAAATCTTCAGAAATCCTACACAAGACCCATTATCAAAAATAAAAGCACATATCAAATGATACATGGGAAGACTTTTCTTGATGGGTCCTGTGTTATAGTTTGTCTTTTTCATCCTTTACCATTCAGCAAACTTTTCCCAAAATAACCCAACTTAGAGGTGCACTCTTAAATACTGAGATGAATGGACTGATTCATGAATAACTCAGAAAGCACTTGAAGGAGCAAATATGGGTTCACCCTGAGGGACACCCAATTATTGTAAAAGGCCAGAAACCTTTCCCTATACATGAGGGCATGAAGTTCCAAGACTGATGGCCTCAAGAGGAAAGTGCCCTAGGAAATAACCTTCAGTGTTGCTAAGCTAGCATGTTTGAATGGTGGAGAGATTCATCTACCGCTAATGAAGATCAAGAAGGTGACCTTACATAATACTTGGCTGAGGGTAAAGGTGACAAGTTTTAAACTTGACAAGTTCAACTCCTTAGTGTTAAACTCTCTAACTACTGTTAACGATAAGAAATCACTAACAAGATGAAAAGTTTTTATTTGCACATCAATAGTGATTTCATTTGCATGGATGTCTTTCTCCTACACAGTTTTGAGACCATGGAGATAGTATTAAAAAGAAGTGAGTCTGGGTATCTCGACCCCCATAAGAGAGTTACATGGGAGCTTAACTCCTACATACATAAATAAAAACAAATAAATAAATACGGTTTTGATTAGTTGAAACTTTGACCAGTGTATTTTGATCATCAAAGCTTTAGGAGATTTGTACTCAGCTAAACACTTGGAAATCCTCCAGCTGCAGCAGTTCTATAAGAAATTGGTTGATCAGCTGGTGCTGAGGCAAGACCCTGTCCTCTGTTGAGGTCATAATGAACAGAAATAGCTTACATCTGTAGCCTGACAAAGGAATACTTGAGGCCCAAATCATACAGGTGCTTAATGTAAATAAGGACCATCTGTAAGCTACGTGATAGAAGTAGGACATGGTACTAGTCCACCCAAACCAAGAACTGCATCCATTTGGTGGCACAGACCTGTCAAGTGGATGGCTTGCAAGGGGTTTCAATAACCTCTCAGAACCCAAGGTGGCAATAGTTGTAACCCCACCCATGGAAAGCATTCTTCGCTAGGACTGATGAAATTTTACTGTACCAATAAGACCTGTGCAGCTGAAACCATGGCCTTCTTCCCCACAAAGTGGCAACAAGAATAAGGTTTGGCCTTTCTTCCCTGACCTTTGAAATAAGGTATAGAGTCAGTGTAAGTAAGAAGACACACAGGAATTTCTCATGCTGTGGAATGGGGAACACATCCACAGCCACATCCTGCTTCTTCTGCTGCACTAAGCAGAACAGAGTGAGGACTGCATTCTTCTGAGTAAGTGGCAGATAAGTCGTTCACTGGAATGTTCCACTTCTGGAAGATCCGTCTCAGGCATGGCCTCTGAATCTACATCTTGAGGAGAGGACTGAAGTATTAATTCAGTTTATTTACTACACCCTAAATGTGAACTGCACAAAATGTGATTTCCATAGCTGTGTCCCACTTTCAAATGAGCATCACCTTTCAACAGAAGGTGTATGAACAAGCACCCTTTTACCTGCTTAGATATAACACAATAGAGTGGGTATTTAACAGAGCCCAATAAGCAACTTTATTTACAAGGCCCTCATGGGCAAGAAGACTGGCTGAACCCCCAAAAGACTGACATGGAGCCTCTTCTTCTGGGAGAACCATGCCCATTATACTGTGTGAGAGGTAAAGTGAGCTCCCCAGCTGCCAGACAAGTAGGCAATGCCCAACACAGTACTCCTGATTAATTTGTGGAACAAATTTTCTTTAATAAAACAAGGTAATCAGTGATGTGCGATCTGAGTATATGGTAAAAAAACATGGCCATTACAAGTATCTATGAAGTCTTTGGATTCTAAAAATTATGGCTGAGCTTTCTTACTTTATTGTCCATATATTTTCTCAATAGGCTTCAGCATATGAGACATAAAACCAGAGTTTCTCACCAAAATCTAACATCCTGCTACACTAGAAAGTGAAGTGTCACAGGAAAGGACAACTTTAATGTTGAATTTTTAGCAAGCACATCAGCAGATTACAGTCAAGTTTTGACTTCTCAAATGTTACTTCTTGTTCTTTTCCCCATGTCCATATTACATATTTCTTTTTTTCACCTTTTACGTCTTTTTTTAAACACCTTATTATTAAATTATCACTTGTGACATAGGCAATTTACATTTATACAAAAGTAATCAAACTGTATTAACATTAATATATATATTATACTTTAATCTATTGATATATGTCATATAACCTAGGCAACATTACATAAATTATTCAATTCTTGCCCCCCTTTTTTAAATAAGAAACGTCTTTATTAAATAATAACTTATGACATAAGCAATCATACATTTATACAAATGAAAACAAACCACACCTACACAATACTAGTTGCAAGCATTTTATTATTACAAACCATACTGACACATTCCCAGTTGCAAACATTATACATCACTTATAATCTACCCAGTTGTTTTCAGTCAAACATTACATAGCTTATTTAAGTCCTGCTTTTTTAAACCTCATTCATTCCCTGTATGTATGGTTCCCAAAATTCCCATTTTCTTCCTATGTAGTCTTCTACCATTTTGTAAAGATCTCAATACCAGTTGTTTTATCTCGGTTGCTATATTCACTACTTCTAATATAATTGGTTTAGATTTTGATTTACATTTTCTACTAATTGCTTTTTTGGTAGCCACCATAATTAGACTCAGCAAGGCCTTACCATGTCTAAGCAATTCCGATTTTGTATCATAGCTCAGAAAAATCATTGTCCTCTTCACACCAATATGCCCACCCAGCATCTCTGACAGTGCATCCTTCAGGGAATCCTTAAAGTCCACCAATCCACTGCACTCCCAGAAAATACGTTCCCAAGTACTTCCTTGTTCCCCATCACACATCCAACATTTGCTGTCTACCTGAGGAAAAATTCTATGGGGTCTACTTGGGGTATAAAAATATCTTTGTAAACATTTCCAAGCAAAAATTCTAAATCTTCTAGATTTTGTTGCATATTTGGGAGCTACACATATATCCTCCCGTTGTTTCTTTGTGAATTACTTATCCAATCTCTCCTCCCAATCATTTCTAACCTCCTCTGATTGATTCTTGTAGTTATCATGCAATATATTACATGCTTATTCCTTCTTTAATGTCAGCCTCTGTCCTAGATTCTACTAAAAATTCTACCAGTGCTTGTCTTTTATTTAGGACCCCACTATTTCTTTCTCTTTGCCTATACTCAGATATCAATCCTTGATAGGGAAGGCAGTCTCTAATATGCAGTCCAAATAAATTCTTGGCCTCTTCCCATTCTATTATCTTTCCTTCTCTAGTTATTTACTCCCAATACCTTGGTTCCTTTGCCAGTTTTCTCCAATAAATTCCAGCCCCCTCTTGCCTATTGTCTATATCCCTAATTGCAGTCATCCCTATTGGCAGAATCTCCTTTCTCCATTCCCATGTTGGCTTAGTTGTTAGAATACTTTCTGCTGCTTTATAGATATAATATTCTGTATGACTATTGTTATTCTCCATAAAGACCTGCATCCAAACTCCCAGTTTCTCCTTGTTTCTTCAGCTTCACCCCATTTCAACATCATCCCTTTCCACTTTGAATTACAGTTTTCTGGTTATGCTATGTATAGCAGCCTTAATGATGTAGCTCTGAAATACCCCTTCAAATTGGGTAATCCCAATGTGCCCTCTTCTACTGAAAGAATGAGTTTATCCCACTTGACTCTTGCCATCTTTCCCTCCCAGAAAAAGTCCTTCATCTCTCTATTAACTGCTATCCACATCTTCCCCTCTCATTGATAAAAATAAGCCTGCCCTATGTATAAGACTAAGGGGACTAAAAATATTTTGACTGCTTGTATCTTGCTATCAATATAGATATAATAAATAAATGTTGTACTTACTCGGTATATATGCAAGTATATATTGCACAAATAAACAAAAAAATTACTTATTATGTGTCCAGACCCCTGGGACTACTGCCCAAGTTGAGAAGTCTAATCACTGTAGGGTAGAAACTGTTACTGAATCTTGTTGTCCTGCAGTAAATACTGCAATATTCTTGTCTGATGCCAGATGCTTAAACAGTCCATGTGCAGGATGAGTTGTGTCCTATATTATTTTGGTGGCCGTTCAGATGTTTCTTGCAGAATAAAGTTGTATCAGTAGAAGACTGGAACCTGTTACCTTCTCTGCAACCCTCACCACTCTTTGTAGCGCCTTCCTTTCTGTAACTGTGCCGCTTCCAAACCACACTGTGAAGTTGCAGGTGAGGATGCTCTCTATTGCACCTCTATAGAAGGTGGAGAGAATATGAGGAGGAAGCTTAGCTTTTTTCAGCCTTCTTAAAAAGTGGAGGGTACATAATTTATGTGTGAGTACATAACTTACCACTGTTGCTTTTGTTTTAGCTTCATTAATTTTGTATCCCAAAAAGATTTATCACTGTCTCAAAATGTTTCACAACACTGTAATGTCTCTTTCTGGTTTTGTCAGGTACAAAATAATATCATCTGCAAATAGAGCCAGCTTTTCTTGACTACCATACCAATTATATCCTTGAATTTCTGAGTCCCTTATTTTGTTTGCTAGTGGTTCTAAATATAATGCAAATAACATAAAGGAAAGAGGACACCCCTGCCTGGTTCCTCTGCTTAAGCAGAAATTATCAGAGAGGACCTCACCCACTTTAATTTTTGTTTCTGATCCCTAATATATCCTCCTGATCAAATTTATAATTTTATCAGGGAAGGCGAATGCTTCCATTGCCCTGCTCATAACGTCCCAGCTTACTCTGTCAGATGCTTTCTGTGCATCAAGACCCACCAACAACAGTGGTATTTTCTTACATTCTGCTTCCCTCTGGATCATCAAATTTCTGTTAATGTTGTCAAATGTTTGACTCCCCTCCACAAAATCACACTGATCTGTATCTATCAATTTTGGCATTACTTTTATTATAATTTTAGCCATTGTAGGCAAGAACATTTTATAATCATGGTTAAGTATTGAGCTGAGCCTTTATGAAGCTGGGTCTGATGGATCTTTACCCTCTTTAGGTATTACAGCTACCACTGCTTTCTTCCAGGATGTTGGTCCATAGTACATATTTCTGTAAAAATTACTGCAAAGAACTGAAGAGTATGCTTTAAGATCCTGTTGTTATAATAATTAAGAAAAGCAAAATATGCTTTCACCTCAGTATTCTAAAGTGATATAGCCTCCACAACCTGCACACTTTCTGCATATTCTAAGTATTAAAACATACATTTGCTTCTATGAAGATGCATATATCCATCTCCTAGTCCTCTTAATACTTCCGCTGAGTTATGCAAATGTTATTTTGATTTTGCCCCTGTACATAGGATAATATCCAGAAAAAATGGTGACAAAAAATTCTTTATTAAATTATCACTTATGAGATAGGCAATCATACATTTATATAAATGACAACAAACCATATTGACGTAATTTTAGTTGCAGTAAAAACCAAAAGAAAAATCTAGCAAGGTTAGATTTTCCACTGTGTGATTCCTTAAACCTCTTGTATTAGAGGCAACATGGGATATATGCAAATGATCCATTAAGGACATCAGGTGTTTCAGCTATATGGCAATTCTGAATGTCCATGACTTTTTTTTCTTTTTAAGCCTATTGATGGAAAAATTCAGGCCAATAAAGCCAAACCCCACTAGCTGTGGACATGAAAGTTTCAACCTTGTTATGGCATCATCATCAGTACAGCATAAGTGGAATGTTTGGCTAACCTTTAGAAAGACAGGGCTGTCATACCCAGCTGATATGCATAATCATTAGGGTGTCTGCAAAATATCCCAACCAACAAACTAACAAACTAAAACAATGAATAAAAAGGTCATACAGAAAAAACAATCAGTAAAAAACAAAATAAAAATCTATCAAGGCTAGATTTTCCACTGTGTGATTTCTTTGTTGGTTGGGATAATTTGTGCTCTGGAGTTATTATCAAAAATAGTTGCTTATCACCCATCTTTCTGAATTCATGCATATTATTAATGTGATCCTTTATTTTCTATTTAGCATTGTGCAGCTGCTCCTCTTCTTGTTCAGTGAGATTCACCCTATTCTGCAATACATTAACATGTCAGTCCCTCTCAATAATTCTTGTTACTTCTTAAACATAGATCTCTTTCTTTTATTTTACCCTATTTTAAACTACACTTTAATTTTATCCCACTCCATAATATTTTCAAAAGAAATTTCTGTCTTCTCTAATAACTCCTGAATAATTTCCACTACCCATTCTTTAAATTCATCTCTTTTCAACAGATGGGTGGGGAAAGCACCAGTGTCTCATTTTTATTTCATTACCCTACATTTCTATTGTAGTTATTATTGGTGTGTGATCTGAAATAGTTATTGGATTTGTATCAAAACTTTCAATTAAATGCACGTTCCTGTGAAATATATGTTCTGTCTCATCTAGACCAGTTTTTGTATCTTGGGGAATAATATGTAAATTCACTCCAAATGCCTACTACCAAATTCACATTTTCCATGCCAAATATCTTCATAAATTTCTTCAAAAATCTACCCTCCTTTATATGTTTCCTTCTGGGCTCCCAGGTACATCTTCACTACTGCAAATCAAATTCCAGTCCCCACCAAAAATAATATTCCTTTCTGAAAGCTGATTATTTCTCCTAGAATTTTCTTAAACTCCATTATAGCAGTTTTTGGTGGAATGTAAATACATGCCAGTGTAATCCTCTTCTCTTACCAGCAGCCCCTAGTACTACAAATCTACCATTATTATCTTTTTTATCCTTTTCTATCACTATTGGAGCTCCTCTTGCAATTAATATAAGTACACCTCTTATCCTTGGTTCATGTATTCTGCTGAATAAAGATCCCAAAAACCATTCTTTATCAAATTCATGTTCACTTTTTTCCAAATGTGTCTCCTGTAGCATAACTATTTGCACTCTACATTTTTTAACAAAGTTCACTGCTCTTTTTTTGTATATATCTGTCAGACCATTTACATTTAAAGATAATATAGAAAGAATCATTATTATTAAAAAAGTTTTTATTCCTACCTTTTATGTGTAACAGCTTTTTTAAGTGTCTAGTTCTAGCTTTTGTGTTACATGCATACACTAATGTTTGGCAGGTTGATCTTTTATACAGTTGTTTCTTGTCATATCCATTTGAGCCTATGTCACATCTTACAAATCTTTTTCTTTTATTGAAAGCCCTCAAATAAAAATAAAGAACAAACACAACCTCAATACACCCTAAAAACCTATTACCTTAATACTAACACACAAAACTATGCACATCTTCAAATATTAAAGTTTTACCCTCCCAATAGGAACACTTGTCCCAGACTCACAGCCACACTCACAGACTTGATAGATACAGGTCAGGAGTTCCAGGTCTTAGCAAACTTGTATGAGTGCAGACAATGCCCAGCAGATTTCCTAGGTCTTTAGACAGACAGGAGTTTTTGGTCACTGGATCGCAATGACAGACTGGGAACATAGTTGTGCAGAATGTTTGTTGTTACTGGACAGCCAGATGGATGATGCATAATTTTATAGGTAGTAAGAAGTTGTGTATATGTTAGTTGATGTGGCAGTTTGAACCAATTTAGGCTTTTCAGTGTTATACAGTGGCGGGTTCTGAATGGCTATATTCTGTAAATTTAGCAACTTTGTTACAGCATTGTTCAATTTTTAATTTTTGTGAAGCCTAGAGGTTAGTAAGGATATGAGCACCATAAAGAAGAGTGGGGAGGAGATAAGTAGTGGCAAGTGTAGCTTTAGTTGCCTCAGTGAGAACGTTTTTGGCTCTGTAAAGCTTCCCTAGTTTTTGATGATTTTTTCTTATGCAATTTTGTATATGCAGGTCAAATGTTAGATTATCATCCACTATCACCCCTAATAGTTTGCTATAAGAAGTGACTTTAAAGGCTGTATTATCAACACAGAGAACTTTACATTTTATTTTTTCACGAGAGAGGGATTTGGAGAAAAAAGTAATAGTTTGATCATTTTTGGGTTGAACATGAGTTGTGAGTTGCAAAGCCATATTTAAAGCTTCCTGTGTAATTTTTGGAGGTGTACCATGTTGTCAGATGTGCAAATGAGAGTGTAATTGTCTGCATATTGTATTAGGGTGGTTTGTTGTGTAGAACTATAGAGGGTGTTGGTGAAAATGTTAAAAAGGAGGGACCAAGGATAGAGTCTTGTGATATATGGGTGGTGACTGAGAGGTAAGGAGAGAGCATGGAGTGCCATTTTACTGACTGACACCTATTGGACAGGTAGCTTTTGAACCACAGAAGTGAGGGCTGAGAGAGACCTAGTCAGGACAACCGAAGTAGGAGTTTGCTGTAATAAACTGTGTTAAAAGATTTAGACAAGTATCAAAATAAGAAAGAGACTAGTTTGCCATTATGTCTAGCTTTATTGACAGTATCTATATAGGTTAGAAGGGTCTATATTGAATCAGTGAATGCTTAAAAAAGTGAACACTGATTCATCGACCCTATTTCAGTGAACACTGAAAATACCTAACACCCGGAAGAGCAAATTTTTTTCTCAGGGAAAAAAATCGCTGGGCCGGTTTTGGGAGTTTGCCATTTCCTCCACTGTGGTGTGATCTTGGAGTTGGTATATTTAAGTAGAGGTACTGTTTTAAGTTTTTTTTTTTTTTTTTGTTTTTTTTTGTGAAACAGCGATTTTTTTCCCTGGGGAATAAAATCGCTGTTCCGAGTGTTCGGCGTTTTCAGCGTTCGCTGAACTAGGGTCAATGAATAAGCGTTTGCTTTTTTAAGTGTTCGCTTATTTAATGTAGACCCCGTTAGTAGGGCAGTGCTAGTACTATGGGAAGGACAGAAGCCATGTTGTGTAGGGGATAGGAGTTCTTCCTGCAAGGGATAGTCTAGCAATTGTTTTTGAATACATTTTTCAAGTATTTTGGTGAGGGGAGATAAGATTGCTATAGGTCTAAAGGTATTAATGTCTGTTGAATTTCTTCCTTTATGTTAATGTGTGTCCTTTTCCAGAGAGAGGGAACACTGGATTCCTGGACAGACCTATTTATAAGGAATGAGACAGGATAGGCAATGCTACGGGATGCTATTTTTAGGTACTCGCTTGGAAGGTCATCAGCTGAAGAAGAGCACAGTTTAAGTTTGTTTAAGAATAGTTTTACATAGGATGTGGGCACAGGTTTAAAGGTGAAAGTGGATGTGGTGATATGTGGCTGCTGGGGCAGGGAAGGGATTAGATGTTGAGGAATGCTTAGTTATTAATGGTAAACTATCGATAAAATAAGAGTTAAACTGTATTGCAGTTTTGAATTGTGAGCTATCTGGAGAGATGTCAGGTCAATTTATAAATAAGAGCAATAGTTTATAACCAGAACAAAACAATTAACAAACAGATGTGAGTAAAACAGGTTGTCTGTCATTTCCTAGACTAAATAACTGGCATATGCAGTACAGTTTACTGATCAAGCAAAAGGGAACAGTGTCCAACTTAATAAAAGGTCCATAGAGTGCATGAACTACTACAGAGGTACGTTCAATCACAAAACAGGCATTTATTTAACTGATTAAAGTTAATACGTAATAAGGTTCTTCATGATAAATATGCTTACATTAAACATGACAAAATTCTCAATAAGCTTGTAGGCGTAGGGCCTTGTGGTAGAACTCCTGCAATATTGAGGTCAGATGTAGTGAACGCAGGATATTAAAGAATGACAACATTTTCAATAAGCTTGTAGGTGTAGGACCTTGTAGCAGATCTCCTGCAATATCAAGGTGAGATGTAGTGACCACAGGCAATTAAACAGTGACAAAATTCTCAATAAGTTTGTAGGTTGTTGGGCCTTGTAACAGCGCTCCTGCAATATCGAGGTCAGATGAAGTGACCACAGGTTATTAAACAATGACAAAATTCTCAATAAGCTTGCATTAAGCTAATAATTTGCAGGTTTCCCTTTTAGTTTCATTTGTACCAAGAGTGGTTAAAGTGTTTATTTGCACCTTCTGAAGCAAATGCAATTTATAAACCTTTGGAGCTGGTCATAACCTCCTTATCATATACAATACCAAATTATACAGATTTTGATACAAAGATGCTGTTTTTGTAATTTCTTTTATTTCTAAGGACTGCCATGATGTTTTCTTAGAGCTGGAAACTCCTGCCATAACATAATATAAAACTGAACCTACATTCACTGCTTCACTACCTAAATTAAAGTATAGGTTACTACACTCCCATGCTAATTGTAACAATGGAAGAGTCTTTTGTTCTAGATAAATATGTCATCAACTAATACAAACAGATGTGCTGGTGTAGTACTGAAACAATAATGTAGGTATTTAACTGAATTTCTAAACAGGTAGGTTGCTTTTGACTACCCAGAGTACCTTGTTTGCATTCTAAATCATCACCCAGTAGTATCTACAATAACAACATTTTTGTAGGTATTGTCACAAAAAAGATAAACTGAGTTGACAGTGAAACTAAAACAAAACCACACTGATATCCTCACTCACAATTTTGACATCAGGAGTGTATCTGAAAATTAAATTAAATTTAAACAAAAATGCATAGAAAGTGCAGATACACCCCACCATTCTGCATACTTCACCTACATACACACACACTCTGTAAAAAGCATTTTTTTCTTTCTGTGCATTCACTTTCCTCTAGTTTAGAATCTAAAATTTTACAATATGTATGGAAATTGTCTTGCTTAAATTTGCATTCAGCAGTCATTTATTTTTTCTAAGGTACTTGTTGGCTGTGCTGTCTTCTTTACGCCATGGTGTGCAACTATACAGTACTTTTCTTGTACACTGTTGCATGTCACTACAGTATGTTGTGCTTGCAAGTCTTGTACATTTTTGTTTTGTTTACTGATTCCACTGAAGAATCAACATTTCCAACATTTTCAGACCCTAACACATTTATTTATTTTACATTTGTTAACCAGGTTAGTCCAGTTGAGAGCTTAGCCCATTTTCAGTGGAGACCCGAGGAGAAAGGCTCCACAGTCAGTATTAACATTTTACATACAATTAATAAGACATTTTCATTTGAAAATTTTTAACAAGATAATTACAGTAAATCATAACAGTTAAACAATTTAGTACAGTGTCCGACATTGTACAGTAAAGAACATTTCTAATCAATCATCCAATTGAACAATTGTACAGTAAAAGACGTATGTCATACAGAAAGCAGTTGTGAATAATGACAGAGGTCATAATGCAAAAAAAACTGTGATTCAGTGTGATGAAAGGAAGTGCAGTATTCATATAGCATATAACATATAGTTACATACATGTAAAGTGTGACTACTAAATTATGCCTGTAATTCTGTTATCAATGTCAGACATAATGGCCCAAAAATCAAAGCTTTCTTGCAGTTAAAGCTTTCTTGCTGTCTGCTGTTTGGAGGTCAACAGTTGTTCGTCAGATAAATGCACTATTGGGACTTTCTCAAATTTTTGTGAGAACCTTGGCTCTGTTTTTCACTGAATTCATGTCTAAGAGAAAGTGGACATTCATTTTGTCACCAGATTCCCTAAAAAAAATTAGCACATGTCCTATCTATTTTACTTAGGGAGGAAGACAATATTCCTTCCTGTTCTAGCTGTATGTCCTTTACCCAAAACTCTTAGAAGCAGGCATAATTCACTTCTGTTACATTTGGAGAACCAAAAGTTAAAGACTTTGACCCACAGAGTTGTGGAACAGGGTCCTGGCTCCACACACGTTATCCAAGAGAAGAGAAAAGTATTCAAGTAAGCTTTGGTTTCCATTCCAGCTTCCTCTTTGCCATTGTCTTTGGCAGGTGATTCTGGTGTGGCCTTATCTGTACACTTGGATCATCCATTAGCTTCTCTTGACTCCTCTAGTATTGCTGCTGATGGAGCCACTAACAGCCAAGAGACAAGCATTTCATCCACAACCACTCATATGAATGCTTCGGGCAAGGGAGAACCACTCTTCCTGAAATAGGTGGAGAAGTTGTACATCATTCCTTTACAGAGCTGAACTGAGGAATTAGATTCCCAGGAAGATGACAGTACATTGAGGGCTCCTTTTTACAGCCACTCCCAGGAAAAGGACACAAAAAGTACAGTTGTGTACACTTACCATAAATGTAGGTGTTCAAGTGTATTCACTGTTGCAGTCATCACATTTGGGTTATCCCTGCCAGGGTAGCCCTAGACTGGCCCGAATACCAGAGGCTTAGTATTTCTGCATCAGTTGCTGTCGCTTCAGGATTGACGTCAGGTCATCAGTAGTACAAAGTAAGGCAGCTGACACCATTACATCACTTTTTCTTGCCCTAACTGTCAGGCACTCTGAAGTGGGAACCAGGATACAGTGGAAGAACCCCACCAGTAGAAAGTAAATACCAAAAAGTTCCTTGTAAGGAGAGAGAGAGAGAGATTGAAGAAAAGGGGGATGGAGGGAGGGAAACCAGGACTGCAAAACTGAATACACTCAAACAACTACATTTTTGGTAAATGTACACAACTGTACTATGTTCTTCGTGTTTCACTGTTGCAGTCATCACACTTGGGTTGATACACAAAGCTGAGAAAAAGGGTGGAGGCAATCAAAGAGACTGGGGGCTGGCTAGGATGTCCTGCAAGACTGCAGTGGCAAAGCCTGCCCTGGATTTGGAGAAGATAGGCAGGTGGTAATATTTGGTGAAGGTGTGAACAGATGTCCATGTGACAGTCTGCAGGATGTCCCTGGTGGGGACTCCTCTGAGGAAAGCTGCAGAGGTGGAGGCTGCTCTGGTAGAGTGAGTCCTGACCCCCTTAGGGGAAGGTTTCCCATGTTGCGTGTAACAGAAATGGATGCAGTGTACTATCCTTTTGGAAATGGTTTGTTTGGATATGGCTTTGCCCTCTGCCCCTGAAGCAAAGCTGACTAGCAATTGATCAGTCTTTCTGAATGATTTAGTCCTGTCTATGTAGAATCTGAGCTGCCTGTGCACATCTAGAGAGTGCAGAATACTTCCCCCCTTGTTTTGTGGGTTAGAGAAAAAGGTGGGCAGATGAATAGATTAGTTGAGAGCCACACTGGACACCACTTTGGGCATGAAGGATGGGTTAATCTTGAGGACACCCTGTCAGCATGGAAGATGATGAAGGGCTCTACAGCCATGAGTGCTTGTAGCTCGGATACTCTTATGGGTGAAGTGATGGACAGAAGCAAGGCCGTCTTCCAGGAGAGAAACTTTAACTCTGCTGAAGATGCTGGTTCAAAGGGGGGGGGGCTTTTCCAACACAAAGTTTAGGTCCCAAGCTGGGATATGTGCTCTTCTGGGTGGCCTCAAGTTGCTAGCCCCTCTTAGGAACTGGTAATGAGAGGGTGTGAGAAAAGAGGGTGCTCAGTGTTGAAATGAGCAGAGATAGCAGAGGCATGAATTTTAATAGAGGAAAAGGAGAGACCAATGTGAAGCAGGACAGCTAGGTAATCCAGGATGAGAGGTAGGGAGGGCTGTGCCATATCAGCTCCCTTAGCCTGAATCCAGGTGCAGAAACTTTTTCATTTGTCAACATAAGACTTTCTAGTGCTAGGGTGTCTAGCCTCATGTATAACATCTAAAACCTGTTTACTGAGATTGGCAGCTTGATCAATGGTCAGAGAATAAGCCAGGCTGCCAGCTTGAGGGTCTGCAATTGGGGATGCATGAATTCTCCCTCCATCTGGGTCAGGAGAGTTCGGGTCTGAGGGAGATGCCATGGTGGCAGTGGGGACAGGCTGCACAGCAGTGGGTACCAGTGCTGGCAAGGCCAGTCTGGAGCAAGCAGAGTTGTCCTTGGTTTTTCCTCCCTTATTTTGAGCAGTACCCTGGTAATAAGAGGTAGTGGGGGAAATGCATAGACCAATAGGTTGACCCAGGGGAAGGATAGGGCATCCATTTTCTAGGCCCTGCAGTGAGGCTCCCTGGTGCAGAACCTGCTGAGCTGATGGTTGGAGTGGGAAGCAAAGAGGTCGACCTTCGGGGTGCCCCATTTCTGAGTTATTAGGGTGAAGGTTCTTTGGTCTAGCTGCCACTCATGTGGGTCCAAAAGATTTCTGCTTAGGTTGTCTGCCAGAGAATTTAAAGAGCCTGGCAGGAATTGTGCTAACAGGTGTAGTTGCATGGCTGAGGCTGTGTGCCAAAGGGTCAAGGCGAGCCTGCATAGAGGGTAGGAGTAAGTCCCTCCCTGCTTGTTGATATACCACATCACAGTGGTGTTGTCCGTTTTGATCAGGAGAGCCCCTTGGGAGAGAAGGAGCCTGAAAGCTGTCAATGCGTGCTGGGCAGCTAACATCTCTTTTTGGTTGATGTGCAGATGTATTTGCTGTGGGCTCCATTGGCCCTGTATCCACCTGCCGTCCAGGTGTGTACCCCAGGCATAGTCTGATGTATCTGTAGTGAGGGTCTGGGTAGTGAGAGGTGGTGAGAAAGGTAGTCCCTTGTTGTGGAAGCATGCTGCTGCCCACGAATGAAAATCTGTCCTTAGGCAAGGTATCATTGGTATAAGAGTTTCCAGGTCTTGAGAGTGTTGACACCAAAGGATTTTTCCTCATATGCAGTCTGACATATGGAATGAATAGAATGCAAGATGCCATGAATCCCAGGGCTTGCAGGATTTTCCTTGCGGATAACTAGGTTCTGGTGGCTACTTGAGAGAAGTAGGCTGTCAGGTAAGTTTGCTTTTCTGGTTAAGGAATGCCATCTGGGAAGCTATGTCCAGGCTTGCTCCCAGGAATATAATCCTTTGGGTGGGTACTAGTTTGGATTTCTTTTCATTGATAGTGTACCCTAGGGAGGTCAGTAGGGACTTTACAAAGGCCAGGTGCTTGAGCAGCTTTTTTTGACTGTCTGCCTGAATCAGGCAGTCATCTGAGTATGGATAAATTTGTATATTTCTTTGCCAGTGAAAAAAGACAAAAGGAAAAGCTACTGCAGAATATGAAGATGCCAAACAGGAACAAAAGGATGAGCCACTCCACAGTAAAAAATGCACCTATTCAGGCCAAATTCAATAAAACCAATTCTGGACTTTATTGAAGAAAATAAAACAAATGATTAGCGCTTTCGTCCTGACCACTTCAGAACTTCATCAGATAATGAATTAATTTACACAAACTATTTATATAGTACAGAGGAAACTGGGTAAAACAATCATTAAAAGTTAATAAGTTATTTAAAATGACCCACCCCCTTAAATAAATCATGTAAAAAACATGCTTTATATATGAAAACTGGTTAAAATGCATAAATAAATGTGGAAAATTCAAATTGTATTCTAAAAACATAATAAAATCTATAATTTAATAGTACAGAAGAAATATATATTTTTTAAAAGAAACACTTTTATCTTTCTAAGGCTTTTAGTTTAAACAGAGAGCTAATGGAAATGTGTTCATTTAAGCCTGGCCAACTTGATGCATTGAGATGCAGTTGCCAGTAAACCTCTTTCCTTTCTAACAAAAGTGACCAGGCACCACTTCAAGGTTCTGTTTTAATATTGTCAATGACAGTGAAATGAAAAAAGTGACCAGTATTTTCCATAATGTGTTTACTAAGTGCATCTGTATCTTTTTTTTGATTTTATATCATACAAATGCTCGTAAATTCGGTTCTTTAATTTACGGTCAGTTTTCCAATTTAAAAACAGCTACAACAGTTATATAGGGCACAATAAATAATCCTTTCAGATCCACAGTTATATTTTTGATGTAATTTCACTTCATTGTTGTTTATCAGAAAAATGCCCCTTTCCTTAATGTGTTTGCAACATTTACGCATGCCACACTTTTTCATGTGCCAAACATTATTCACTCCCTTTGGTTTCATCTCAAAAATGTTTTTTAAGTTTCTGCCTTTCATGAATACTATGGTGGTGTGTGAATCAATGAAAAGTCTAATGGCTTTCTCTTGGTTTAGAATGGTCCAATTCTTTTCCAAGATTTTCCTTAATGCAAAACTGTCATTGGCATATATAGTAATAAAAGATGTCTTATAGTCCCTTTTAAGTTCTTGAGTCTGCACACTTAAAGACTGGGTAAAATTATTGGTATTGGTGGTGCTGTTATTAGTGTCTGTTATTAAGGGGCTAAAATGCCCTCTCTCTCTTTTATTTACTACCTCTAATAATGTCAGTAATAAACTTGCACGGGTAGCCTCTTCTTGAAAACATGGCTTTGAAATTGTCACATTTGCTAAGGAAATCATCCATAACTGATACCATTCGGGCCGCCCTCATAAATTGTCCCTTTACAATAGCTTTTTTTCCTGTTTCATTAGATGTGTACTTGAAAAATGAAGTAAGCAGTTGGAATAAGTTTCCGTTCTGTATATTTTTGAAACAAATTTGTTGTTGGTGTGATCTTTAATGAGAAGAACATCTAGGAAAGGCAACTGGCCATATTGTAGTTGTGTGTGAATTTCAAGGAGGTGGTGGTGGAATTTATGTACGATATTAAATCTACTATATGTTCTGGGGGTCCATCCCACAAAATAGAGATATAGTCCAAAAAACGGGTGTAGCATTTTACATACTTAAACACTGGACTGTTGAACAAAAACTTCTTTTCCCACTGGGTTACAACAATGTTTGCATATACACCCCCACATGAGGAACCCATCGCTACACCCTCCTGTTGCAAATAGATTTCATGATTAAAGAGAATAAAGTTGTTTTTCAATACAAGTTCAAGTAGGTGTGCATATATGTGAACTTTGTTGTACTCAATGCCTTTTTCATATAAGAATTCTGAAAAACATTCTAAACCTGTATTATGTGGAATGACAGAGTATAGGTCTTTGATATCAATGGTTAAAAAGACATAATGGGTTTGAAATGGAGTGTTGTTGATGAGATGTACGAAACTCTGAGTCCTTACATATGTGGGTTTCAGAAAAGACCAGTTCTTTAAGCCTAGTGTCTAAAAGTTTTGCAAGAGGGTGGATGATAGGACCTTTTGCGCCCACAATGGGTCTTGTGGGTGGCTGGTCAAGGTTCTTATGAAGTTTTGGTAACCCAAACATCACTGACATTTTGGGATATGACACAGTGAGATAATTTAACTCATCAATGGTAATGGACCCCTCAATAAACAAATCCTGTTTATCATTTCTAATTCTATTGTGAGCTGTGTGTAATTCATTAAGGGAGGGTTTAGCATATGCCTTCCCATTCAGAATGTGCAACATCTTGTTAGCATAATAAACCTGGTTCATAAGAACTACACCTCCACCCTTGTCGGGTTTCATTATTCTAATCAAATCAAGAATGCTTTTAATGTCTTGTAGTATGGTCTCCACATCATTATCCATCTGTCTTTTCTGATTAATCCTTAAAAAATTACGGATATCTAATTTACATATGCTTTCAAATAGTTGAATGATGGGGTGAAGGGGAGGATTAAAGGTGCTGGACATGGCTAAAGGTTGATGAATCCTTTAAAAGGACCCTAAAATTCAACTTACGTGTGTATAATTTTTAGTCAAGTAGTGTGTTAGAAATGTCCGTGGGTTGTGAAGGTACATAGGTGAAACCTTTTGAAAATAAACCACAGTGCTCAACACCAATAGCCACATCAGAAAAATTATACACTTTAAAATCACCATCACAATTGGTGATAATGTTACAATGGGGTAGTAAATAATCAGAGGACACCTCTAAAATATCTAAAGAATCATTAATTCCTGTTGGACCAAGTATGATTTTGTGCCCCCCTCCCCCTCTGATTGAATCCCCCCCATGTTCCATTGGGTGTTGGGGGGTAAGTGTTCCCCTGGTGAGTTCCCCAGGGTTGATATGAAACTGCAGTTTTGTTCTTTATTCTCTCCGACCGTCTTAAGGTTGGAAATTTTCATGGGTCTAAAAAACAGTTTTGGTCATTATTAACTGTAATACAGTTTGTTTCAGTGTTGTTGGAAGAAGCATTACCAGCAGGAGTGTAACCATGGTCAGGGAATTTATTGCCCCATTCCTGAGAGGGAGGTGGATTGGGGTAAGCAAATGCCTTCCCATAGTCATTTATATCCCTGTTGAGTTTTTTTACCTTATGTGCTGTTATAGAGGTAGATAACTGCTCAATACTATAAAAGATACGTGCATGTTCATATTTAAATTCATTATACTGTGTGTGCTCACTGGGCGGCCACAGTGGTGCAGCAGTTAGCGTTGCTGCCTCATATCAAGAGGTTCTCTGGTTCGATTCTCCGCTGGGGTGCCTTCTGTGTGGAGTCTGCATGTCCTCCCTGTGGTCGCGTGGGTTTCCTCTGGGTGCTCCGGTTTCTTCCCACATCCCAAAGACATGCAGTAGGTGGATTGGACACTCTAAATTGGCCCTAGGTGTGAGTGTGTGCATGTGTGTGTGCCTTCTGTGGAAGGTTGGGCACCGGGCCGGCAACTCGACACTGTAAATCTCCAATCATGAGTGGACAGGTGATCCGCTGTGGCGAACCCTAACCGGGAAAAGCCGAAAGAAGAAGAAGATACTGTGTGTGTTCACTAATTCTTTTATCAAGCTCAGAAACATTACTTGTTAAATCATTTATCAAAACATCATTACTTTTCACAATAACTTTCATATATTCAGCACCATGAGAATCAAAAAGAGCCAAAAGTTCTTTATGCAGTTTGGAGCCTGCTATCAAACCATTAGGGTAACGCCACATTCTAAGTCCCTTAGGGACAATATGCTCTTTTATACATTCTGAAAAATATGCATTATCAGGCTGCAAGAGCTTGATCTTAGAAAGTTTATAATCATACTCTTCCAGGAGAACTTGAATATTATTCACAAAAACAGTACCTGTTGGTTGTTTTTCACTGTTCAAAACAAAGGCTTCAGTAAGCCAGTCCTTTAAAACTGGAACAGAACTCTGTGGCTGGAAGGAACACTGGATCCTGCAAAAACTCAAGTAAAAAACCTTAGTTGAACTGCTAAAGGTACCGAAGGAAAGAAGCACAACTGTGTGAGTGGAAAGAACTTTGATATCCACCATGGTAATCAATCTGTTAAAAGCACTTTAATCAGGAATACTAAAAATAAAGAAGATAAAACAATTTCCGATAAGCGCGTTAGGCTAGGTAAGCCTTCTTCAGATCATTCATTCAACGGCATTACTGAACTGACTTTAAAATACATGATATCCAATCATGTTACTTATTTAAATCAGATGGATTCACTCAACCAATTACTTTGTTCTTCCTCCTTTTATGGTAGTTCATAGAATAACTCCTTGTCATTGGGACTAAGGCATCCTTCTCGCCAGTCATTGCAACCTTCCTCCTTGCTTTTTATCCAAACATTGCGTGTGATACCTGTGCCTATCATATGTTGTTGTTAAGCCAAACCTCTTTCTGTGCCCAGGTATTCCTGATTAAAGTGGTTTTAACAGATTGATTACCATGGTGGAAATCGAAGTTCTTTCTACTCACACGATCCTGCAAAAGCTGGTTGAGAGTTCAAATTAATAGTTCTCTGTCCACAAGGAAGGAATGTTCATCTCCATTACTTAATCCAGTCCTTGAATTCAAGGAATTAAGGCTTTGTAGTGGGTTTCCATCATTCAAAACACTCTGTAAACTTGTAGAGACAACCACTGCTTCTCCCCAGGTGCTCTGTGGGTGTCTGGGGTCATCGAGGGTGTGGCTAAGTAACCAGGAGTGTGGCTACATCACCAGGGGGGTGGCCAGAAGAGAATCAACCTTTTTGGTTAGATTTTGCACAATAGCTGTTAAATTCAAAATGGCATGCTGTAGAGAGTTAAAATCAGTTTCCTGATTCACAAGAAGAGCAGATAAATCCAAATTGTCCTCGTCGGCCATCAAAAACCAGTGAAAAAAGACAAAAGGAAAAACTGTTGCAAAACACGAAGTTGCCAAACAGGAACAAAAGGATGAGCCACTCCACAGTAAAAAATGCAACATTTCAGGCCAAATTCAATAAAACCAATTTTTATACTTTATTGAAGAAAATAAAACAAATGATAAGCGCTTTCATCCTGACCATATTTCTCTGCCTGCAAAAAGCAATGGCGGGTGCCAGACATTTGGTGAAATCTCTTGGAGCAGTAGATAAGCCAAATGGAAGCACAGAGAACTGAAAGTGCAGAGATCCTGCCCTGAAGCGTAGATATTTAATGCATGATTCCCTGATTGGGATGTGGAGGTAGGGCTCTTTTAAGTCTAGGCTGGCTAGCCAAGCATTCTTGGAGAGCATAGGTAGTAGCTGCTGGAGGGTGAGCATTTTGAATTTTGGTATCACCAGGAAGGTGTTTAGAATGGATAGATCAAGGATGGGGCACCAGTTGCCCTCTTTTCTGGGTGCCAGGAAAAGTCTGGAGTAGAAACCTTGGCCTATCTGTTCTGCAGGAACGTGCTCTATTGCCCTCATAGAGAGCAGGGAAAGGAGTTGCTTTTTTGCCTCTGCCCACTAGTTTGGAGGAAGATCCGGGAACCCTTTTAGGGTTGGGAGAGTGTGGAAAGAAAATTTGTATCCCTGGGACACTATGTTGAGGACCCAGCAGTCATTGATAATGGTGGCACAGATGCTTGTGTGGCAGGAGAGTTTTCCTCCTAGGGGCAAGTGCAGATGGGCAGAGGGAGGGAGTGGAAGTGGAGAGTCATTGTAAGTTCTTACCATGAGGGGGTGGATGGTTTAGAAGTGGTGGAACTCCATTGCTTTGATCTTTGCATTCCCTGTGGCTGCTGTCTGGGGGGTCTGCTTCTCTGTGGTCTGGGCTGATCTGACCTGGAGGGGGCAGGAAAAAACCACTGCTTAGAGGGGCAATGCCTACTGAACCTGGGTGGCTGTACCTGTAGGAAATCCTTAACTGTCTGCATAGATTTAGCTTTTTCTTCCATCTTTTTTAAGACCTCCTCTGCCTTGGTGCCAAATAAATTGTCTTTGTGCAAGGGTGCATCCAATAATTTAGATTTGACATGGTCTGGCAAGGGCTGTTCCTTAAGCCAAGCATGCCTTCTAAGGACAGAACCAGTGACTGCTGCCGTGCAAGAAGCTTCTAGAGCATCAGAACCACAGTGTAAGGTGTGCTTAGTTACTTGACTTGCTGAGTGCATTAACTCTTGTAACTTTTTGTTTTCTGCACAAGCAGGAAAGGATAATATTTTTTGTTTGAGGAGTTCCATGGTATGTTGCTGAAATTTTAGCATATGGAACTGATAATTTAGTGCTCAGATAGCAAGAGTAGCAGAGGTGTATACTTTTTTACCCCATCTGTCTAGTGCTCAGGAATCCCTGTCTGAGGGGGTAGGATTCTTAGCTGAAGTTGCTTTAATTCCTTTGGGCCCTTGAGAAATTACCTCAGGGTCAGCAGTAGGAATTTTGAAAATAAATTTGTGTGAGTCAGGGACCCTGTATTACCTGTCAAGTTTTCTGGGAGCAGGAGGGAGGGTGTCAGGAGTCAAACTAGATTCCAAGAAAACATCATCCACAACATCTAGGACAGGTGGAATGGCCCAGGGTCTGTGCTGTGGAAGATCTAAGAATTCTCTGAATCTCTTTTTAGACTGAAGGTAGTCTTAACATTCCCATTGGAAATGCTCCCTTAAAGTAAGAAGGGTTTCCCCAAAGGAAAAGTCCTCAGGTGGAGAGACTGAAGGAATGGATTCCTCTGCATCAGAATCCTGATAAGCAGATAGGGGTTGCATGTCTTCATATTCAGATGTATCAGAGTAGTCAGACTCCTGTTTAGATAAAACTACTGAGGACAGATCTCGTTTTCTTTTGGAAGGGGTAGCTTGGCTTCCCCTGATCAGCTTTATAATATCTTTTACCCTTTTAAGCATTTGAGACTGAGGCAAGGAAGCAGGTGTCTGAGTTTGGGTCGTCGTTTTTTTGGGCATGGTTCATACCCTGGGTCTTAGAAACTCTGTAGTTTTTGAAAGAACAGCAGATGCAAAAGAAGTCATTGGTTTGTGTCGAGAATTGGTAGTGCGAAGTACTTCCTCGGAAGCCAGTGCCTGCTCAGCGGCTTCAGACCCATCCAAGGTAGAGACAACCACAGGATCCTTAGTCAAAGAAGAGTTTTGCAGCATACCGGACTCCAAAAGTGTCTTGATAGCAGCCTGTGAATCCAAAGAAGTGGGTATCAGGGGCTGCAAAAGCACCTCACTGAGGACCGGAGAACTGACGACTAGCTTAACGGAAGCATCATCGGTAGGTTTGGACCTGCGTGGTCTGTCTCTGTCTTTATCCTTACGTTTTTTTCGGAAGATCTACTGTAGGATGGCTTACCAAAGCCATATTGGAATTCGAGGACTGAGAGCAAAAATATCTAGCTACAATAAGGGCCCGATGACATATAGTTCTGGCATTGAACAAAGCACAAAAGCGACAGCGAGGGACATAGTGGTCTGGGCCTAAGCAAGTGATGTAGTAAGAATGAAAGTCTCGGTGTGGTATTTGCTTTCCACAGGTGAGACAATTGTTAACTTTTTCTGACATCAGTTAGAGCAAGAAAAAAGGATCCCCAATGGGGTACTTAGCTTTAGAACACTTCAGCTTCAATTTGGAAGACAAATTTCAGGTAGTGGCCAACCAGCACTCATGCAAACTACTTCTGCTTCAGGCTCCTTGGCAAGAAAGACTGATATAATGGCGTCAGCTGCCTTACTTTATACTACTGATGATCTGACGTCAGTCCTGAAGTGACAACAACTGACGCAGAAATACTAAGCCTCTAGTATTCGGGCTGGCCTAGGGCTACCCTGGCAGGGATCACCCAAATGTGATTAATGCAACAGTGAAACACAAAGAACATCATAAACATATTTATGCTATTTTATCCCCATAAGTAAATGAAGTGAAGGAAGAATTGTTTGCCTTTACCAAAATTTAATTAAAAATCTTAATGTCCTCAAAGCACTTTCCTAGGCCAAGAACAATGCTTCTTTGGGGGACAGATAACATACCAGGCTACCTGTTGGCCAGCCTAAAACAGGACCTGTCAAAACCTTTACAGAGGCTGTTCAATACAGCCTCCAAACAGGTTTTATGGAGCACAGCAACAGTCATCCCTATGCACAAAAGTGTGGTATCAATGGACCCAGTTGATTAGAGACCTTTATTTCTGACCAGCCTCATCAGTAAGGCTATGGAAAAGATTATTATGGAACTGGTAAATAAAGACATAGGTAACTACAAACTTTTGACCAAAGCCATTTCAGTTTCGCCAAGGGCAGATAGTGATCGCTTAACCTGGTTGATTTCTTTTAAAAAGTTACTGAAGCAATGGATGAGGGAAAATCAGTACACACCACATATCTAGACCTTGTAAAGGCATTCAGCACCATCCCACACTCATGAATTGTTGATTAACTCTCCCAGCTAAATGTTAATCCCTTTGTAACTTGTTGGATAGAAAACTATCTCACAAAAAGAACCCAGGATATTAGGGTTGGTGGCTCTTCCTCCTCCAAAAGTTCTGTCATTAATGGTGTTCTCCAGGTTCAGCACTTGGGCTATTCCTCTTTGGTCTTTACTTCTCGAAAGTCAAAGTTAAAGTTAAGAGTGACTGTAAGCTTGTTGTCATCATAAACTCTCCATAAGAGAGCAAGATCACCCAAGAGGGCCTTTCCCAAACATATAGCTGGTGTCATGACCATGAACTAAAACTAAATGTCAAAATATGTTTCATAGACTCTTTTGGCATATTCTGTAGCTATCACATTGACAACATATCCCTGAAAATCGATTCAATAGTTAGGGACTTGGGAACTTGAGTGGACAATAAACTGTCCTTTGATCACCATGTAACCACCCACTATTGTAAGAAAATCCTTTTTCATTGTACAGCCTATTAGTAAAGATATGACATCTAGGTCCAGGGATGTGATCAATCCACTCTATCTGGCACATACTAGTCTAATCACTGAGCATAATGCACCCTTTGGTATGTACCTCTCCAAACACTTACAGAATTTAAACAACCATAGTGCTTTCTTAAGGGCCTAAATAATAAAATTACACTGACTACTCAAAGCCTTGTCCTCTCTTCTCAGTATTATATAGATTACTGAGGGGTGATCTTTGCCTAGCATACTGAGTCTCAACAGACCCAATCTTTTAAGATCTACTGTATAACCAGAAGTCCAATGTGGCATAAACACCTGCTCAAAAGATCATAGCCATAAATGGAACATGTTTGGGGGATAGACATGTATCACAGGGAATACCACTTCTTTGGAACTGTCATCTTCTCCACATAAAGCATATACTTCCCTGTCCTATTTAAATGTAGTCTGGGCAAATGGATGGGAAACCACAAATTCACCCCTGGTTTAGTACCCTTATACCTTATGGATACTAGTAACAAGTAAAAGTTTTGCCTGCTCTGGGTTATTTGTACCTAAATTACAATGGCTAAAAATCATGAGAATGCATTGCAAGGCTTCTAAAGATCTTCAAAGATCTATTACCTACTAAGTATGTATGAAACTATTATACCTCCTAGGTTTCTACACCAGAAAATTGTAAACCTGAGTATGAGGAAAATATATCTATAGATTCCGCAACTAAAACGTTATCCTTTTCTGACACCACTGAAACAATAAAAAAATTATTTAAGTGGGAACAAAGAGAAATGTCTGAGATCCAGAAAATATATTATAAGTTGTTGCAAGTAGAGTGCCCTCAACTAGTGGCAATCCTTTCAGTTTTAGCTGTCTTAGAGGATGCATTCAATGCAGTTAGCAGTTCTGACATTCAGCCTCCTGCTCTTAAGAAATCTTAATAATTATATAACACAATCCCATAGATTACTCTTTAGAAATCATAGGAAAGATCTTGCAGATGTTTCCCTTTCTAAATCAGTTTCTTCCAAGCAGATTATTGCTTCTTACCCTATATTGTCAGATAAATATGGGAGAGCTTTTGAGATGTTTGGGGAGAAGGTGTATGCTTCTTCTCCCAGGTTGAGGAGATAGTATAATGGTTAAGGTGTTTACCTCACCAACACAAGGTACATCATTTGATTCTTACCTTTGACAGGAAAATTGGTTAGGCTTAAAATGGTCCTCAAGAGAAGCTGGCTTAGTACTTACCTTTAAGCCTACACACCTTAACTTTCCAGACATTAGATTGTCAAATACACATGAATGTTTCTTATGACTTTATATGGCAACACAAAAAAAATAATTGCTGTTTGACCCTAAAGCACCTTTAAATTCTCTACTTTCCTCAGTGTCTCAGGTTACCAAACATTCTCTTATGTATTCTTATGACACTGCTGATGATGTTCCCACAGGAGCTGTCACTGGGTCAATAATTAATTGATTTGCTTATCTGCATGCTCAGAATTTACCAGGGGACGTTAAATCAGAACTCTTAAGTGCACCTCTTTATAAAAAAGCCTTATTTGGACTTTTTTCTGCTGAGGTTGTCAAGAGGTTTAATGAAAGGGGAAATTTAATTTAAGAGTGTCTCAGATTTTTCAGTCCCCTACACTCTCATATGTAATAGAAACGTTCCATCTAGCCCAGGCCCAAACCTAAAGAAAAGACAGGTAAACAGTCTTTCAGGAATCAGTGGCAGGGAACTTCCAAAAAGAAAAAAGGGCTTCCCAAGCTCAGGCTAAGCTCAGGGATAATAAAAAAAGCAGAGTAATTATGCCAGTCTTCACTCTCCCTTTCCTTCTCTTCCCCACCCTGGCAAACATTTAAAACTTTCTCAAAACCTATATATTCACTTATCTCTTTGGGAATAATTGCTTCAGACACTGGGATCGCAGGAATGAATCAAAAAGGTTACAACTAGCAGTGGGATACTCTGCCCTTATTTCAAAGGATTCCTCCCCATCCAAGCAATCATACCTACCTACTTCCCCAATCTCTGGATCAAATGCCTGCCACACCCATCCAATTAGAAATAGATTTTTAATCAAGACTTTTTTGTGTCAAAGAAGGAAGGGACATGACCCATACTGGACTACTCATTTCTACACCTTCACATCAAAATTCCAAAATTCAAAAAGCATTCCCCACAATCTTTCACCTCTCATTCTTCCTTTCAGTTTCCTAATAACTTCATACTCAAAAGATGCTTGTTATCACATTCCATTCTGGTTCGTAAAGACTTCAGACAGTTTTTAAGATTTTGTGTGTCTGGTTCAAAATATTATTTTTCTGCTACACCCTTTGTGGTGCCAACAGCTCCAAGAGTGTTTACAATGTGCCTTGCTCCACTAATAGCTTACTGCGGGTTACATGGCATTAACATTGTTCCTTATTTAGATACCCATCTCATTTTGGAGACTCTTTTCTAGGCTGTCAAGAATCATCCTCATGGCAAGAGGCTTCTTCTCAACCTGAGCTTTCAACCAAACATAGAATAATCATTCCACATTCCATCTCACAGGATAGTGTTTCTAGGCTGTCTCCTAGATATATCCCTCACGATGGTCTTTCTTTCTTGGGAAAAAGTGAATTTTTACAAGAGACCGTTCCTGATATTTTCTAGTCAAATTCACACAAAAGTCAAGGACTATGTCAGGATATTAGAAGTCAAGGAAAACAAAATAATTGACAAATATCGCAAAAAAGTGTATGCTTCTGCAACTTTGATTTTCATAATTCTGAACTGTCAGGCTCATATGTTAAAGTTTATTCTGACTAATTGTGAAAGTATAAGGAATGTTTTATCTATGGTTCCTTCTTGTTAGTTGCTTACATTTCACAAGACACTACTCATAGTTTAACATGTGTTTACGATTCCGCAGATAATTCCAGGGCTGTGGGTATTGGTACTGTGTTGAGGAAGTTTGCCTGGCTGCATTCTCAGAACCTCCCAGATCATGTCAAAATAAGATTTTAAATTCTCATTTGGAAATAGAGTTAATTTTTGGACCCTCTCCTTCAGTGGTTATCAAAAAATGTAATGACAGGGGTAAGGTAATTCAGGGAATCTCTCTGATTTTTTGGGTCTATATCATGTCAGCGAAATGGCATTACAGTGAATGCCGTTTTGCCGACACATATAAACCGAACTTGGAAAAGAGTGAAAGCTCGGGTCAGCAGTTTCTTTCCCAGGGAAAGAAATTGCTTGACCTGAGCCGTGACATTGCCCTTTACCCGAATGTAGTGCGATCTCGGAGTTGGTATATTTCGTTGAGGGGGTGTGGGGGGAAAGCCCCTCACTTTGTAATGTTTTAAGTGGTATGTTGTGTTTTGTTGGGTCACCGAATTTTTTCCATGGGAAAAAAATTGGTGAACTGGGGTTTCACTCTTTTAAGATTTCGGTCTATATGTGTTGGCAAAATGGCATTCGCTGTAATGTCGTTTCACTGACATAATATAGACCCGATTTTTCAGCCCTCCTTTTCCAAATTATCCAAGGGATTCTCTACCTACTCATCCAATTTTGGCTAGAAACAAAATTAGCGGTCTCAACAAAATTCTAGTAAGCAGACGTTCAAAAATCAATAGCAAGGAGTTTCCAGAAAGAAAGCAGGAATCCGCCAAAACAAATCAGAATGCCTATATAAGGGACCACCTCCCCTCTCCCACCCTGGAAGTCCATTATCTCTTCCAGAATTTCTGAATATAAATGTTTCTCTCTGGCAATGGATAGTTTCAGACAAATGGGTTCTGAAGATTATTCATGACAGTTACATATGGCAGTAGGAAGAAATTCCTCCCTTCCAGGGAGTTATTCCTTTTTCACCAAACTAAACTTCTCTATTCCCTAGTCCTATAACAAATGCTTTCTCTGGAAGTAATAGAGACAGTTCCTCTATCCCAGGTTGGAAAAGGTTTTTTTATTTAAGGATGTTGTTAGTGCCAAAGAAAGAAAACGCCTGAAGACCAGTTCTGGCTCTTTCTTTCCTTAACCAATTTGTGATAGTTCCCAAGTTCAAAATACTGTCAGTTCACAACTTGTTATCCCCTTCTTTCACATTTAAGTTTCAAAGTAACACTAGTTTTAAAAGATGCGTATCATCACATCCCTATTCATCTAAATTACAGGCATTTCTTAAGGTTTTGTGTGTCTGGATCATATTATCTGTTCTCTGTCGTAGCCTTTGGAGTATCCACTGCACCGAGTGTTCTCCAAGTGTGTCTCTAGAGTCAGAGCTCATTGCAGGTTACAGGGTATCCACATTTTCTATATTTAAATGACTGACTTGCTTATCTTTGCAGTATTTTGAAAAGCGTCAGAAATCTCTCTCTTGGATGAGATATCTCTTACATAAGCTGGGATTCCAAAAGAACATTCAAAAATCTTTTTTGACTCCATGATACAGGATTGTGTTACAGGGCTCTCAGCTAGACACATCAGTTCAAAGAGCTTTTCTTCCACAGGAAAAAAATAGATCTATATCTATTTCAAGGGTTTTCCACTTCTACTTTGGTCTCACCAATGGAATACCACAAGATTTAGGGTCTTAGGACATTTATGATTCTCATGTTACCTCTGGCAAGACTCCACATGAGAAATATACAATGGTATCTGATGTTTCTTTGGTCCCAGCACCAACATCCATTATTTTTCAAATTCCAGTTCTGGGATTTGTCAGAACAGAAATCAATTGGTGGAGACGGCAAATATCTATAAATCCATGTATCCCCTTCTTCCTCCTGCTCCAAAGCAGTGAGTCACCACAGATGCTTCAGACTTTGCTTGGGGTACAGTGTTAAAGGGGTCCAAAGTGCAAGGTGTACGGGACAACAAAGACAAATGCAATCAAATAAATATAAAACAAACGCTTGCTCTAATCAAGGCGTTTGTCTCTTTGAATCAACTTTGGTCCCATGGACCTCTTCAAGTTGTTACAGACAATACCACAGTTATGTGGTACATCAGCAAGTAAGGGGGAACAAGTTCTTACTCTAGGTATACCACCCATGCTAGCTGGGAATATAGCTTTGCACCACAATCTCACTCTACAGGCATTCTGCATTCTGTCAGAGTGAAATTGCATGACATGCAAGCTCAGCAAGGCAAAGGCAGACCCTCATGAATGGAAACTAGTTCTGAGGGTCTTCCAAGATTTGATCCGTCTGCAGGGAGTTCTTCAAATATACATTTTTGCCTCCTCTCTGCACAATTAACTGGCAAAATTCTGCTATAGGTCTCCATGGAAGAAGACCTGAAAGACAGATGCCTTTTTCTTTCTTTGGACAAGAATGTTACTTTATGCTTTTCCACCCTTTCCACTGATATCCAAAGTACTTCTGAAGATTCAGAAGAAATTCCCCCAAGATCATACTGGTAACTCCCCTGACCCAGACAACAGTGGTTCTCCCTTCTTTTGGAATTGGCCAGGGGCAAATTCCATGACCTCCCTCACAAAATGGATCTGCTCACACAAGAACAGGAGTGTTTGATACATCTCCAGCCCAAACAACTTCAGACATCTGTTTTCTAAGGAAGTGCTGTAGGAATAACGGAGCTAAGAAAGCTTGCTACTAGAAAATTATATATCGGCAAATGGATAAGGTATTTCTAGTTGGTGCCAGCAATATAACCAGCCCCCATTCAGGGCTAGTGTTTCTCTGGTTTTATATGATTTGTGTGAGTTACTATCCTATGGCCTTGCTTCCTACTTTATCAAGGTTTATTTGTCGGTCATTTCAGTATGTCTGCCCATGGATTCTCCTCTTTCAATGCATTCTCATGTGAAAATGTTTTTGAAAGAGGATTTTGCATAAAAGGCCTCTATGAAAACTGATGGATCCTCATGGGATCTTAATTTTGTGTTACAGAAGCTAACACTTGTCCCAGTTGAACCAGCTTATCAGGCCGAATTGAGGTTCTTGTTTTATATATATATATATATATATATATATATATATATATATATATATATATATATATATATATATAGCAACAGCTACTATGGGTGTGTATATATCAGTTATGTGTAATATAGAATAACACCAATATCCGCTCTCAGTCAGTAGTAGCAGCAGCACCGAACACTTCTTGTTGAACAAAATACGTTTATTGAAAATAAAACAAGCTGGAATCCAAAACACACATCAGAGTTAAGCGCTTTCATCTACTCTATGTAGACTTCCTCAGAACTGTATCATCCTAACCACTATCCTCTTATATACAAACATAAATCAATTAGTTTCATCAATTATATAAAACAATTGAAACATAATAAGTTGCGAGAATTTAAAGTGCTCAGTGCTTAATTTCCTTGTCCATTGCCTTACATATGTAAAAAAGAAAAAAAGAACAAAGAATATTCATTCAAACTTCACACACTTGTTAAAAACAGTTGCTTACCACATAAAAATGAATATACCAAAAAATATTTATAACATTAACATTTATAATATTGACACACATACCACAATAAAATACATGCCTTGCTTTAACTAACCATGGGAATTGTAATGGATGAAGAAAATATAAATGAATGTGCAAATATGTTCAATAATTTTGGTTTTACTTTTATGAAATACATTATTTCTTGTAATGACAGGAAAATTTGTGTATTATTGTCAGAACTTGAAAAGTTGGATTGTATTATTACTAATGATCTTCTATTTGATGAAAGTGAAATGTCCTTCAATGCACAATTCACCTGGGTTGAAAATCAAATCAGTAAACAATATGATAGGAAATGCAAGAAGATGAGAAGGGATGTACAACAGTATGAGAGAGGTGAGGCATATAGATGGGGAAGATATACCTATGAACCCAATAGGAAGGACAATGGTCTGGACCATCAGGATTTCAACTATAATAGGTATAGTAAAGGAAGTAAAGGAAGGTTTGAGGATGCTTCTGATTTTTTAGGGGGCAACAAAAGTTGGCAGGTCCAAAACAGGGGACAGTTCAGAGTTCAGGGCAAGTGGCAAGGAAATCATTGGGAAAGGACACCGGAATACAGGAGAAGAAACAATTAGACAATAAAATGGGAATAATAAAACACAATGACACACATTACAGTTTAGGAGATTTTAGTATTTTTAATTATACACAAACTGAATTAAATGAGGATTTTTTAAAATTATTATCTAAAGGAATGAAATATGTTCCTAATGACAATATGAATATTGTAGACTATATAATTGATTTTAAAAAGTACTTGAGAAAACGTAATTTAGCCTTGTTTTTTGAAGGGAGAAATACTATTCAGCTGAATAAATTCAAGAATAGAAGTACTTTTACACCCCCAATGAATCACACGTTAGCCACATTTGAGAAGGTTGTTATAGATGAGATACATGAATATGAGAATAAAAGGAAAAAAATATTTAAAAATAAGTTTAATTTAAAATACAGTGAATTTAAACTTTTAAAACAAATTCAGGCCAACAAAAATATAAGAATAATGAAACCTGACAAAGGTGGGGGGGCAGTGATATATGATACTGTTGAATATGTAAATAAAATTAATAGTATTTTGTTTAATTCAGGAAATTATGAAGTGTCATCCATTAATGAAGTTAATGTAGGGTACCATAAAATTGATTTATTTTTGGAAGAACTATTGTTAGATGAAAGGATTGATTCAGATATGTATAATTACTTGAAGGATGAAAATCCCATTATTAGTACTATAGTGGGTATACCTAAAGTACATAAGGATATAAATGATCCCCCCCTTCCGGCCTATTATTTCCAGTAACAGATCAAAAACTTTTACTTTTGGTAAAGTGATAGATAGTTGGTTGAAACCCACCTACAATAAAATTAAGCATATAGTTAAAGACTTCTGGGATTTCTTGGGAAGGTTGGTCCCAACTTTAGTTACCAAGGATATGTTTTTGGTAACAGTTGACATAGTAGATCTTTTTTCAAGCATACCCCAGGAAGAAGGGCTTAGTAGATTTAATAATAGTATAGAAAAATTTAGTGGATTAAAGTGGGACGAAATACGCTTGATTATGGAATTTATGGAAACAGTCCTGTCTTACAATTACATTCTATTTGAAAGAGAGTACTATAGGCAATGTAAAGGGGTAGCTATGGGGGCAGCGTGTGCCCCCATTTTTGCTAACTTGTTTTTATTGGATTGGGAAACAGAATATATTTTCCAGTCTGAATGGAATGATAATATACTGTGTTGCCTAAGATTTTTGGATGATGTGTTTCTAATATGGAAGGGGGAAGAGAATAGACTCAATGAGTTTAAAATGTACTTGAATACTAGGAGTGAGTATCTAAAATTTACATTCAGTGTAGACCAGAGGTCCATATCTTATTTGGACACTCGTATTATAGTAGAGAATGGGAGATTTAAATCAAATATATACAGAAAGGACACGTTTAGTAATGCATATTTAGAATATTCTAGCTGTCATCCTAGTCATCAGAAAAGGAGTACAATTAAAGGTCAGTGCATAAGGGCAGCTAGAATGACATCTGATTTCTCTGATATGGTACTTGAAATGGATACTATAGGGAATATGTTTAAGGCAAGGGGTTACCCCATGGGAATGATAGTGGATATAAAAGAGTATGTGAAAAAAGAATGGGGAAATAAATATAAACCCATATTGGGAACAGGGATAGACCATACACAGGAGATAAATGTGACAAATAAAGATATGGTCATTAATGAATTCACTAGGGCATGTATTTTGCAATATGCCCCCCAAGTGGGAGATATTAAGAAAATAATTGAAAACAACTGGAATATACTGAAAACTGATGACAGTGTATACAAGAAGGTGGGGGGGCACCCAAGTTTGTATCTAAGAATGGATGCAATTTGAAAATGAGACTAGAAAAGAAAACTATGGATAGTAATCATGGACACAATTCCATAGGTACCACAAAATGTGGGAGCTGCAATCAATGTGGGTTTATTATTCGGGTACCCTATTTAATTTTGGAAGACAAAAATAAAACAGAGGTTAGATTCAGAAAAGGCAATTGCAGAACCTCTTACCTAGTTTATTTAGCTAAGTGTACCAAATGCCCTTGTTTTTATGTGGGGAAGATGGAGAGATGTCTTAGAAATAGAATTTACGACCATATTTACAAAATAAGAAAAAAGGATACCAATAATGCTTTATGGAGACATCTCAGTGGTAATACACATTGTGATTCCTTTAATTTTGGTATTTTAGAATGTATAAAAGCAAATCCTAGAGGGGGAAGTATGAAATATAAACTTGGAGAGGAAGAAACTAGGTGGCAAATTAAACTAAATGCCTCTACATTTTCTGGACTTAATGAAACAGTCTCCATCAAACCCATTCTGGAAAATAGAGGGTAGCCAAGAGAGAGGTGGAGATTTGCAAAAGTTCAGTTAAAGCAAGGCATGTATTTTATTGTGGTATGTGTGTCAATATTATAAATGTTAATGTTATAAATATTTTTTGGTATATTCATTTTTATGTGGTAAGCAACTGTTTTTAACAAGTGTGTGAAGTTTGAATGAATATTCTTTGTTCTTTTTTTCTTTTTTACATATGTAAGGCAATGGACAAGGAAATTAAGCACTGAGCACTTTAAATTCTCGTAACTTATTATGTTTCAATTGTTTTATATAATTGATGAAACTAATTGATTTATGTTTGTATATAAGAGGATAGATGATACAGTTCTGAGGAAGTCTACATAGAGTAGATGAAAGCGCTTAACTCTGATGTGTGTTTTGGATTCCAGCTTGTTTTATTTTCAATAAACGTATTTTGTTCAACAAGAAGTGTTCGGTGCTGCTGCTACTACTGACTGAGAGCGGATATTGGTGTTATTCTGTATTGTCGACCGTTCCAGGTGCTGTTTATTTTTCGAGTTATGTGTAATATGTTTAGCCACAAGAAGGCAGTGTTTTCTAGTGGACACTTAAGGTAAAATGCTGGATGCAATTTCCTGCTCCTTGTGCGGTGTGTTTCATGACATTAAAAAAAATAAATGTACCTCAGTTTAGACTGCAGTCAGGCTGTAAGCATCTATTTGCTGTGCCCAGAAGTTTTTCTAACAGGTTAAGGGCCTAGACAACCTGGCACCCAGATACAACCAGCTACAGCAAATAAGTGAAAGATACAGTGACAGATAAAGTAAGGGTTAAAACAGTAAAGATGGTTACTGACACTTTTTCATCAAAGTTTAGAGTAGCAAATCTGATGAACCAGAACTAACAGTGTGTGGAAATGTAGAAATGAAATCAGACTGGCAGAACCCAGAGATGAGTGAATTGAAAAGGATCAAAAAGATCAGAGCAATATCTCCCTTTGCATAGATGATGATAAAATTATACAAATAATCTCAGCAATAAACTCTATTTAATTAGAAAACTGTATCAGACCAAGTTGATGAAAGACCAAGATATGCAGGTTTATATTAGGCAGCGGTATTCAGACTATGTTCCGCAGAACCATGGGGTTCCACGCAACCTCCCCAAGGGTTCTGCGAATCAAAGTCAAAGTTTTATAGAATTTTTGAACACAATAAGTAACAAATGAAAATAATGAAAACATTGATGTCACAGTCAAAAAAAATCACATTGTGTGCTTAGATACAAAAATGTACATATCTGTATTTGTATACATTACAATTCCACTGAATTAGATGTTAAAAATAAAATTTACTATGTAATTTATTGCTTAATGCATTTATATGATTTTATATCATGATTTCAAATGTAAATCATTCATGTGAGTTGATAGGTATGGGTGGTCCATCTATACGCAAACCTCTTTGTTGCTACTCGGTGACAGTGATCATGTGACCTCTGATACGGGCGAATAGCACATGTATCCCTTATACTTTGGGCCTTTTCCAAGTCTTAGGTTGCAAGTTTGGAGGTGTAATTTACTATCCGCACATTCATGCCATTACATTATCAGATAGGTGATCTCTGAGTCTAAGATATCCACTTAGCAGTCAAGAGAAATAGTGGAAGGACCCTCATAACCATTAGTGACATAAATTAAAGGCAATCAAATATAAAATGTTAACGGGCAACAATATTTGAACATGTAGTTTTTTCTTCTCTGAATAAATGAATATTTATTTTAGTAATGCAGGGAGCACTAAAGAAAGTGGGATATATATGTTTCCTTACCGCTTGTATGGCAGTTAAGTGTCCAGTGGATGAAACACAAAAAGTAAGCAACACAGAAATCTATCTTTCAGAAAAGTCTAACAGAACTTTCTGGTTCTTTTCCTGTTCAATATATTTGGTCCATTTATCTGGTTTGAATTTAAATAACTGTAGCAAGTGTCAAGCAAAATATTGCCCCCTTTTGTTTTCTGGAAAACTTTCAGACTGCACCTCTCCTTCCTCCATTGTTCAGTTTGTCCTTTATTCTACTCCTTTTTGGTTGACTTCACATGCAAAACTTACATTGCGAAGGGGATAATATGGGCATATTATAAGGTGCAATTACCTTTGACATCAGATGGATTTGGACCTCTATAAAATAAAATACTAACTTGTCATTAAGATATATATTATCAAAGAAATTAAAACAGCTTATATCTCCAAATAAACAGAACTTCTCATTCTGAAGTATTAGCTGCTGGTAACTAGGGGTGCAAAATTACAGTCGCAGGTTGTATGTAATGAAAATTATAAAAACTGCCAAAAACATTTAAAAATCACATTAATTCTTTCTGACTGCTACCAGTTACAAAACACACAGCATCCCATTTCCCAAAGAGCAGCCCAAGTAACTGTTTCCTATATAAAATGAACAGTCAGTAAGCAAGTGTCAATTCTTCCTGTGATCCATAATAAAAGAAGACAGACTATGTTACTATCAATGGCTGCAATAAATCACTCCTTTGCCTTGGGATTGGCAATGGTTACCATGGAGTTTTCCCTCTGGCATTTGGCAGGTCAGTCTTGGCTGGAGCAAAAGTTACACAAATCTCTTGAGAGAAGTTAAATAATAACTAAGATGATAACATGTATATTATTAGACTACTGTAATAGTAAATATGCAGATTCTTCTGTAGTAACACCTTCCATATAGGTGCATGACCTGTGGGGTCTGTTAACTGTCACTTGTTAACGTAGCCTGACTACATTTTAAAGTTTAAGTGACACAGTCTTTTGAGCCTTACAGCAACAGGAAAAAAATGTGTTGTTGATTCATTGTTAACTTCTTCACTTAACATCAATGCAAGCTCACGTTTTGGGCGCATTTTGTACCACTTAACAGCTATGATTTTGTATCCTCATTCTTTTCATACAAATGTACTGATGTTGCTGGTATTTATGAACACATGCGTTACTAAATCAGTAGTCTTGTTGTATGAACCACATAGTGCATAAAGTAAGATCATTTGTCCCCTCTAGCTCTTTCTAAGCCTTAGTAAGGACTGTTGATGGTCACAGGTGGAGAGAAAAGTTCAAGTTGATTGATAGTTATTTGGTAAGGGCCCAGATAAGTAACTGAAATCAAGAGCTCTTGCAGCAAACTGCAAGACATATTTTGCTAACCAACATCCCTGTCTCTAATGGCTTATTCTCTCGGATGGATGATAGTGTGACAGATATACCAGAAAGCCATTTATTTACTTATTATTGATAATAATTGCCTGTAATGATGTTAATGACTGCACTGCCTTACTAAACAAGGACATTTTCAGCAGAGGCCCAAAGGGTAAATATCCTCCAGCAGAAACAGTACTTAGTACAAGTAAATTAAAAATTAAAATTAAAAGGTTTAAATAGAATATGCAATAGACAGCTATGTATACACAAACTGTGATTAAGTAAGGGAACCCTTTTTTTCTTAATACCCGACCCACTAGCAATTCAATCAGATACATCTACAAACACACAGACACAAACAATCACCCTCCACCTTATAGGCTTACTTCATTTTAATGTCATTCTGGCTTGGTTTTTAAATGTGCTATAAGGATTTATTTGAAAATACATACTTTGGTCCTGCATCTGTGTATGCACAAAATGAACCATGGTTCTAGTGGAACTCAGACTAGTCTGGACAAGGAAAACTAGGTTAATATATAAATAATGGATTCAGTGACAGGAGATGAGTTTCAAGTAATAAAATGAACAGTCATTGTCTTTGCTGAACTCTGATAAGAAGAATTCCTTGATTTTTTTTAATTGCTGACTGACAAGTATAGGGCTATAACAATTCTACATATTATCAGTCATGCAGAGTAAAAATGCAGTAAACAGGCTAATGCTTTCACTATTATTGCTGTTGTGTTTGCACAGTGCACAATAACATCCTGGACTTCTTGAATAAAGATTCTACCTCCTCAGTGCCTAAAAGGTAGGGTCTATATTAGATCAGCGAACGCTGATTGATCGACCTTATTTTAGTGAAAGTTAAAAATATCGAAGCAACAGAAACTCAAATTTTTTCCTAGGGAAAGAATTCGGTTGTCCATTTCTGTTGCTTCGGTATTTTCAGTGCTGTGGTGGAAAGTGACGGGTCGGATTCAGGTAAGTGTGCGATTGTGTGGATGTGAGTGTTAGGGTGGCTTAGTTGAGTTAGGGTTATGGCTCAGGTTAGGTATGTGTGCGATTGTGTGGACATGAGGGTTAGGGCAGATTTAGGTGAGTTAGGGTTAGGGAGCGAGTGAGGTGGGTGTGCGAAAGTGACGGACCTTAGGGTTAGGGTTTGGGTTAAGGTAAGTGGATAGTGGTGTATGCACAGTTTAGTGTAGGGTTAGGTGTCATATTTTAGGTGTATGTGTGTGGATTTCTGTTTGTTTGGTGTGCTTGTGTTGTGTGTATGTGTTTTGGATCAGCGATTTTTTTCCCTAGGAAAAAAATCGCTGATCTGACAGTTCGAGATTGTAAACTTTCGCTTACATAAGGTTGATCAATCAGCGTTCGCTTTTGTAAGCGTTCGCTGATCTAATATAGACCCTAAAAGGTAGCATTCCTGGCAACAAATTATTCATTTTGTACTAAAGGCTAATGGCACTAGCCGTCACTGCTCTCTAATTGTATGCTGAACAGCAATGCATATATCCAACATATGAGTCCACGTTAGCTTCAAATAAATGTATCCTTTGAGTATATCTGACAGGTATACTTACATTTTCTCCTTTACAGTCTATCAAAATATTAAATGTAAAACTGCACTGGCTTTATGAACTATTCATAACTTTTATATATCTGAAACATACATCCAGACAATTTAAGTCAATGGTGGCACTAAAGCATTTTTGAAGTTTACTGTACAAAATCTCCATCAGAGATGGAAGAGAGGTAACTCTTTTTAAGAGATAGTGTGGAATCTGCATTCATTACAGGCAATGATGATAATGAGTGTTTCATTTCTATTGCAGTCCAGATGAAGTTTCTAGAAATTTCTGTTTAGTTATTGCTGTATATGTATTTCCACTTCTGTAAAGGATGATCTGCTGTATATCATCTCATTAGTAATTCTTCTTCTTCTTTTTGCTGCTCCCATTAGGGGTCACCACAATGGATCATCTGTTTCCACTTCTTTCTTCCTCTGCATCTTGCTCTGTCACACCAACTACTTGACATATCCTCTCTCACCACATCCATAAATATTATTTCAGGCCTTCATCTTTTCCTGTTACCTGGCAGCTCCATCCTTAGTTTTCTTCTCCCAATATACCCAGCATTCCTCCTCAGCACATGCCCAAACCAATGCAATCTCACCTCTCTGGCTTTGTCTCCAAACCATCCAACCTAAGCTGACCCTCTAATATACTCATTTCTAATCCTGTCCATCCTCATCACACCCAATGCAATTATGTTGAATAATTATAGGTAGATGATTTCTAGTAGTAGTGATTAGGATATTTCCTGAATGTATACAGACTATGTTAAGAAGTGCTAGTTCAGAACAATTTGTTTTTCCTGCCAACTCAGAAAGTGGTGCTTCATTATCCAGCTGCATTACTGAATGGATGGTTATTTCCAGTGCTGACTTGGTAGGAGAACCATATACACAACTGGGAGTGTGTGAAATATTCTGAATATAATTTAAAAACTATTATACACAAGACAAGTTATTTTCAACTCTTGTTTATTAGTCATAATAACAGACTTTACAATGTATTCTACAATGTAATTTCGGTCACGTTTAAGACTGACATATGTTCTCTAATTTAACTCTAACCAATCCATTTTTCAGATGGATTTCTGGTTAAAAATTGGACACTTAAAGCAAAAAGAAGGTAACTTACCAACTACTTCTACAAATGACGCAAATGCTTCTGTTTTAGCCTCTGAAGAGCAGTTAGTTGATGCTATCAAAAAAACGAAATTAAGTGAAAATAGTACCAAAAAGCAAAAATATGATGAAAGCTACTTAGCATTTGACTTTACCTGGACAGGAAATAAAGAAGAGACAAATAGATTGTGTGCTGAATGTGAAAAAGTCATTAGTAATAGTTGTTTAAATCCTGCAAAATTAAAAAGACACATGGAGTCAAATCATCCACATTTACGTAATAAAAATATAGAATGCTTTCAATGTAAATGTGATGAAGTGAAAAAAATAATGCATTTTCTAAGTACATGCATTCTGACAACCAAACATCTCTTGAGGCTTCTTTCTGAGTTAGTTATCGAATTGATAAAGAAGGTGAGGCATATAAAATTTCTGAAAATGTAATAAAACCCTGTATTAAAAATGTAATATCTTGCAAACTTGGTGAGAAATATATTAAAGAAATTGAGAGTGTACCATTCTCTGATACCACAGTTGTGAGACGTATTAAGGAAATGGAACCATTTTATGAAAATTAATTAATATGCCATTTAAAGTCTTCTCCACATGGTTTTACAATCTAATTGGATGAATCCACAGAAGTTGCCAGTTTAGCTATTTTGATTTTATTGGTTCACTTCATCTTTAATTCCACAGTCCAAGAGGACATGCTTTTTTGCAAACCTCTCATAGACAGAACTACCAGAGAAAACATTTTTGAACTCATTAATATGTACATGCAGGAACATGAAATAAGTTGGAATTGGTGTTCACACATTTGTACAGATGGGGCAACATCCTTATTAGGTCCAGATAAAGAAGCAATAGCACGAATAATTGCAATAGCTCCACACATTGAACGTTCTCATTGTTGTCTTCATCGTCACACACTCATAGTGAAATATATGCCAAGAAATTTAAAGTAGGTTTTGAATGAAGTAGTAAAAATTATCAATTTCATAAAAAAGAATTAAATTCAAGATTATTTGCTTTGTTATATGAAAAATTATCTAGCAAACATAGACCCCTACTATTACATGCAGAAGTGCAATTGATTTTTTTGAGTTAAAAGATGAACTAAGAATTTTTTTAAAAGAACAGAAACATGCAGATGCTCCAAATTTAGATAATTCATTTTGTTGCAATGTGTGGCCTACTTGGCAGTTATGTTTTCAATTTTAAATGAACTTACTTCATCCTTTCAAGGACTTAAGGTGCACATAATTAAAATCAATGAAAATGTTAATGCACTACTCTTAAAATTAGATATGTGGGCATCATATGTAAAAAATAATAACGTGCAATGTTTTGAAAAAAATTATAATTTTCTAATGGAGACTAAATTGAAATTAAATGAAAATGTGAGAGAGACCATATTAGAACACATTTCCCAGTTGAAAAAAATATGAGAGTGTATTTTCCAGAATAAACTGAGTCATATGTCTGGATTAAAAATCCATTTCACTATTACAATAAATCTGATCATTTGTTACTGAAGGAAAGGGAACAAATAATTGACATATCAACAGATTCGACATTAAAATCAAAATATGAACAAGAGGAAATTCTTGATTTTTGGTTACAAATTTACACAAAATATCCAAAAATATCTAAGAAAGACATAAAAATCTTAATGTCTTTCATCACAACTTTCTTGTGTGAAAAATCATTTTCTACTTATGTAGGAATGAAAACAAAATACAGGAATAGATTGGATGCTGATTAAGAAATGTGTTTATAGACATCACCAATAGAACCAGATTTTAACATTTTGTGTAAAAAAATGCAAACACGTCCCAGTCATTAAGAGCATATTTCCCAGTTGAATAAAAACTATGAGAGGGTAGAACAAACCGAGTCGTATGACTGCATAGAAATCTGTTTCACTATTACAATAAATCTGATTTGTTACTGAAGGAACGGGAGCAATTGACATATCAACAAATTCAACATCAAAATATGAACAAGAAGAAATTCTTGATTTTTGGTTACAAATTTGCACAGAATATCTTGAAATATCTAAGAAAGCTATAATAATACTAATGCCTTTCTTCATAATTTGTGTGAAAAATCATTTTATACTTAGGAAAGAAAACAAAATAGAGGAATAGATTGGATGCCAATTATGAAATGCATTTACAGACAACACCAATATAACCAGATTTTAACATTTTGTGTAAAAAAAAATCCAAGCACATCCCAGTCATTAAATTATATGTAATTATTATTGTCATATTCAATGTTACATTTTTATTCACAATTGTTTGTAATTTGTAATTGTTCTTTAATTGTTCACTAAAAGAATATTACAAGGTAATTATAATTTTCTTTTTTAAATTTTTACACAAAAGTGTTATGCTTTCAATGATTGCTTTACATTTTTTTTTATTCTGAGAGAGGATGGGGTTCAACAAGAAATTTTAATAATCTGATGGGTTCCGTGAATCAACAATGTTTGAAGATCGGTAATATAAGGCATACATTAGTAACAGTCGAAAGGCTGAGAGGTTTTGGGGAGGATATAAAAGATTTTCACATTGCAGCACTTTTACTTAGTGGTCCACCTGAAATTTGAGACACTTGTTACAACACGATGCACATCCAGATGATGAACTGACATTAGAGTATAGTAAAGGGAAGCTTGTGGATGAATATGTGCGCAAGACAGAAAACATAAACAGTGAAAGTATGTCCAGTACAGAGGCTGCTCTAAAGATGAAAAACAGAAATAAAAACAGTAATATGCAGCTAGAAAAACACTTAAACATTTTGTGTGTAAGGACACTTAAAGGCAGATTGCAGAATGTTGAAAGTTTGAATGCAAAGACAAGTTTAATCACAACAAGCTAAGAATGTCAAGCAAGAAGCAGATGTCATTTCAGACAGTGAGTATGCATTTGAGTCCATATGTGGTGCCTCATCTGTGCAGGCATGGTGTTTTGACTCAGGAGCTGCATGTCACATGACCAATGACAGAAATGTTTCACTCAACTCAATCAAGCAAACCAGAAAAAAATTACCACAGGTAATGAGCAGGTAATAAAGTCAGAAGGAATTGGAGATGGTTTTATGTACTGTCTTATCTCTGAGAATATCACAAGAAAGATACACATGAGAAATATTCTGTATGCACCTGATCCTGAAAGTAATACATTGTCAGTGAAGAAGCTTACAAACCAAAGCAATATAGTGACTTTCCAAGGTGATGCTTGTGTCATCACAAAAGTGGATTGCTTACTTGCAAAGGCCAAAATCACAGATGAACTGTAGCATGTGAACTGCACTGAAATGGTTAATACAAGCCAGTGAGGAAAAACATTAAAACATTCACAAGGCACAGACATCTTGGACACAGAAGTCCTTACACATAAAAGAAAACAACTGCAGGTAACTATGCAAGTGGTGTAAAATTTAACCAGTGTGATCAAATAATAAAATGTACCAGCTGCATTAAAGGAAAATGATGAGAAAGCCTTTTCCAAAGCACAGCAACAGCAGAGCTCAAAAACCTCTGGACTTCATTCAGATCTTTCTGGTCCAATGAAAAACATGACTCCAGGAAAAAAGAGGTATTTTCTTAGTTTCATTGATGATTATTCCAGGTACACCACATTGTCCCTGTTGCACAACAAGGATGAAGTGCCAGTGAAGTTAGAACAGTTTCTAGCTCAAGTAAGTAATAAATTTGTCAAAATGCCCAGAGTTCTATGTAGAGACAATGCGTCTAAATGGCACAACATAAGCCATTCTCAGAAAACATGAAATTATGTACCATATATTCTAGAACAAAACGGGGCTGCAGAAAGAATGAATCGGACTCTCTGTGAGGGTGGAAGGAGTATGCTTTTTGATGCTGATATGCCAACCACATACTGGGGGAGAGGCTACCATGACTGCATGCTACAACAGAGAAAACTCCATATGAACTGTGGAAAAGAAAGAAACCAGATTTGAGAGATATCAAACTTTTTGGAAGTATATTCCAAAGGAAAAACATACAAAATGGATCCATGTACAAACAAAGGTGTGCTCGTGGGTTACAACGAGTCTCAAAAAGGATACAGCATTCTACATCCAGTCACAAACAAGGTAACAGTCAGCAGAAGTGTGATTGTTGACGAAAGTTCTGTGTGTTCAAAGTTTCAGGAACTGACAAAAACTGTTCAGTCTGAGGAAAAATTTACATCCGTGTCACAAGGAAAACAAGAACAAATCTACACAGAAATAGAAGTTATTGCAGACAATTCAAAATTTAAAATATATATATATATATATATATATATATATATATATATATATATATATATATATATATATATATATATATATACATATATATATATATATATATATATATATATATATATATATATTTATATATATAAATAAAATAAATAGAAAAGGAAGACGCTGAACCACAAATGACTTCAGTCTTATATGGCTCGCACAACAGCTGAGCCTGAAATGGGTTCATGGGAAGAGATGCAAAAACTACCACCACATGAGAAGTAAATGTGGATTAGAGCTGCTGATGAAGAGATGACATCACTCAATAGACTCCAGATATGGACACTTTCTCAAGATAAACATGTAATCGGATGTAAATGGGTTTTTAAAACAAAATGTGACTGAAGGGAAAGTCTGTAGGTACAAGGCAAGATTAGTTGCAAAAGGATACTAACAAAAATTTGATGAAGACTATGATGCTACTTTTGCTCCAGTTGCCAAATAAAGTTTCAGAACACTGATGACAGTGGAAGTTTTACAGAAAATTATTGTGAAACGTTATGATATCAAGACAGCTTTTCTTAATGGAGATATAGAAGAGGATGTATACATGTCACAGCCGGAAGGATATGTGAAAAGTGGAGAAGAGCATCTTGTTTGCAAACTGCAAAAATCCCCATATGGTCTTAAACAAGCGGCTTGAGTGTGGAAGTCAAAAGTAGACAAAGTTCTCCATTTGAAGGATTTATGTGAAGCAAAGCCAATCCATGCCTATACTCTAAATATATGGAGGCTGAATGGATGTATCTGTTACTCTATGTGAATGACTTGATTATTGCTTACAAAAGGAATGATGAAATTGCAAAGTTAAAGTACTCAATCAACATTTTGAGACTACAAATCTTGGTGAGGTGACATATCTCAGAATTAACATATGGCGTGAGGAGGATGGCAGTTTTCTGTTGAACCAGAGTGCAAAAATTGATTCAATTCTTCAACAATTCAACATGGCTGAGTCTAAAGGAGCAAGTACGCCGATGAACATAGCTTATCTAAAGTTGGAAGGAGAGGAAGATTTTCTACCATCCAATGAGCAGCAGAGACAAGCAGTGGGGGCACTTCTGTAGATTGCAACTACTACACATCCAGACATTGCAGCAGCCATGTCATTTCTCCACAGACGTACAAGTAAACCACATCAAAGAGACTGGAATTCAATAAAAAAAGTTATGAGGTATCTCAAAGACACAAAAGGACTGAGTTTAAAGTTATCAGCAATTGGTGACTTAACCTCACAGGATATGTGAACTCTGATCTGGCAGGTGACCTCAACACACGCAAATCTACAAGTGGTTACTTGTTCAAATTAGGAAACAGTCCAATATCCTGGTTGATCAAGAAACAGATCTCAGTGGCATTGTTTTGTACAGAGGCAGAATATATGTCTGCTTCCTCTGCCAGTCAAGAAGCCATTTGGTTGCCGCAGTTATTTGAAGATTTTGGAGAACCAGTGTCCCAGCCTACAGTTTTATATGAGGACAATCAGGGATGCATTAAGCTTGCAACCAGTGAGAAGATCAATGCAAGAACCAAGTATATTGATGTCAGACACCACTACATTCATGACTTGGTTAAACAAAAAGTGACTGTGCTTTCATATTGTGAAACTGATACAATGATTGCTAATGCTATGACAATATATATATATATATATATATATATATATATATATATATATATATATATATATATATATATATATATATCAACAACTACTATGTGTGTATAATATATTTCAGTTATGTGTAATAATATGTTTAGGCACAAGATGGCAGGCAGTGTTTTCTGGTGGACACACAGTAGTAATATGCTTGATGTAATTTCCTGTTCTTTATGCAGTGTTTTTCATGACATTAAAAACATAAATGTACCTCAGTATAGACTGTAACCAGGCTGTAAGCATCTATTTGCTGTGCCCAGAGGAAGTTTTTCTAACAGTTCTTAACATGGAAAACTGCTTAATGATTGTTCCGACTTCTGCAAGAAAGTACCTAAGTTGCAAGCTCTTATGGGCAGTCAACCCTAGATACTTTTTCTGCTGAGACATGGTATCCTTGAGAACTAATCCTTCTTTTATGCCTAAAGTAGTATCACAGTTTACTTTAAGCCAAACTATTCAGCTCCCTCTTTCCTTTCCTGAACCCAAAAATAAGGGAGAAAGATTACTCCATTCCTTGTAGGTCCGCAGAAAAACTCAGTACGATCTTGACAGAACAAATTCTTTCAGATCTTCTGATCGGTTGTTCATTTCTTGTAGAGGTAAGAGGAAGGGACAACTTGTGTCAAAGCAGAGTATTTCCAAATGGTTGTCTCTGGCCATTAGCTTTTGTTATTCCGACCTCAAAAAAAAAAATATTCCAAACTAGTTCAAGGCTCACTCTACAAGGGGCTTGGCTTTATATATGGATCTTTGGAAAGAGTTGGATTCTGGAAATATTCTAGAAGCAGCAACTTGGTCCTCTGTGCATATTTTTACAAAGAACTCAAGCTTAATTCCTTCTCAAGGTCTATATCAGGCTTTGCTAGGACTATTCTCTGGGGACTCCTGGACCCTTCCCCTTTCACCTCCCAAATTTTGTAAGCTATGGTAGTCTACCCATATAACTTATGCTACTACAGCAGTGATCAATATGATGAACACAGTATGTTGTGTAAGTAAATTTCCATAACAGCAGAAGTTTTAATGATCCCTGCTGTAGTAGCCGCACCATCCCACTAAATTTTAGTGTATTATTTTACCATGTTATGGATATTCATGTATTTTTACTCCTAGCTACGTCCTCTCATAGATCATCCTCCCTCTCCCTCTCTCAGTTGACATAAAGCCCTGAAGAGCTTAGTGCCCAAACCTGTCTTTTAAGACAGCTCAGCTCAAGCTGCCAATAGTTTTGGTTGTGTGGAAGGTGCCCTGAAGCTTTGGAAGCTGTCCGGCTGTTATTTCCTTGGAAAGATATAACCCATACAGCTTAGGCTACTGCAGCAGTGAACATTTGAACATCTACTTTTATGGTAAGTTTACTTACACAACTGTACATTACTCATTTCTCTGACTTCTGCAAGAAGAGTATCTGAGTTTCAATCTTTTCTTTCATATAAATAGGGTTTCTTTGAGAACCAATCTTTTTATGCCCAAGGTGGTTTCAGAATTTACTTTGTATCAGTCTATTCATCTCCCTGTGTTCTTTCCAGAACAAAAAAACACCAGAGAGAAAATCCTGCCCACTCTTGACATCCACAAACAACTATGATACTGTATTGACAGGACAAAGAACTTCAGGAAGTCTAATCAGTTCTTCATTTCTTATGAAGGTAAGGAAAAGGGACAATCACTATCAAAACAGACTACTTCCAAACCACACCAGGCAACATCAGAGGCATTCTACTAGGATTACAGCTACTTTTGCTGCTTTTTGGAAAGGCATAACCTCAAAAAATATTCTAGACAGAGCAGTTTGGGCTTTAAAAGCAACTTGGTCTTCTCTTAACAGTTTTACTAAACACAATAAAATTGACTATTCAGGGCCGGGGCAAGGTTGGTTACAATCTTTCTACATGGTCTACTAAACTCTCATCCTTCTTCCTCCTCCCTTTGTTTCTAAGCTTTGATATTCATTCTTATAGCTTAAGCTACTGCAACAGTGATCTAATGATGAACAAGGTACAGTTGTGTAAGTAAACTTATAATAGCATATATTCAAATAGATCACTGCTGCTTTGCAAACACCGTATCTCCATCCCCGCTGTTGTTTTATGCCAGGTTGAGGCTCTCCATCTTCCTCTTTTCTCCTGGTACAATTTTTCTTCTCAGTCTACAGCCTGACTGTTCTGTTTTTATACCAGCTTGCCCTTGATCACTAACAGTTGTGCAAGCTCTTGGACAGTGCTTTAAAGCTTTAGAAGCTGGAAGGACATCCAATCACAGGATACATATCATATAGCTTATGCTACTTTAGTAGTGATCTATTTGAACATCTGCTGTTACAAGGTTTATTTATACAACTGTACTTTCTCATTCCACAGTCCAAAGATTCACCTCCCCCCACCAAAAAAGGTTCATCAAAAGAGAAAAGGATCCACTTCTTAGCAGTCCTCTTCCAGTTAACCTACCAATCTGTGTGTTAGGACAAACAAAACTTAACAGAAAAAAATAGTTGAATAGCTAGAAATAATCATCTTGGTGCTCTTACTTCTTATCTTTATTTATAGATCTGTCTTTGGTAGCTTATTCTATTTCTGTGAAGAAAACAGAGACCACAATAAGAAATTCAAATGTCTTTATTGCTCTTTACTTGTGATGAGCACTTTCATCATATAGACTTCTTCAGATCAGTTGATGTTTTGATTTTCCAGAGTATTGAAGGAGGATGTTCATAACCATTTTTTTATTTTATAACAAATTTAATTTCAATAAACAACAGAAAACAGAAAGCAAATACACAAATGACATCTAAACACAAAGCGTACCCATATCTCATCCAACCATCCTCAAAACAGAACATCTCCTTGACACCAAGTCCTCCATTTAACTCTGTCATATATACTCTTTGCTAATGACCCAATCTCCCATTCCTTCCAGTTTCCACAACTCACTATCAGTCCTGACTATCTGCAGGTCATGGCCCTCTCCAGGAATATCCCCTCTAAACTATATTCACTCATTCCATTTTCTGAGATGCAATGACTTCTGCCTTCCATTAAATCCTTTCCCTTCCCTTTTCTCTTCCCTTTTCTGTACTTCATTAAGCATCACTAGTATCTGACAGACATCCAGGGAAGCATTTTCTTGTAATGGCTTTTTTAGCTATAGTCATAATCAAGAAGAAAAGCGTTCTGTCTGGATACATCAAAGCTTCTTCCAGGGTATAACAAGGCAGAAGGCATTCATTTTAGAGCTATTTCCTTTTGAAAACACAAATAAATGCAATGCTGTAAAAAATCAGTTTATCACAGTCCCAAAAATATGGTTCTATAATCTCCTCTCTTTCCCACCACTTCTACAACAAGATATATCTACCCCAGGAAACGAATGCACTATGTGTGAAGTCTTATAAAAAATATTTGTGGAAACAATTCCATGCAAATATTTTGAATGTTATGCTCCAAACAGCATGCCTAATCAAATGTGAGATTTGTTTCCACTACTGAAAGGGTAATTGTTTGCCCATGTTATGTTCCTTGCAGCTCTTAATTGTTGATCAACCTTGATAGCTATCCTTTTCATTTCTTCATACAGTTTGCTAATTAGTCCTCTTGCCAGTGACATGTTAGCCATGTTGTGCATCAGTAAATCCACTAATCCCTAATCCTAAACTTGAACTCTCAGTAGGTGGACTTATAGATACTTTTTTAGCAGTAAACAATTTACTTCCATACTCCAGTCTCAATACCTTTCACAGATCAAAATTTTCCTTCACTCTACACCACTCTAACCAATTTATTGTACTCCTCAACTGCTCCCAAAACCTTATTGCTATATTCTTTCAAAGTCATCTTCTGAAGGACTCTTCCTCTCTGTGCATCAGTTGCAAATGAACTATTGTAAGAATATAATTCAACCAAAGGGTAAGTCTCTTTATAAGTAACCTGCACATTAAGGAGCCTGCCTACATCACAGGATAAGGTAAAGGCATCACCAGTACTAACTTAGACCACAACCCAAACTGTGGGCTACTTGCATCAATATCTCCCTTAACTTCACGCCATAACTCACTGATTGTAGAGCAAAAAAACTAACTTGTATTGCCTAAAGGTATCCATTGAAACTGAGGGTTACAGTCCACCCAACTCTTCCTTAAAATTACCTTGTCACAGGAAATCCTAAGCCTAGTGTCCTCCCATATGAAACTAGCTATCAGACCCTTTAATCTTTTTCAAAAACATCCCAAGGATTTCCCCTGACAAAGCCGGAAACCCTTAAAGACAGCAGGGCAAAACAAAATAGGCTATCGTATATATTCTCTGCAGTGTGTTATTCATCAACTGTTCCTATGTTTCACAAATCCAAATCACTAGGTACTTAAAAGAGTTACTTTTCCATAGCTCTGGATATCTTATGTTAAGCTCTAATAGGATGAGCCTTCTAAAATCTGTAACTTCTGGTCCAAGACCACCAATCATTATCCCTCTCAATAGCCATCTTGGAATTAGTGCTTATGTTTTGCTCCTGGTGAGAAAAGCAGTATAGGGACATTATTCCCTGGATACTGTTGATCACCAGAAAGCCTAATAATTGTTTCATAGAAGCCAACTTGGACCTTTCTAATTGGTTTGGTTGCTATTCAATGCATCTACCAGGAAAAGGTTACAGCAAGCCAACAAACCCTGCATCATCTGGGACAACATGGTTGATCACCAAAGAGCCTGCAGCCTGCTTCTCATCTTGGGATTAGTGCTACTGCTTTACTTCTCATGAGAGAAGAAGCACAGGGGCATTGTATCATGAGAATCCCCACTATTCATTGTTCTTGACAAAGCTAATTCTTTTCTTTTCTGTAAGTGCTCTTGATTAGCTACTGTCTAACCAAACTTCAGAATACCTCTCTAAATACGTCATCTGTAAACTGTTAGGGTCTGCTAAAGAAGTTTCCCCTCAAGTCATCAGGCTGAGTAAGAAGAAAGTCATGCCCAATTGCTTATCAGGGGCCAGGATCCAACATATTACACACTCACTCAGGTCACTGGACCACAAGTACCAGTATGACTCAGTCATAATCTGTGTGGGTGTAAATGACCCAAGGCATGTCTCCCTAAACTATATGAAGAAAGATATCATTGAGCTCTGGGAATGTGTATTCCAGGCTGTTATGAGCCTAGCATTGAGCAGCATTCTACCTTCTCCAAGAATGATGCCTCAATATGGACAGAATATGACTAACTTTAATAATTGGCTTACTTTCTGGTGTCATTCTAAGGGGGTGCAATGTCTGTCAACATGGAAGGAGATGATCTACAAACCACACTGCTTTGCAGGGATGTTTTACACCTCTTCCTCTAGGCTTCTGTATATTAGCTAAAAGATTGTCCTCTCCTATAGTGCCTTTTTAGGCAATGCCAAACTGACAATACTTCCGACACAGTAAATCAAATCCACAGAACTCTAAAGGTGTTACTGCTCAATGCTAGGAGTTTAAACAAGAAATTAACTCCACTACCTACAAGCTCTCTTCACTTTAGTGAGCACTGACATCTATGAAGTCACTGAGACATAGTTTAAAGCCACAGAGAGAATTAAAATCCCATACCACTTATTTGCAAGCCATAGGTCCCCCTCTTTGACGCAGATAACCCAAAACATATATTTAAGCTTATTGGAAACACTTACCATCCAACCCAATACCATATTCATGGGTGACATTAATTAACCCACTGTTAACTAGGAATCTTTAAAAACACCAAAATACAGGAACAGAGATTAGTGTGTTTTATAACCACAAACTCCCTGGACCAGACTGTCTATATGCCAACCAGGGGCGCCAACACACTGCATCTAGTCCACACTAATATGGGAGAGTGCTGCACACACCACTAGTGTAATGTTCTCTTCAGAACAAAATGGTCTCTTTTGAAGTAAAATTAAAACCAGGAACCCCATAGCTTCCAAACAGCCTTCATGCCTCTCAAAGGGTGAACAGCAATCAGTATCCTTCTGCATAAAGGTGGGCCATCTACAGAGCCTGGAAACTACAGACACATAAGTCTCACTAGTCTTATATGTAAAGCCATGGAAAGAATTATTATGGAAATGAACAATAATGATATAGGAAACCTGCAGAAACTGAACCCAGATCAGTCTGGTTTTGTCAAGGGCAGATCAAGCCTACTCAACCTGGTGGACTTTTTGAGAAGGTCACTAAAGCAATGGATGAGGGCAAAATGGTTCAGACTGCTTACCTTGACCTTGCCATGGCATTTGACACAATACCCCACTTGGGTGTTGTTGACAAATTGAAGAAGTTAAGTAGAAACCATTCCAAGATGGCTGCCGACTAGACTAGCCCCTATTCTTTGAGCTCCTCACAGTTATGTAACATCTGGGGGTTTTTTTACAACTTTGAAGTTATCTTTTTCCTCAGTTTTTTTTACAAAAAGATTTTATAAACCTTTTTCTACGCATTTGGATTATTTTTTTCTTTGGAAATCTTATCCTGGGATACATTTTACCTCAGAACAGCTTTGTTGTCTCATCTGATTTGGTCACCTGCTGCTTAAGAATCTTCCTGGAACCTGATATCCTGCTATCAGCACCTCATCTCTGGGCATGGCTACTAAATCTGACTCCATGGAGACTCAGCCAACGAAGGCCAAATTTTCTTCAATGCTCTCACCTGAAAAGGATTCCAGTTCAAAAAGATTAAGAACATCTAAACAATCTACTGAAACTTCCAAAGTAAGTAATAAAGATTTGAATGACTCAAATTTTCATTTAGATGAACTAAAATTAGCATTAAAACCTATCCAAAGTGCTATTCAAAATTTCTCAGAACAATTTGCTGACTTTAGTAAAACTTTAAAGCAAATAAGTGACAGAATGGATATGATTGAAAATAAAAATTCAGCTTTAGAGATAAAAACTGATTCATTGGAAAGTGACCTAAAGTCTAAAGATAAGATTATTTCTGAAATACAAGCTAAATTGTTGGACTTAGAAGCCAGGAGTCGTAGAAATAACATCATTATTTGTGGTTTGCCAGAATCTTATGATAATAAAAATTTGCTTTCTGTGACAAAGAGCATCTTTGAAACATTGTTAAACTGTGAGACAACCTCAAAATCTATAATTGTAGAGAGAGCACATAGAGCATTACGTGCAAGTCAGGATTCTTATTCACCAAGGATTATCTACACTAAGTTATTAAACTTCCAAGACACTTTTCAGATCCTGGAAGCAGCTAAAAGTAAAAAACAGTTTGTATGGAAATCTCATAAACTGTCATTTTCACAGGACCTTCCTTCTCAAATAAAATTGAAAAGACAAAAACTTTCTCCCTATTGTGCAGATTTGATAAAAAGAGGGATAAGATTTCGTATGTCTTATCCAAATACGTTATCTTTTACATTTAATGACAAAAGATTTATGTGCTCTGATCCTAAGGAAGCAAAAGATATATTTTTTAAAACTTTTAAAAAGCTTCCTGATTCTGTGTCCTAATATTCCACTTTTTAGGTGGTTTCAAATGTGATGATTTCTTTCAATGTTATATTTTTTCAGGCAGTATTTGTCATTTATTACCTAATTCTGTCTTATTATAATAGATGTGTCAAGTATTTTTTTTTATAGGAAAATATTGATTTTATTACGAAGGTAAATTGCTTTCCAGGAATATGGTGTAATTTTTGATTTTCAACAAGCCTTGTAGTTATATTTCCTTGTTGCGAAGTAGTGTACTAATTATTTTGCAGTTAGAAGAGTTCAGTGCCCTGTGTCAGTTGTATACATTTTGGAGGGAGAATCTACGCTCCTCGAGACTGTCCAGGGCAAAAATCTTCTGCTTCTCTCACCAACTGCATCTTCTACTTGGCCACGCACCTTCTATGGACTTTCGGAGGTTAGTAGTGACGTCATCATTCGCAGAGGATACTCGTTGGATTCAGTATTACTGATGTCTCTTGACTACAGCGCTTGTCTGCTTCTATTGTTTAAACTTATATACTTTTCTATCTCATTCAGTTGCTGTGGATATGCGATAGCTGTTTTTATGCATCTACAATGTTATCTTTCGTTCTAATCATCAGCTGCTTACACCATATTTTTTCGCTTCACTGTGGATTTACGCTCATGACCTTAAAGGCGGAAATTGCCTATATCTGTTCTGAATAGATTCGATATATCTAATCTAAATGTACACTCTAAAATAAGGTGTGTATTTCTTCTTATTCTAGTTAAAGTTAAAGCAAGCTGATAAGGTATCTGGTTAGATACACCGCTTTCACTTAGAGTTTACGCAACATGTAAATGCTGTATGGGGATACTGTAAACGCGTTGGTTTGTTCTAACACGTTAATACACAGCTAAAGTTTTAACAAAGCATATATAGGGTAATGATTTATTGTTATGAACATACTATATGTGTATATGTATATTCTGTTTGGTAATATTGATTTATAATGCAGGTTTAAATGATTTATTTATGTAAGTTAACGTGCGCTTGAAGGGGAATTGTGAGGTTCATTTCCTGCTGGTATACAGCTCTTTTATATTCAAAAAGTGTCTGATAAGTTTACAATTCAGAGTGCTACAGTTCTTAAATCACTTTAAGAGTCATTTTCTTAAATCATAAACTGTACATTCTTGTGCATATAATCTTTTTTTTTTATAATTCTAAAGTGACTGTTTGACTTTTTGTGTATGATTTTGCTGAAGGTTAAGGAATTGTGCAGTAGCATTTTTCAATTTCTAACACTAGATGGCGCCAAAATCTATTCAATGTATAGTAAACTGCTGAGAGATGTAGATGTACAGCAGCTATATTGGCAGTTATATTTATTTACTCGGGGTTTGTTGGAGAGTTTGAGTTTCCTGGGGGTTAGACCTGACTTTCTTTGGGGCCATGTTCTATATGTTTATTCTGTAAATTAGATATTATTGTCACATTCATTCTCTAGGTCATTCTTTAGAAATTTGTTGTATTTTACTGTGTGGTCACTTGACAAAGTTTCGTTTTATTTTGTTTTGCTATAATTATAGTTAATTCTTTTTATAACCAAAGCATCATTTTATTTATGATACAGTTAACTTTAGTTTCACATAGGGTAATATACATATAGAGTAATGCTAGATCTATCTTTCTTTTACTTTTTATATACATTTGATTCATTATAATTTCTGGAATGTGGTGTTGATTTTGTTAAAACAAAAAATGATTTTTGAACTGCTTGAGGAAATTCATTTAAATGTTATATATTTTTGCTTATAATAGGAGCTTGTATTTTAAGTATTTGAGTAGGGATTGAGTATGTTGGACGTCTTGAATTTAGTTAGATTTGTATATATGTTCAATATTATAGTACTGGTTTTATTTTTTGTTAGGCTTTCATTTAAAGCTTATTATACTAACTTGATGGTATTGGTAACCAAAAATACAATTTCTACTTTATTTATATCTGACCTTCCTTTATCAATAGGAGTTTGGTGGGTAGGCACTAGGGTTAGGATGAAGGAAGTATGTAAATTTAATATTATTTTTTTCTTACAGAGGGTATTTCTTATTATGATTGTTTATTCAAGCACAGTTCAGAATAATTATGTTTCTTTTTTTCTCTTCTCCTTGCTATTGGTTTGTGTGTTGTCAGGACTTTACTCTATGTTTTTTTTTTATGGCATCAATATTAACTATTTGCCTTACGTATGTCAAATAATATAATAGTGGATTCCTGGAATATAAAAGGAATCCAAAGTAAAGCAAAAAAATCATTATTATTTCACTTGATTTTTAAATCACAAGCCAACACTTGTTTTATTCAAGAGACCCATATTCCTCGACTTGATTGGGATAAAGAAAAAAATAAAAAATGGATCAAGAAGATTGTGGCTTCTGGGGATACGTCTAATTCTAGAGGAGTAGCTATAATCATTAAACAAAAATTCATGGGGAACATTGTTGATGAGAAATATGATAACAAGGGTAGATGGTGTTTGTTTACCGCTACTATTCATAATCTTGATAAACCTCTTTTAGTTTTAAATCTATATGGCCCTTGTAGTCAACAGCATTTTTTCATCCTAAAAATCTATAATATTCTCACCTCTTACAAAGACCACTATATCATAGTAGGTGGAGATTGGAACACAGTAATAAATCCAGAAATTGATCATACTAATTCCTCTGCTTCTTATAACTATCAAGCGACTCTGGCTCTTAATGATTTAATGGTGGAACATAATTTAATTGATCCATTACATTCTATAAAAATCTCAAATAAGAATGATATTTATACTTATTATTCTAAGTGTTACCGTTCATGGTCTAGATTGGATTTTTTTTTAATTTCCAATTCTATCTCAAAATTTATTTTGGATTTTATTATTGAACCCAGATTTTTTTCAGACCATTCAAGAATCTTATTAAAACTAAACATTATCTACAATATTAAAAATAATATCAATCCAAACAAATGGACTTTAAACAATAATTTACTTTTAAATAAAGAAATTTGTAAACAATGTTCTGAAATTATACAGGAAATGTAAGGTGATCTAGAATCATCTGATATTCCTTATGATATACAATGGGCTGCATGCAAAGCGAGATTAAGAGGAATGTTTATCAGTAAAGCTGCTTATCTCAAAAAACATTACTTTAAGAAAGAAGAGTTCTTAAAATCTAGAATTCAGTCTCTTGAAAATCAGTTTAGATTGAAGCATGACTCTAGTATTGAAAAGCAAATCTTAGATTGCCAGAAAGAATTAATTTTACTTCATCAAAATAATCTTTCTCTAGCTGAGCAAAAATTACTTGCAACATATTCAGAATGGGCCCAAGTTCCTTCTAAATTATTGGCTAGAATAATTAAAAATAATTTTGACAGAACAAAAATTTCATCCTTATTTCACAAGAATAAATTGTACAACACGGATGAAGAAATTATTCATCTCTTTACTTTACTTTATACAGAGTTATACTCAAAACCTTCTAATTCAGTTAATGATAATTATATAAAAACCTTCTTAAATTCTTTAAATTTTCCCAAGTTAAATGATAATCAACAAAGATTGCTTTCTGCTCCTCTATCTTTACAGGAGATTTCGGATTCAATTGATAATCTTAAATCTGGTAAATCTCCTGGTCCAGATGGCTTCACACCGGAATTTTTTAAATCTTTTAAATTGGTAATTGTTCCCTTTCTTTTTAAAGTATACAATCATATAAGAATTAATGATATTTCAGACATTCATTGGAATACATCTAAAACTATATTAATTTTGAAAAATAATAAAGAAAAATCAGACCCATTTAATTATAGACCCATTTCTTTAATAAACTTAGACATCAAGATTTTATCATCTATTTTGGCTAATAGATTGAAACAGGTTTTACCCTCAATTATTTCCCAAGACCAATCTGGTTTTATGTCCCACAGGCATGCTTGGGATAATACACTGTCCTTAGAATCTATCATCCATCTTATAAAAAGTGATTCTAATCCAATGTATGCTCTGATTCTTGATGCATCAAATGCTTTTGACAGAGTCTGTTGGAATTTTCTTTTTCAAACTATGTCATGTTTTAATATTCCTTAATTCTTTATAAACTTTTTAAAAATATTGTACAATGATATGTTTACCAGACTTTACATTAATGGGCACTCTTCCTCTTCTATAAAGATTACCAGAGGAATGAGGCAAGGTTGTCCATTGTCTCCCTTTCTTTTTAATATTTATTTAGAACCTTTACTGTTGTTTATTACTCAGAACACTTTTCATAATGTTCCTAGAATTCTTAATATAAAAATGTATTTCTCAGCCTTTGCTGACGACCTAGTAATATACTTTCAAACTCCATTATCCGACCTTAGAAAAATAACAAATTCTATTGAATGTTTCTCTTCTGCTTCGAACTATCTTATGAATCCCTCAAAAACTCATATATTTCCTTTAAATCATATGGTCCATAAACCATACTTGTTTTCTGATCATCAAATTCAGTTTACTTTTAGTATAAAGTATCTAGGTATCAACATGGAACACAATAATAAATCTTCTTTTCAAAATAACATAAATAAAGTTTGGAACTCAATAGTATCTGATATAACCAGATGGGAACATCTAAATCTTTCACTTTTATCAAAGGCTGCTATAATTAAAATGAACATTTTACCTAAATTTCTTTATCATTTCTCTTCTTCTGATCAGATAATTCCTAGATCTTTTTTTGAGAATGTAAATAAAGAGTTGGCTAAATTTTTATGGTTTCCCAAATCGGTTAGAATTTCCTATTCTAGATTATCAATTTCTAAGGATAAAGGTGGTTTGGGTCTACCTAACTTCTATCTTTACTATTTAATTGTTTCATCTAATAAACTTTTCACCATATCTAATTTCAAAAATAATATTCATATCAATCATCCCTTATGGATAAAAATCTGGTATAATCACATCATATCTAAAAATATAAACCCAGAAGCTATTCCTTTTATCTCTTTGGACATCATAACTACCAAAAATCTTTCTATCTTCATTAAACAAAAGATCAGAGCTTTTCAAACTTTACTTAAACTATGTAATCTAGATAAGTTCTCTCACTTTTTTCAACCACTTCATCTAAACCCCAATATAATGATAGATAACACTCCTTTTAACCTAACAAAGTATCCTCTAATAAAAAATTTAAAAGTTGGGGATATCCTGAAATATAATGACTTGTCTCTAACTGACTGGCGTAAGATTTTGAATGCCAATTGGAATTATTCGGCAATACTACGCCAATTAAGAGAAGTAATTAAAAATAAGTATCTATCCATAGAACCAATAGATCATCAAATGAATAATCTAAATATGATAATTAGAACATTATCTTCATCAGATAAAATGTTATCAAATTCTTATAAATTGATAAAGAGTTTAGTGTTGGATCAGAACTGTCTCTTGGCAAACGTCTGGTTAAATCATAATTCTCAAATAACTGAGAATCAAAAACACCTGGCTATCAGATATACTAAGGAATTTACCCCTTTTAAAAAAATATTATACACGCAATTAATGATTAACAATGATGCTTACTATACTCCTTATAAATTAAATAAATTTAATCCCAATAAATCCTCATCATATACATGTTGTTATTACCCCCAAGCAGATCTTTTACATATTCTATGGTATTGTCATTTTTCTCATAGATTATGGACCTCTTTGAAAGTTAGACTACAGAGAATGGGGTATCACAAATCTACGTTGTCCTGGGAATTTGCTATTCTTCATATTCCATTAATTCATATTTCAAAATTAGATACTCATGTTATAATTTTTATTTGCTCTTTAATAAAGCTTTATATAACTCAAAATTGGCTTGATTGTACCAAACTAAATTGGGATACTTTTCAGAAAATGGCTTATTTATATATTGATGCTCAGAGAAACATAGTTAAGAGTCCTAAAAAAATGGCATTAAAAAAAATAGTATTAGAAAAAGTTTTAAATGTTATCAACAATTAATGCCTTTAAATTCCTTTTTCTGTTTTGTGCTGGTATTTTTTTTCTCTTTTTATTTTCTTTTCTTACTTTTTCATGTTATTCCCTTAATTGAAATTATCAATGCATAGTATTTTCTATTTCACTTCAAGATATGTTTTTATTTTTCTGGTTGCCTAACTTGTATATAGTGTATATATTGTGTAATGTTATTATTATTATTATTATTATTCAATTTTTTTCCTGAATGTTATTTAGAGTTGCAATTTGTTTAAACAAACCTATTTTATATTTACAAAACTCCTAATGTCTTGTTTATATATTCAATAAAAAGTATTTTGAGAAAAAAAAAAAGAAGTTAAGTAGAAACCCTTATGTTACCGGTGGATAGTCAGCTGGCTCACATATAGGACCCAGGAAGTTAGAACTGGGGAGTCCACCTCTACAAAGAGGCCAGTCACTGGCAGAGTCCCTCAGGGATCAGTCCTGTGACTGCTCCTTTTGGGATCAACTTTTCTGAAGTCAAGGCCAATATCAAGGGCCTCTGCCTGACCAGATTTGCAGATGATTGCAAATTAGGAGCAGTCATAGAATCTACCACAAACTCTAACATTCTCTAAGAAGAGCTGACACAGACAAATAGCTGGTCACAGAGCCATGGACTAAAACTAAATGCCAAGAAATGCATAATAGTACCCTTAGAGATGTTGCCCACTCCAGTAATTATCACACTGACAACACCCACCTAGTCAATCCAGTAGTCAGGTACTTGGGACATGTAGACAGTAATCTACCCTTTGACCATCATGTGCCTATGGTAGTGACAAAATCATTCTATGTTGTGGAATTTATAAATAAAGGTATTGCATCTAGGTCCAAGGAGGTTACTGTTGCACTTTCTTCAGCATTCATCAGATCTAGCATTGAGTAAAGTGCCCCCTTTGATAGGTACTTAACCAGGCTCATCGAACAATTGGAACATCCACAGAGGTTTCTCATTAAAGGAATACAAGGCATAAATAACATGTCCTATGCAAACCACTTCAAAGCTCTATTCCTGTATACTGTTTTTAACAGGCTATTGAGTGGAGGTCTATGTCTGACATACAGGGTATCATCAGAGCCCACTCTGGTGGACTTCTTGCATATCCACAAAATAAACAGCACCAGGATTACATGTTCTGAAGAATTATACCTTGTCTTTGATATAAGCAGCACCATAATTACATGTTCTGAAGACTTAAACCTTGCCTGTGATATAAATAGGACCTGCTAGAGATACAGGTATGTATTCCAGAGACTACCCTTTCTCTGGAACAGGCTTCCCATCCATGTAAAGCAGAGTTCCTCCATAACCCAATTCAAATGCAACTTGGACTGTTGGATGGGAAATTGGAAATTCATCACTGGTTTGGCACCTATGACTCTAATGGACAAAAGGCACACTGTAAATGGTTCATCTTCCAGGCCTTTGCATGTAAATGGTTCATCTCCCAAGCCCCTGCTTACACTTATCAAGGGAACCAGAACTTATCAGAAACTTGGCATGTATGACAAAACTTAAAAAGGCCCCAGTGGTCATTAGCTTAGTATACACTTATGAACCACACAGCCTGTGTCTTATCCAGGTGTGCCTTGTAACCTGAAACCCCTCCAAACTTCTGCAACAAGGTGAAGATTTTCTCCAAATCCTTATTAGGAACCCCTAAGAAAAATTGGGACATCACCTACATAGAGTGTTATTTTATTAATTTTATTCTCCACAAATATCAGATTTTCTAATCAACTCTACCAATGGCTCTATATGTAGAACAAACATAACTGGAGATAAAGGACAGGCTTTTCAAGGCAAATGGGGTCAAACTATGCACCATTTTTATCCTAGCCTCTAAGCCTTCATAGATTGATAGTGTGAACTCTACCAAGCACCTTTGAAAGCCAACTGAATCAGGACCTGCCTTAAGAAACTGTATTTGACATGGTGACAGAGGCTTTTTTCTGTGCCTTGACTCATCAGGTTCATCTCTTCCACAAAGGACAGGTCTTGTCCATTAGAAAGGCAGTGCACCAACTATTATCAAAATTTTGTCTACCACCGACAAATCCTATCTGGTCTAAATCTAACGACCTTGAAATGTGTCTCAGCACCCTGGTTGACAAAATCCCCATAAATAGGTTACAGCATATCACTTTTCTTACACTGTTTATGTATCAAAACTATTTTTGTCTGCCCCCATGAGTCTAACACCCAATGTAATACATCCATCAGTACCCACAAAGCAGTATCACTCAGTTCCTTATCAAATTCCACTGGCAAGCCATCTGCCCCTGGTATTTTTCCAGATATCTACCTTCTCAATGTGCCTTCAACTCATCCACGTAAAAACTGTATCCTAAAGAGCATCAGCCTGTGCCCACTGCAGCCTACCTGCACTGCACTGGATAAATCTACCTTATATAAAACTCCTCAATCTTGAGTGCTCTATTATTTCCTGACTAGGATACAGTATATAGCATCTGAAAAAATTCCCTAAGCTTAGTCAACATATCCACAGGCATGCTTTTTTCCCCCTTAGGGACTAAATACAGTGAATCAATGGAGTCTTGTGCTCCCCGTTGATGTAATTTTACAACTAATATTTATTGGTAATGGGAAGCCCAGAACAAAAGCAGTTTTTATACTTTTGTCTCAAAACTTCCCACTTCTTGTACAAGACAGGTGCAGTGTGAGATTCCTTACTGTGATATGGAAACCCATTTAACTTCCCTTAGCCCTGTCCCTCTCTAAGTCACTCGGCTGTTGTTTAATGTATGCAATATTTCCCATGTAGCATTTCTGTCCACACTTGAAAAAATGTAATAGCAAAGGCAATATCCACTTTAGTCTGATCCCATTAATCCCCTATCTAGCCTCTTATTCTAGCAAACATGAGAAACTCTTTCTCTAATACACCTTTACACCACTGAAGAAAACAGGGATGCTTTAAACAGTAGATTGGGAATCTTCAATGTCTATGAAAAAGAATATTGTATGTATCCTAGTTTCAAAATTACTGCTAAGGGAGAGGACTGAAAAAAATACCGATAAGCTTTCCACTGAGTAAGTCAAGTGTCTGTCTTCTCCAGATATATATCCTGAGTCAGGTCTAGCTGCAGTCGTCGTTTTCCCAGTATATCTAATTATGTCTTCCCTTTCTTCAGTCACATCCACCATTGCATATAACTGTAAGTACACTGATGCATTATCTCCCAAAATGGGAGGTTGGTGTATGCTTAGGGCCTTTATTTACGTCCCTTATTGAAGTTATAATATTCCAGTCATGGGTACTTACTAGGTTATTGAGCTGTGAGGATTTTATGAAGCCTAGCCTTACATTCCCATTGTAGTTTTTTAGCCCTTTATTTTGTGTGAATAACCCAAAGGCAGGCAGAACAAGGATATACTGGGGCATTTACTTGTTGCCCCTTTCCATAAGGGACGTGAGTGCTGAGCCAGGGGTGGATTTATAGTTTACTATCCAGTTATCAAAAGTTTATCATAGCACCAAGTTCACAGTCATCTGTAAACTTAGTCAGCCATAAAGCTTTAACATGTGCTTCCACCTCTGAGGAGTAAATGCCAAAGAGTAGTGACCCAAGAACTGCACCATGGGGTATAATGCTAGTGACAAGTCATTTAGAAGAGGCAGAGCGTCCCATTCTAATTTGCTGTGTTCTCTTTGTGATCCAATTTGCTATCCAACAAGTTACATAATGGTTTACATTTAACCAAGAGAGTTTATCTATGATGCCTGAATGTGGATGGTGTTATAGGGGATCTTACAAGTCCAGTTTCAGGCTGTCAGTAGGCAGCCCTGTATGTTATACAGCCTCATGGAAATTGTGATTTTGGCCTTGAATAGTGCCTTGAGGACTTGCTCTTCAGAAATTAAAGGGGGAGATGTAGATGCAGGCATGTAATAGATATGTTATCTGGATCTGAGTATGTGATATCTCCTATTAGCACTGCATAGTTCTGCGTGTTGTTTCTGAGGTTTCTTATGTAATTAAAGAAAGCTTTTTAGTTATCCTTCACCTGGTTGACTAATTTTACTTCACATCTGGCTTTGACTGATTTAACCAGGGTCTGGAGTTCCCTGTTAAATTTAGCAAGAATGTTTTTAGTATCTCAACAGTTAAGTTTATTTTTTGTGCAATTATTGTTTTTACTATAGAGCCTTTTTATATATGGGTGCCACCACAGAAGTTTATTCAAAAATTTAGCATTGTATTTTCTTCAGAGGGGCCAGATGCATCTATGCTGCTGTTTAAATGTGTGTAGAATTTGGCAGTAAAGGATTCCACATAAGCATCAGGCTGGAAGGGAATTTTAACAGATTAGCCTTCACATTATCTGTGAATACTGAAGTAATGGAGAATATTTCCAGCTTCAGTCTTATGGTGAAAGTGACTGATTTGTGATCCGATTTGATCAAGAAGAGACAGTTAGTGGTGAGCAAAACTGTTCCATAGTGGTAAGGATCAATTCCAGTATTTTATTGTGTTTTGTTGGGTGTAGACTAGCCAATCCTGAGAGTTTGTATTGATGAAGTCCAGAAAATTCTGGACATACAGATCTGAGGTGGTTTAAGTTTCACAGTGAATGGAGGGGTAGTTGATGTCTCCTAGGAGAATGGTATTTGGCTTAATGCATAGGGACTCCATACTACTTAGGTAGGAGGTATGGGCTGAGGGGAATATAGAGGGGGGCTTATAGTTAGCTATGATATGATAAGGGCTTTTGTTATAAGTAAGTTGGATGTGGAATTGTTCCAGATCATGATCTTGTCTAACAAGTCTGGAGGTGAAATGTTTTCTAAGGAATATGGAGAATGATACCTGTAGTGCCTTCATCTAGTGTGGTGGTCCTGAATGTGTGTTAAGAATTGAACCCTTGCACTGATAAAGAGCTCTCACTTGTCTTGAACCAGGTCTCTGTGACAATGTATATGTTGATGTTTTTCAGAGTAAGAAGCGCTTGTAAGGAGTGGAATTTTTGTTTAGACTCCCAAGTATTGAGCAGCAATGACTTTACTTTATTCATATTCTGCTTTGTTATACTATATGCTTTAGAAGACTGACATTGCTTAAAAACGTACTGTGGAAGAGAGCAAAGATTTAGCCAATATGCAAAAGCCTTGGGGAGAGAAGCACAGGCCATCCCTGACAAAGCAATATAATTGCTTGTCATCTCCTCCCAGGCAGATATTTATTTCCCTATAAACTGACACCAGAAGCTAAGTTGAAGTCAGTGATGTTTTGATGTTCATCATATTGATCACTGCTGCAATAGCCTAAGCAATATTGGTTATATCTTGTATAGGTCATAACAGTTGGCCAGCTTCCAAAGATTCAGGGCACCTTCCTTACACTCAAACCATTAGTCAGCTGAAGACAGGTGTGGGTGACAGACTCTTCAGAGGTTTCGTACTGCTGAAGACAGTGCTCCTCTGTGGGCTTTGGAGAATTGACAGTTGGATTGTGTTGTTTCATTGCTAGGCAGTTAAGTTCCCTTTAGGGGAGAAAACCTTCCACATATTATTTTTAATATTTAAAGTTACATCCTTGTTTTGGAAAGTATATTTTAAGTTAGGAATGTGTGTTTTTAATGAATTATACTGAACTTTGTTGTACTTTTAAACTGAAGCAAACTTTTGAGTTTGACAGTTTAAATGTTAATTTAAATATTCCAAAACCATATTTTCTGTGGAGCAATTGAATTTAAATTACTTGTTTTTAAGGAAAAGGGTATTAGAGTGCTTTTTACTGTATTTTTATTGGAGAAAATGACTTTATACTGCTTTCAAAACTTTACAGGCTTGTGCTCCTTAGTTTTATTGTTAAAGAAACACCACTTTCAGTTTGACTATGGAATAAACCACTGGTCTCATGGTCAGTCCTTCTTCCAGCCACAAAAAAAAACATAACTAAACAGCCTTTGCCACAACAGCATGCAATCTTTATTCCTGGATCCCTCTAGTGTTGTTCATACAGCCACTCTGCAGCAGTCGGGATCCTTCAGAGGGCAGAGCCACTCTTGTCATTTTTTTTTTTTCATTGAGAAGGGGCAGGGAAGGTGCTCCTGCTTGGCCTAAATGTTGTGCCCTTACCTGGAAAAGCTGTTGCTGCTACTAATAACCTTGTTTGCCCCAACATTCCTGTCAGAAAGAAACAGAAAACTAAACTTATCTTCTCCTGCACCAGTTTCACTGGACAGGAGTAGTTTAGTAAGTCTGGCTTAAGATGTTGATCAGTGTATTAATTCTTCTTATCAGGTGGTTTCTGGTAAAACAAAAAGGAAATCCTCTTTTCCTGAAGAGATTCAAGAAATTGAATCGGGAGTGGAATGTCTTCTTCTTCTTTCGGCTGCTCCCATCAAGAGTCGCCACAGCAGATCAACTGTTTCCATTTCTTCCTGTCCTCTGCATCTTGCTCTGTCACACCAACCACCTGCATATCCTCTCTCACCACATCCATAAACCTTATCTTAGGCCTTCCTCTTTTCCTGTTACCTGGCAGCTTCATCCTTAGCATTTTTTTCCAATATACTCTGCATCCCTCCTCAGCACATGTCCAAACCAACATAATCTTGCCTCTCTGGCTTTGTCTCCAAACCTTCCAACCTGGGCTGACCCTCTAATATACTTATTACTAATCCTGTCCATCCTCGTCACACCTAGTGCAAATCTTAACATCTTCAACTCTGCCACGTCAAGCTCTGACTCCTGCCTTTTTGTCAGTGCCACTGTCTCCAACCCATATAATATAGCTGGTCTCACTACCCTCTTGTAGACCTTCCCTTTCACTCTTACTGGTACTCATCTGTCACAAATCACTCCTGACACTCTTCTCCACCCATTCCATCCTGCCTGTACTCTCTTCTTCACCTCTCTTCCACAATCACCATTACTCTGAACTGCTGATCCCAAGTATTTAAACTCTTCCACCTTTGCCACCTCTACTCCCTGCATCCTCACCATTCCTCTATCCTCCCTCTCATTCACACACATATATTCTGTCTTAGTCCTACTGACCTTCATTCCTCTTCTCTCTAGAGCATATCTCCACCTCTCCAGGGTCTCCTCCACCTGTTCCCTACTCTCACTACAGATCACAATGTCATCTGCAAATATCATAGTCCACGGGAACTCCTGTCTGATCTCGTCTGTCAATCTGTCCATCACTATTACAAATAAGAAAGGGCTCAGAGCTGAACCTTGATGTAATCCCACCTCCACCTTAAACGCATCTGTCACACCCACCGCAGACCTCACCGCTGTCACACTACCCTCGTACATATCATGTACCACTCTTACATACGTCTCTGACACTCCCGACCTCCTCATACAATACCACAACTCCTCTCTAGGCACCCTGTCATATGCTTTCTCTAAATCCACAAAGACACAATGCAACTCCTTCTGACATTCTCTGTACTTCTCCATCAGCACTCTCAAAGCAAACATCGCATCTGTAGTGCTCTTTCCTGGCATGAAACCATACTGCTGATCACTAATCATCACCTCTCTTCTTAACCTAGCTTCCACTACTCTTTCCCATAACTTCATGCTGTGACTGATCAATTTAATCCCTCTGTAGTTACTACAGCTCTGCACATCACCCTTATTCTTAAAATCGGTACCAAAACACTTTTTCTCCATTCCTCAGGCATCCTCTCACTTTCCAAGATTTCATTAAACAGTCTAGATAAAAACTCCACTGCCATTTCACCTAAACACCTCCATGCTTCCACAGGTATGTCATCTGGACCAACAGCCTTTCCATTCTTCATCCTCTTCATAACTATCCTTACTTCCTCCTTGCTAATCCACTGCACTTCATGATTCACTATCCACACATCATCCAACCTTCCCTCCCTCTCATTCTCTTCATTCATCAGCCCCTCAAAGTACTCTTTCCATCTGCTCAACACACTCTCCTCGCTTGTGAGTATGTTTCCCTCATTATCCTTTATCACCCTTACCTGCTGCACATCTTTACTAGCTTGGTCCTTCTGTCTAGCCAATCGGTACAGGTCCTTCTCTCCCTCCTTAGTGTCCAACCTTTTATACAACTCGTCATACGCCTTATCCTTAGCCTTCACCACCTCTCTCTTTGCCATGCACCTCATCTCCTTATACTCTTGTCTACTTTCTTCATCTCTCTGACAATCCCACTTCTTCTTCACCAACCTCTTTCTCTGTATACTCTCCTGTACTTCTTCATTCCACCACCAGGTCTCCTTGTCCTCCTTCCTCTTTCCAGATGTCACACCAAGCACCTTTCTAGCAATCTCTTACTAGCTCTGCTGTAGTTACCCAGCTATTCGGTAACTCTTCACTGCCACCCAGTGCCTGTCTTAACTCTTCCCTGAACATCACCTCACAATTACCCTTTTTCAATTTCCACCATTTGATCCTTGGTGCTGCCCTCACACTTATCCTCCTCTTCTTGATCACCAATGTCATCCTACAAACCACCATCCTATACTGCCTAACGACACTTTACCCTGCCACCACTTTACAGTCTCCAATCTCATTCAGACTGGCCCTTCTACATAAGATATAATCCACCTGTGTGCATCTTCCTCCACTCTTGTATGTCATCCTATGTTCCTCTCTATTGTTAAAATATGTATTCAATACAGCCATGTCCATCCTTTTCACAAAATCCACTACCATCTGACCTTCTGCATTCCTTTGCTTAACACCATACCTACCCATCACTTCCTCATCCCCTCTGTTCCCTGCACCAACATGCCCATTGAAATCTGCTCCAATCACCAGTCTCTCACCCTTGGGTACAGTCATCACCACTTCATCCAATTCACTCCAAAATGTTTCTTTCTCATCCATCGTACACCCAACTTGTGGAGCATACGCACTAACAACATTCATCATTACACCATCAATTTCCAGCTGCATAAACATCACTCTATCTGACACACTTTTCACCTCCAAAACACTCTTAGCCTTTTTGGTAACCTTAGATTTAAAAGATGCTTATTATTTTATTACTATTGATCTAGACTTCACAAGCTTCTTAAGGCGTTATGTGACTGGATCAGATTATCAGTTCTCTGCCTTAACCTTTGGGCTATCCACTGCTCAAAGAGTGTTCACAAAGCATCTAGCTCCTTTTCTAGCCAGTTGCAGGTTACAGGGTATCCACATATTTAGATGATTTGCTTAACTTTACAGAGTCTTTTTCAAATTAACAGGAATCTGTCTTTGGTGAGAGATTGCCATTCTTATTTGGGATTTCTAGAGAACATTCAAAAGTCCTTTTTGACTTCATCATACATGATTGTGCTCCTGCTAGACACCTTAGTACAAAGGACTTTGTTCCGCAGGAAGCAAAAGATTTAGCTTTAAATCTCTTTTAAGGTTTTTCAACTCAGATTTCTGTTACTGCTTGGGAATACCTCAGGGTATTGGGTCTCATGGCATTCTATGATTCTCAAGATTCCTTTGGTAAAACTCCACATGAGAAAGATGCAATGATTCCTGAAGTCTCTTTGGTCTCAGCACAAACACCTATTATCTTTTCAGATTCCAATTCTGTGATATGTGAGAACAGAAATCACTTGGTGGAGACATCAAATATTTCTGAATTCAGGTCTTCCTTTCTCCCCTCCTGCTCCAAAACAGTCAGTCACCAGAGACACTTTGGACTTTGCTTGTGAAACAGTGTCAATGGGGATAAAAGAGTAAGGTATCTGTGACATCAAAGACAGACACATGTACATTAATATAAAAGAAATGTTTGCCCTTATCAAGGCACTCAACTCCCTGAATCATCTCTGGTCCCCAGGACCACTTTGATTTGTTACAGATAATACCATAGCAATGAGGTACATAAATAAGCAAAGGGTAACCAGATCTTGCCCTTTATTTAGAGTAGTATTGTTACCATGGGATATAGCTTTCACTCAGAGAAAAACTATGTGGCAGACAAGCTGAGCAGGACAAAGCTAGACCCTCACGAATGGAAACAAGATCAGGATGACTTCCCAGATTTCATCCATCTGTGGGGAGTTCCTCAAGGAGATCTTTTGATTCCTTTCTGAACAATCAACTAGCATAATTTTGCTCCAGGACTCCATGTAAGAAGGCCTGGAAGACAGATGCCTTTTCTTTTCCTTGAGGAGGAATGTTTCAGTACGTTTTTCCACCCTTTCTGCTGATGTCCAGGATACTTCTGAAGATTCAGAAGGAATCCCCCAAGATCACTGTGGTGACTCCCTTCTGGCCTAGGTAACAGTGGTTCTCTCTTCTCTCTCATTTTTGAAAATGCCCAGGGGCAATTATCACAAGCTTCCTCACAGACTAGGTCTACTCACACAAAAACAGAGGTATTCGATACATCCTGACCCCAATCAACTTCGACTGACTGCCCTGATGATATGGTCTTCATACCTTTTAGACACCTTGTAAATGAGGATGTGCAGCAGGTACTAATGGAGGAAAGAAACCGGCACCCATTCAGGGTTAGTGGTTTTTCTGTTTTTACAGTACCTGTGTGAGTTACTTTCCTGTGGATTCTCTTCTTTCAAGGCATTCTCATGTCACAATTTTCTTGAAAGGGGTATTGCATATGAGACCTTTCAGAAAACTGGTGACTTCTTCTTGGGATCTTAATTTTGCTTCAGTGAAGCTAACACTTGCTCCATTTGAACCAGCTCATTTGGCTGAATTGACATTCATAACATGGAAAACAGTTTTACTGAGTGTTGTGACCCCCTGCAAGAAGAGCATCAGATTTGCAAGCTCTTCTGGTAGGTCAACATTTTCCAAAGAGATATGGTTTCTTTGAGAACTAATCCTTCTTTTATGCCTAAAGTGGTATCTAACTTTTCTTAAAGCCAAATTATCCATCCCCCTGTGTTCTTATCAGAACCCAAACATGAGGGAGAAAGGATGCTTCATACCTTGGATATCCACAGACAACTCATGCACTATCCTTACAGAATAAAATATTTTAGAATTTCCAATCAATTGCTCATTTCTTCTGAAGGTAAGAATAAGTGACAACCTGTGTCAATGCAGACTATTTCCAAATGGTTGTCTCAAGCTATTGCCTTTTCTTATTCCCAACACAACAAAACTATTCAAGGCAGGATTAAGGCACACTCTACCAGGGCTCTGGCTTCATCTATGACTTTTTTGGAAATGGTTGGAATCCAGAAGTATTCTAAAAGCAGCAACTTGGTCCCTTGAGCATACTTTCACAAAGCACTACAAGCTAGATTCCTTCTCCAGGTCTAGGTCAGAATTTCCTAGGACAATTCCTCAGGGACCCTTGTACCTCCCAAATGTTCTAAACTATCAAAATCTACCCATATAGCTTAGGCTACTGCAGCAGTGATCAATATGATGACCTTAGTACAGTTGTGTAAAAAACTTACCATAGCAGTAGAAGTTCTGATGATCATTGCTGCAGGAGCTGTTCCCTCCCTCCATTACCCTTGTTTTTGGCGTGCTTTTTACATCAGGGAGTGGACATTCATTTTTCTCTGTTGGTAGCAATCTCCTTTCAGGGCTCAGACTCCCTCTCTCAGTTGGCATGAAGTTCTGAAGGACTTGGCGGTAGGGTCGCCACCTTTCCATAGTGCCATTTCTTGACAAATAAGTCCCACCCATACATAATCTAGTCACACCCACTCCTTTAGTAGCCACAACCTCCCATTCCTTTAGTAGGCACACCCACTTTCATCTAACAAAGCCCATCAGCACAAGTCTTGAATACAACATGCAGTTACTACTAAATGGAAAAAAAAGTATACAATGAACGAGATGTAAAGTAAGCAACTTTATTTAGCAGTAATTTATTCAAAGCAGTACACTGTTAAGGGTTCACTACACACAGCAGTACATCAAAATGATACCACACACTTCTTCTTCTTCTTTGTACAGGATGAAATAAACAAGCATGGGAAAACTGAATATAAACTGAATATAAAATCATGGGTCATATTATTTTATTTATTATTTTTATTTATTTAAATTTGTTGACCGGGAGTGTCCGACTGGACGTGTGTCCATTTTCAGCGGAGGCCCGGGGAGAAAAGCTCCACAGTAAAATAAACAGACAGTAGTTACACTGGATTACATAGTGATTAACAATTTAACATAGAAATTACTTACAACATATTTACAGATGAAGAACATAGTACATCAGTAGACAACTAGAATCTTTATCTGTGAAGTACATAACAGGCATTAACAAATGTAACAATGAGAAGTTCCTGCTGTATAATAAGTACTAGGCTTATGAGCATCTGAGCTTGCTATCATCAAGGTGGTTAGTGGAGGTGAAAGAAAGGTAGTAGTTGGATGGGGTGGATGATATTAGAGTGGGAGTTGCAAGGGCATAGCCAGCATGTTTTTAGGTGCGCTTTTAATAAAGTTTTGAAGTTGGTGCATGATGGCACGGAGGTAATTGTGGGTGGGAGTGAGTTCCATAATTTGGCTATGGTGCAAGAGGATAGTGCTTCACCAGCAGAGTTATTGGCTTTAGTGATCTGCAAGTGATTTTTGTTGCTGGATCTTAGTGGTCTGGTGGTGCGATAGGGTTGGAGTAGATTCTGGAGGGATGGGACATTTAGTGGATGGTTTACTAGTTTGTGGGTGAGTGAGAGTTGATACCACTGAAGGAGGTGAGGGAGTTCAAGCCAGCCCAGTTCAGCAAGTGAGAGACAGTGGTGACTACGGTAGGATGCCCCTGCGACGAATTTTGCGATTTTGTTGTAGCAGGTCTCTAGCTTGTTTAGATCACATTGCCTTAGGTTGGTATATACTGGAGAGGCATAAAGTAGGGTGGAGATAAGGTGGGAATTTGTTATTGAAATCTTTGCTGCTTTGGTGAGAAATTGTTTATTTCTGTATAATGCTCCTAGTTTTTGTGGACTTTTTATGGTCATGGATATGTGAATGTCAAATTTTAGTTTATTGTCTATTTCCACTCCTAGCAATTTGGTGTGTTCAGTTGGGTATATAGTGGTGTTGTCCTTTGCTGTGATGTTAAAGTGAGAGTTGTTTTGAGTATGTTTGGTGGGTTGGAAGATGAGTAGTTTAGTTTTGTTTGGGTTGAGTATTAATTGGGCATCGGATAACCATGTTTCAACAGAGGAAAAGGCTTTCTGTGTGACTTTTTGCAGTTTGGGTAGGGACTGGGCTGAGCAGATGATGGTAGAGTCATCTGCGTATTGGATGAGAGTGCCATGTTTGGTGGCAGAGGCTAGATTATTGGTGTAAACAGAGAAAAGTAGGGGTCCAAGGATGGATCCTTGGGGAACCCCTATGTTGACAGGTAGTTGGGGAGATATGTCATTCTGCCATACAACGGATTGTTGGCGGTCAGACAGGTAACTCTGAAACCAGTTGGTGACTGGTTGTGAGAAGGATAGGTTATTGAGGACAGAGATAAGTTGTTTGTGTGGGACCATGTCAAATGCTTTAGATAGGTCTAGGAAAGTAGCAGAGGAGAGATAGCCATTGTTTTTATGCTGAAGGATAGTGTTTGTAAAGGAGAGTAAGGCAGTGGTGGTGCTATGGTTTGGTTGGAAACCATGCTGAGTACTGGAAAGGAGGTTGTTGGTAAGGAGGTAGTGTGAGACCTGAGAGTGTATGCATCTCTAGTATTTTGGAGAGTGGAGAGAGAATAGCTATGGGGCAGTAATTGGTTAGTTCTGCAGAGGGTCCGCCTTTGTGGAATGGAATTATATGTGAGACTTTCCACAATGTGGGAACGTAACTTTCTGACAGAGATCGGTTAATCAAGATGGATACTGGGTAGGCCAGAGCATCAGCTGCGATTTGTAGGTATTCACTTGGGAGGTTGTCTGCTGCTAATTTGGTGGGTTTAAGTTTAGTTAAGAGTTTTTTATGTTGGAGGTAGATACAGGAGAAAAAGAGAAGGCAATGGGGAGATTACTAGTTGAAGGTGTGGGTTGGAGGGAGGGGTTGTGTTGTTTAGCTAGTGATAGTATGGTTTGGGTGAAGTGTGTGTTGAATGAGGTAGCAATATTTTCTGAGGAGTGAGGGATGTTAGGAGGAGGGGTACTGACTTTACCTGGGTGGAGGATGGAGTTTATGGAGGACCAGAATTGTTTGGGGCTGTGTTGTGAGGAGTCTAGGGCAGACTGGTAGTATTGAAATTTGTCCCGTTTTATTAGCTTTTTGACTCTATTGTGTAGTTCTAGGAATTTCTGTCTAGCTGCGGGGGTTTTGGTTTTGCGCCAGTGCTCCCAGGCTTTATCCCTGTTTTTCATTTCTGACTTAGTGGTTTTCTGTAGCCATGGGGAGGGTTGTGCTTTGGTTCTGGAAAATGTTATGGAGGCATGGTAATTAAGGATGTTCAGGAAGGTAGTATTAAAAGATTCAACTGCGTCATCTAGACTGAGGTACTTTAGAGCATGCCAGTTACATTCTTTGAGGGATGAGATGAATGTGAGTGGGTTAAAGTTTATTTTTTTACGTATTTGATGATAGATGACAGGTTTAGCTTGGTACAGGTATTTTTTGAGTAGGAATGTTGGGGAGTGATCACTGAGGCTATCTGATAAGCAGCCTGTTATATATGACTGGGGGTTCTTACTGACTAGTATCCAATCCAGGGTAGAGTGCTTGCTGGAGTTTTTATTTATCCTTGTTGGTGACTGGACTAGTTGGGTGAAGCCATGAAGGTGTACATGATGGGTTGGATTGTTGCCAGAACAGGATTGCCAGCCAATATTGAAATCACCTAAGATGATAGTTTCTTGGGGGAGATGGTGGGTAGACCAGCTGAGGAGGTTTTCTAGTGGAGGGATGTTTTGGTTATTAATTTTATAGAAAAAGTAAAATGAATCATAATCTTGTCACAATGTTTTACATATATATATATATATATATATATATATATATATATATATATATATATATTGATGTTTTCTGGCAAGAGCAGGCCACTTGCTATAATCATTGCTTATATCTGAAGCTATATTTTGCATTTGATTTGGCAGCCTCTAGTAATGGTTGGTTATTCTTATAAATGAATAAAATTGTGAACAACTCATATTAAAATTTAGCTTGACCTGCAACTTAGCCTTGACAAAAGACAAGCATTCTGTTTCCTTGTATCAGTCCATGCATTTCCCATAAGTGAAACAAAACGTTCCATGAAGCTATTGCTAGGTGAACTGAAAGAACAAACTGCTCCAGTCTGTAAAGCATTTTTCAGACTGGAGCTTTATTAAAAAAGTCACCCAGTGATCACTTACAGATGCCGCTGTCATCTGTAACAGGGCTGGCAATGCAATAGTTAAAGTGTAGTAGTCTGATTAAAGTGCTTCATTGTCCACATCCAATTTGAAAACATCTGCAACTGTACACAGTTCTAACTAAGCTACAGACTGTTGGAAGTTGAGGCCATGCATAGCTTTAAAGGGGCTATTATCAAAGTCAAATATCTTTTCTATAAAAATCACAGAAGTCCCTACAGATCTGTTCTGTGACAGCTGGAGTAAAGTGATTTAAGGCAGATGAAGCTTTAGCACCAAAGAACTGGTCATCTAGCCTTCTTTGCAACTCATTTCTAACACTTAACCATCACTGTGTACAACTTTGGGACATAGAGTGTATTGCTTTCAAGTTTTGCTTAAGACTTGAGGAATGTATGCAGGATTTAGTACATGAAATGTATGTGGCACTCTACCTCTGAGATATTCTCACTGATGCCATCCTCCATCAGCCTCCACAAATCTCCAGATAAGGGGGTGACTCTATTCAGGCCCTTGCCTAATAAAATAACTTTTAATAGAGGGCCAGCATTCTACCACTTTCAAAACCAGTGTCTCCACATCAAACTTTGCAAGGGCCTTTCTTGAATCCTTTACACAGTTATGTTTTACATAGCACAAACAGTTTTCTACAAAAATGTGAGGCATCTCAGCTTTCAGATGCTTAAAAACAGATTTGGATTTTTCATAATTAACTGTGGCATTATCTGTAGCTTAGCTACATATGTTTCATACTTTTAGTCCTTCTGCACAAGGATGTCCTTTATTCTTGTAAAGATGGATTCAGCAATATCATTATGATCCTCATAGAAATCCAAAAGTTTCTGTTGTGTGCCATGGCTGTGAGTGAAGTACTAAATAATCAGGGGGAACATTTTTCTGTTCCCTTTATTGGATGCATCTGATGCCAGCGAGAAACAGGAAGATGCAAGTTCCTGCAGAAGGAGTTCATCTGAATGAGGTGCAATTACTTTTATTACAATGCTGTCAGATTTTGTCTTCCCACAGCAAAAAGCCACAAAAGAGTCAGAGAAAACTGTCTTTGCCAGCTTACTTCCACAGTCCATGGATACATATGAGCGACTGTATTTCACACATTGTTAAACTGCTGCCACCTCAGCTGCAGTCACTTTGGCAACTTTACTACTTTTACTATGTGAATGAATAAACTTTGTCATTACAAAGTTCTGCTTCTGGAGCTAAAGGCTTTGCTGATATTTGACTGACTTCTGAACCCTTTCTCCATCCCACTTAATAGTGAAAGTTGTTCCATGGCATGTGCAATTGGCCAGGGCATCTGCGTATGGAACAGATCACACTCATAAATAACTTTGCTCCCATGCCTTATTGTAAGGATAGAATGCTTTAAACTTCTAAGGAGACATTGTGCTGCTTCCAGCCTCTTGCTGGCCCAATGACCTCTTCCCAAACATGATTCAGTATTCGTGCTCAGCACCACTACAATAAACCAAAATAATTATTAATATCAATCCAGATAATACAATTAAGTGACCAGCAACAGCAGTGCCTCGGGGACCTGTGCCATAATCACTGAAACATGAAACTCCCTAGATGTGTAGTACATCTTGGTATATAGCTATCCATAAGGAAAAAGACAGTATGTGGGTGCAACAGGATCCAGACTCCACCTGAAAAATTAACAGTAGAGATCAAGCAATGTAAAGCATTAATAGTAACTCCTGTGCCAGAGTGGCATTCTGCAGTTGTTACACACATGAATCTGACACCGACAGGGGGGCACTCAGATCCAAGACAGAAAGCATTCAACTGAGATTAGACTCTGTGGGTCAGATACTGAAGCAGCAACAGTAACTACTATGTCAAGCTGAGACTCTCAGCTGTTAGACACATGAACATGATGCAAAGGTATCCAGCTGAGAATAAAGCCTGGACACAGAGCATAACAGCAAAGGTTAGACATTCAGAGGCATACTTTGGGCTGACAAGATGATAAAGATGAAATTGATGGTAGTTCAGCAATCATTCTACCCTCTCTGCAACTGTAATAACTTATACATAGACAAAATAAGACAAACTAGGCACACTATAAGAACTCAAATGATAGTCTAATTTGATTAAATTACTGCAAAGCCAAAAAGAATGCTGGACAAAGACTCAAAAATCAGAGACAGGTTTTAAATATTGCTCTATAATCTTAGAAAGTTGGTAGAACAGTTTGCTTTATCGTGCATTTTCTTAAAGATGTGAAGTGTAAAACACTAATTTACCATTTAATGACTTCAGCCTCAATTTGCCAGAAAGCTACCCAGTACATGAGAAACAGAACAAACTATAGGAGGCAAAAATATGTGCATTCTGTGCTAGACAGCATCACAATATATCTCAATCTCGGGGTAGAGCCTAGATGGTCAGCTGAGCACAGTACTTTTTTTAAGCTCTATAAAATTAATATAATAGACAGAAATTAGACTAATATGTATACTTACGTTTTATAAAATCAACTACTAATAGTCTAAACTTTAACTTTACAAATTTTGAAGTTTTTATTCCAAACAGTTCCTGTCAAATTATTTGAGACTAAACTTGAAGGAAAATGAACAACTCCAAGTCTTCGCAATCTGATGCTGCATTGAGGAAAGAACTACAGCTGGTGTCTTCCACTCTACAGTCAGTATCACTGAAGATAGATGACTTCCAACAAAAGCTGGAGAAATTAAGTTAGAATAGTTCTAATCAAACTGAATGTTTTCAAAGATCTTTCTCAATAACATCAAAATAAAATAATGGCCATGGAGACAGCTATAACTGACACAGAAGGACGATTAAAGGAGGATGAACTGCACATAGATTTTCTTCTCAAACAAAATACATGGCTAATGAAGAAAATTGATGACTTTGAAAATCAGGAGAGAAGGTTCAATATCCGAATCTTCTGAGTACCAGAGAAAGCAGAAGGTAAGAACATGATTTTATTTCTGAATAATTGGATTCCCAAAATCATCGACTTATAAGAAGAGCTCTTGTTTGGTATAGAAAGAGCTCATAGGGCAATTGGTAAGCCATTGCCCACATCCTCCACAGCAACATCAAGATCTATTGTTGTAAAATTCCTTTCTTACCTGGATAAGGAACTATTGCTAAAACAGCTTGGAGGAAAGCCCCATTAAAATTTAACCAACACCCCATCAGATCTGACAATGATTACTCTGCAAGAGTTTTGGAAATGAGGAATGTGGGGCCACTGGTTAAACATCTGTAACAAAACAATATTAGAGCTCAAATATTGTATCGGGCAAAAATCAAAAGACACCTCTCTCCTGGTACAAGAGCTTTTAACAACCTGAATAAAGCTCTCTCCTTTATAACAAACAATAATCTGACAACCATTCCAGATGATATGGACTTTTCTCTGTCTTCTTTAAAGAGAACATCTGAGAAAAATACATGGAATGAGGTCAAAAAGAATAAACAAAAAAAATTAGACTTCAGCTGACAGCAAATACATCTCTCAAAGAATCAACTGGTACAAAATAATCAAATGTTGTTTCTTTGTTAGCGATTAATGTTTCTTAATTCATGCTTACTGCATCATTGTAGTAACTAATGCTTTTTAAATATCAGTTAGCACACAGAGCAAATATTTAATTCACAGAAATAATATTAAGAAATTGTTTAAACAAGTTTAATCTCTTTGAATGCAGAGATAATTTATAGGTAAAAAAAAAGAAAACAAAACTAAGTTTATTTCTATACAACGCAATATTAGTAAATCTAATCTGTGAGCTGCTTATTTAAGTGAGTTGGAGGAAGGCTCTGCACTGCATACATGTATAAAACTTTATTAAAATACTAATGTAGCTTTTTTAATTAACTACATAATATAAAGTGTCACAATAACTTAATTACATTGGATACATTTTTTACATTTATTTAACTTTAAATGCTCAATTTAATTTTTTACTAATTCTAGAGTAACTGTTAGACTGTGTAAAGGCAGGAAATGGCTGCGAGTAATCTCAGCTCCATTTTTTTAGCTTTATTTTTCCTTTTTTTACTTCACTAAGCCATTTTTTGCTTAAAGAATGTTGTCTAAATTCGAGGGGAAGCTTTTTCTTACCTCAAGATGATCCTCGAGCCATTTTTAAAATGCACTGCCTTTTTTAAGGCTTCAGGAAGCTGTTAGTCTGTTCTGCTTTGTTGTACCCTACAGGAACTGTAGGGAACAGTATTAGAGATGCACCCTTAGCTTCAGGCTTCCTAATTAAAGCTGAAAATGTTGGGCTGCTAATTTTAAGTAAGTTAGATTCTTTTATTTGTATAAAAAAGTTACTAATTTTAAGTTAATGTTTAGAAATTGAACAATAACAGTTTAACATGATTACTAATTTAAGCTAAAGCTAACAAAAACAAGAATAAGCTTAGATCAGTCCAGATTTGAAAACAGAAGTATACACACAATTTAAAGTCTCCAGTAATGTCTCCTGACTATGTAATACTGATGAAGGGTAAATCCCAAAAGCTTTGCACTTGTGCTTATATCTTTTGTTTATTAAACATTTGAGGGTGCCTACTTTGTTTTTTCTTTGATATGTAATACTTGAGGACAGCAAGCTGTGCAAGCTTTTGAGAACATCGTTTTGTAACTTTACTCTCAAACTCCAGTGCCAAAGAAGCTCTATTAAACTGAAGGCACGTACAAGATATCAGTACAATAAAACCTGGTTAACAACTCTTTCATATTGCTGCATAAGGCTAGAGGGTTTATACAGATGTCATCTAATAACAGTTTTTGACAAGAAGGTGTTGTAGCTCTGCTAATTGTAGACATTAAGGCAGTTTCCTGAAAAAAAAAAAAATAAAAAAAACCCTCATTTCTATGGGGACAAGAACATATGTGAGGTGGTCCTGGATGCCATTCTCAAACAGTACTTCTCAGAATTTTTGCAGACAGCTCTTAGGATGAATAAGCACACAGTTAAATGTGATTATGATATTGTAGATGGCTGCACTAATGTGGTCGCTTCAGGTCCAGTCCAGTCAACAGATTTTGGCTATGTAGAAGCAAACAGGAGAAACTTATAAGAATCACCTGTCTTTTATAACGTGAATAAAAAGTTTAAACAACTAGATTTAACAAAGATTAAAAATACATGAATTGATGTATAAAGTTTCTGGTGGTAAAAATAAAAACTGCAAGCATTGTTACATTAATACAACCTAGTTAATGGTAAGATTCTTATTCTTATTGAATATATAATTTGCATCACTATTACAAAGTCTGTTAGAATGTTCCTATTCTATGCAAAATATCTAAAGGAGCTACACTTCAACTGAGGTAGTTTTACAAAGAAAGAGCAAGTTAAGAAGACCTTGCAGAAATAAAAAGGAAAAATAAATATATGCAAGATGAATGGTAATAAATTATTGGCATCTACACAGAAGATAAAATAGAGTGTAATGTAAAAGAATTTGTTTTAGTAATATAGGAAATGTAATAATAATCAATGATTCATACTTAGTAGTTATATGAAGCTGTGCTATTACCATTAGAATAGTCTGTATGGAGTTTTATTTTTGCAATGTTTGTGAACAGTCTGTATTAAGCACATTTTAATGTAGTCACTACACGTCCCCTTTAATGATCTGGTTATTCACTAATTCTTGCTACAAATAATATAGATAACAATGTATTCAGACATTTAATTCTATAAAAATAAATCCAGTCCAACATTATCTATTTATCTTCTAAAATGTACTTTAATGTATTTCACTGAGGTAATTGTGAAACCCCTTAATGTTAAACTAAGAGAAATCATTGTGACCTTTACTTGTACATTTAGTTTTTACTTGATTAGAATGATATAGATGAGCAAAAGGTTAAAGTGTTGAAGAACAACTATGTTCAAGCAATCATTTATAAACTTTTTATATACGCATTATACTGTTCCAAAGATTTTTACACAAGTTGTTGGTTAACTAACATGTTTTAAATGCAAAATGAGAGCTTTACAGTTGGACTAACATAAACTCTAACAAGGTATAAATGTCTGAACCACACTATAGGGTCCTTTGATGTTCATTACTGTTGTTCAAAATATTTTCTAATATGTCTGCATGAACCCTTTGGAATATATATACCATAAAGTGGGTGCCCAACATCCTTTTTACCTGTTTATTTTTTGGATGATGTAATTAAAGTACTAATTCTTATTGATTCAATCTAATAGATAAAGATTTTTAAACTCATTAGACTTCATTTACTATTTCATGTTAAAGATTTCTTCAGTTCCTTAATAGATCAGAGTCAGCTCTATTAGGGTGTCATGGTGTTAAATTATTTATATTTTTTGGTACTCTCCTTTCTCGTTAAGACATAACCCAATATACATGAATTCAAACTTACCCTACATCACTTGTCTCAGCAAAATTCACCTAAGATATTGTATACTTCTTATTTTTTTAACCATTGTTAAAGAATTAAGACTTAAACTGATAGTTTAAAATAGGAATCTCAACATCCTGTGTTATATTTGTAACTTGAGATGCTAATACATATGTTTCTCCCTTTTCCTCACTGCATTTTAACAACTTAGTGGAAACTGTTCAATCAATTGTATGTTTACAGCACAATGCTCTTTACTAGTACATTTTAGAGCTGGTATGTATGCTTATGATGGTTTGGGAAAGCAGTTTGACTGATTTTATCTTACCTTACAAACCAGGATTTTTTTTTATTCCATGTATGTGTTGGGGAAATACACTATTTGTTTCTTTATTTTTAATATGATCATTCTCTTGTTTCTTTCTACACTCGGGCCTGATTATAAAATATTTCACATCATATTCACAGTCATGATTCTTGTAAACATGTCACACAAATTAAAGTTTGGAAGGCTCACATTTTCATTGTATGTGTTGAAATAATAAAATCAATTACTACTGACTATTAGATAAACTACTCCTATAACTCACCATGTGTTTGTCCTTATCCTCACTCAATATAAATGGCATTAATAATTCAAAGAAGAGGTCAAACATTTTAAGACAACTTAAACAAACCACAGATATTACTCTTACAGGAAACTCATTTTAAAAATACAGAGAAAGATGTTTGGAAACCAAACACTTATATGATACTAGCTCATGCTTCATTTAAATCAAAAAGGAGAGGAGTGATGATCTTATGGAATAATAATATTATCTACCCTCAAATATTATATAAGCATGAAGACTCTGAGGGACTACTAGCTATCACTATCCTAAAATGTAACCATAAAACTTGGATGATTGCTAACCCTTATTGGTTCCCAGGATTGGGTGCCTCAGCTGCCAAACAACATCTCAATTTTATTGATGGTATATCAAAGGGGAATTTTATTCTAGGAGGTGATTTTAACTGTTTATTTGACAATTCAAATACAAGAAGTAGTTGCCCATTTAGACTTATATCCACTGCTAAAATTCTCAAGAAATGGATAAATTCTCATAATCTGTATGATACATATAACTCTAAATAACAAATCACTCTGTTATACACACACTAATCATAGATTTAAAAGTCAAACCAGAATAAAGACTTCAAACCATGGTTATTATCAGAATTAAACTTCTCCTTAAAGACAAACAGTAACTCTGAAACAAACATTATTACACTCTGAGATGCTCTAAAAGCATATATGTATGAGAAAACTATAGTCTAGTATAAAAAACATTAATGAATGGGAGTCAGAACTACAGAACTTACAATCTCAATGAGTTTCTTTGAGATCTATATCACCACAATCAAACTCAAATAACAAAAATAAATAGATGCATTAAACAAGAAATATCTAGGTATTTTGGCACACAAAACAAACTTAGCATTAGAAAAAAATGAAATTATAGGTTCATACGTTTACAGGTAGGTACTAGGCTATCGGCCCAAGGGCCTAAGTAAGCCTAGCCAACAAGGTTCTCTGGCTTACGCCACCCAAGAAAGTTAATTTCCTGTGCCCCTGTGGAGTGGAGCCACAGAAGTGATCCCCGGGGTGTATTTCCTATTTCCCATCCACTCATCAAGATTTTTCTTGAAGAGTGCTAATGAGGAACTTTACTTGACATAGATGGGTAGCTTCTTGTAGTGTATAGGAAGTCCCTGGGACAGGAATCTATCCCTCCAGCATGTCCTGTATATTGTGGTGACAAGGTTTAGGTCCCTAAAGTGTGTAGCTCGGAGGGATTGGGATTTCTTTAGGTATAGCATGTCCAACACCTCTGGCTTTAACATAGCTTTATATGTTAGGCAGAGATCTCCTCGGAGTAGGAGATATGCTACAGAGTAAAGCTGGAGTTTTTTGAGACAGTCAGTATAGGTCATCTCTTTAAGGCCAGTAATCCTCTTTGTGCGGTAGTTCTGTGGCCTTTCCAGCTGCTGCAGATGTCTTGTGAGGTATATTTCAAAAGGGATGTTGTACTCTATAATGGGTCTAATGAGTGCCGAGTAGAGGGGAACAATGATCTCTTTTTTACTGGATGAGAATCCTTTTGTGATGAGGTGTGCCACATAGAAGGATTTCCTGACTACTGTGGCAATGTGATTATCAAAGGAGAGACTACTGTCCACCTGGGTCAAAAGGTCTCTTATCACACATTTGACATTAAGTAGACTGCCATTTATGGGGTTTATGTTATAACACTGAAAACAGTGAACGGTGTTACATCGACACATTCAATGAACGCTGAAAATGTCGAAACAACAGAACAGCGATTTCTTTCCTAGGGAAAGAAATCTCTGTTCCAACTGCCCAAAAAAAAAAACATTAAACACTTCCAAACACATACCCTAACCCTAATTATACCCCCCAAATAGCAGTAAACAACTAAATACACATATACACGTAAACCAACCATACATCTAACAAAAGAAAAAACAGTAAACATTTTAAAACATATGCACTTACCTTAACCCACACCCTAACCCTAAGGTTACTCTCGCACATGTACATAAACAGTTGCAAACACAAACACACTTACCTTAACCCTAATTCTACCCTGCCAAAACAAAAGTAAACAGCTAAAAACACATACACACGTAACTCAACCATACAGCCAACGCAAAATAAGAAACAGTAAACACTTTCATACATATGCACTTACCTTAACCCGCGCCCTAACCCTAAGGTCAGTAACTGTTGCACAATCACGCTTGGAAGCTATACCGGACAAGGGACCACACTACACTCCAGAGCAAGCAAAGCAATAAAGCGGTCAAGCGACTTCTTTCCCAGGGAAAGAATTCGCTGAACAGCCGCTTCGCTGTTTTGTCTGTTTGCCTTACATGTGTAGACGAAAATGCATTCAACAAAATGTGTTTTCATCATTTTAATATGAACCCCATTTATGTGGTAGTTCATGGGTACAGAGTTTTTACCAAAGGGGATAACAATGCACTTTTTTGCATTGAGCTTGAGGTCATGCCTCAGACACCAGGCATCTTTGTCAGTGAGGCCCTTCTGTGGGATGTCCGCATCATTTGGGGACTCGACTATGGCTCCTAGTTTGCAGTCATCTGCAAACTTCATTAGCCAGAGGTCTTCTATGTTAGCATGTACTTCAGAAAAGTAGATATCAAACAGGAGAGGTCCCAGGACTGAACCCTGTGCTACTCCACTTGTCACTGGTTTGAAGTCAGATTTGGAGTATGCAACTTTTACAGTGTGGGTTCTGTCAGTGAGCCAGTTGGCAACCCATCTTGTGACATAGAGATTTATACCTAGTTTAGTGAGTTTAGCGATAATTCCAGAATGGGGGATGGTGTTGAAAGCCTTGGTGAGGTCAAGATAGGCTATGTGAACCACCTTACCCTCATCTACGGCTTTGGTGACTGCCTCAAAGAAGTCGCTCAGGTTCAGAAGGCATTTTCTGCCTTTCACAAACCCGAACTGGGTGGGGTCCAGAGTTTGGAGGTTACCAATGTCTTTGTTTATGAGTTCCATATGATACGTTCCATGGCCTTGCAGACCAGGCTCATCAGGCTAATAGGGGGATAGTTCCCAGGATCAGTGGTGGCTCCCCTTTTGTGGAGTGGGATAACTGTTGCTGTGTGCCATTCATTGGGCACAAAGCCTGGCATGATACTATGGTTGACCATGGTGCTTAGGTGGGGAGCCACCTCATTCTGAAGTCTGTGTAAAACGCAGCCTGGGATGTTGTCCAGTCCCATGGATGCTGTGTTTTTGGTTTTAGAGAGTGCAGCTTTTACCTGCATAGATGTGATTACAGGGAATCTGCATTCTTCCTGTATAGATATGGGCCCTTTAGGGGGTGAGGAGGAGTAAAGTTAGCACTGAACCTACCTGCCAGGATGTTGGCAATATCAGTTGGTTCTGTAATTTTCATGTTGTTGTGCTGTAACTCAGACCAGATCTGGGTGCTGCCATTGAGATTCTTGACACAGCTATTGAATGCTTTGTGGTTGCCCTTAGAATCAGTGGTGATTTTGTTTTCATAGTTAGCTTTGTAGGATCTTATAAGAGATCTCAGCTTCTTACCGAGGCTGACCAGGGAGCTCCTCCACTCATGGGATTTTACTCTCTTTTCCAACAATTTCTTCCTTCTTTTGTAGAGTTTGTTTATGGCAGAGGATCACCACATTGGCTTCCTTTTTTTGGAGGATAGCATCCTGGTTCTGTTTGGGATAGCATAATCCATGCACTCGTGTAAGTACTTATACAGTGCATTTGTATAGGATTTAGCAGTCGTAATTGTATTGTCCATTTGCATGGGTGTCATGACGTTCGCCACTTCTGTCTTAAGAAGCATGAAGTTGGCTTTGGAGAAATTTTTTACTGTGGTTTCCTTAATGGTGGGTGGGGGCGGGATGCAGATATCTAGGGTGATTAGCTTATGGTCAGATCTGACCGAGGAGTTGACTTCAGGTGTGGAACACCGGTCACTCATGTTGGTAATGACTAAGTCTAGGATATTGTTTCCCCTGGTGAGAGTTTATGCTGTTACTCCCAAACACATGCACAATTTGTCATTAAGAGCAAAATTACATTCCAAGGCAAATAATATCTTAAAATTACTACATGAAGGTACTAACAAAATAATTTCGGATATTGGAGATATATTAGAAGCCTTTAGATATCATTTCACCAAACATTACAACTCCAATAATATAAACAAAAACATTACAGCCCAAGAATTAATCACTTTAAATGTGAAGGCCATCCCAGAAAATCTTAATACAACTCTCGAGAAATGAATAGCTCTAAATGAAATAAAAAATAAAATCAAAAACCTTAAACCTAACAAGGCTCCCATTATAGATGGCATTATAGCAGAGATTTAGGTTCATAGGTTCATACTAGGCTATCTGCCCTAGGGCATTTATAAGCCTAGCCAGAGTGTGTTTGGCTTTCGCCACCCATTTTAAATTAATTTTGCTATGCATTTTTTGAGGTTAGTATACTGTGCCTCTGTCGAACAGTGACACAGAAGTGATAGCCGGGGTAAACCTACGATCTCCCATCCACTCATCAAGATTCCTCTTGAAGAGAGTTAATGTGGGACTCTGCCTAACCTGGACTGGGATTTTATTCCAGAGTGAAGGGAGCCTCTGGGTTATGAATCTGTCCCTCCAGCATGTCCTATTTATTTCAGTGCTGAGGTTCAAGTCTCTCGAGCACGTAGCTCAATGGGATTTGGATTTTCTGAGGTGCAGCATGTCCATTAATTCTGGGTTGGACATGGCTTTATACGTCAGGCACAGATTGCCTCTGAGCAGGCGGTATGCCACTGAGTAGAGCTGGAGTTTCTTTAACCGGGCAGCATATGGCATCTCTTTGAGCCCTTTGATCCTCTTGGTGAGGTACTTTTGGGGTCTTTCCAGTTGCTGCAGGTGTCTGGTAAGGTACATCCCAAAAGGGCATTGTACTCAATTATGGGCCTGATGAGGGATGAGTAAAGAGGCACGATGACCTCCCTGATCTAGATGTGAATCCCTTCATGATTAGGTGGGCTATATAAAATGTTTTTCTAACCACTTTGGCCATGTGGTTGTCAAATGAGAGATTGTTATCAACTTGGGTCCCCAGGTCCCTAATGACTTCTTCTGTACTTAGTGGATTACCACCTATGTGGCAATTTGTGGGCACTTTGTTTTTGCCAAAGGATGACTATACACTTTTTGGCGCTTAGCTTGAGGCCATGGCTCTGGCACCAGTTGTCTGTTTCTATGAGGCCCTTTGGAGGATGCTTGTGTCGGCTGGAGAGTTGATTATGGCACCCAGTTTGCAGTCATCTGTGAACTTGGTCAGCCACAGTCCTTCTGTGTTGGCCTGTACCGAGAAATATATACCGAACAAGAGAGGTCCCAGGACTGAGCCTTGTGGGACGCCACTTGTAACTGGTTTGGAGTCTGACATGGCTCCAGCAATTCTAACCATGTGGGTTCTGTCCTTGAGCCAGTTTGCAACCCATCTAGTGACATAGGGTTTATATTTAAGCTGGTGAGCTTATCTATAATGCCCGAGTGGGGTATTGTATTGAAGGCTTTTGCGAGGTCCAGGTAGGCTGTGTGGACCACCTTTCTCTCGCCATTGGCCTTGGTGACTGTTTCAAAGAAATCAACCAGGTTTAAGAGGCAGGATCTGCCCTTAACAAAGCCAAACTGGGTAGGATCCAGTGTCTGTAGGTCCCCAATATCTTTATTTATGAGGTCCATGATGATCCTTTCCATAGCTTTGCAGACCAAGCTAGTCAGGCTTATGGGGCGATAGTTTCCAGGATCCGCTGAGGCACCACCTTTGTGGAGAGGGACCACTGTTGCTGCACGCCACTCTTTGGGTACATATCCTGTAGTAAGGCTAAGATTGAACAGTAGTTTTATGTTTGGGTTTAGCTCTTCTTGAGTTCATGTAGGACGAGCCCAGACACCATCTGGTCCCATTGATGCTGTGTTTTTGCTTTGGAGAGGGAGGCTCTTACCTGAGCATCTGAGATGTCAGGGGCAGCACTCTGTTGGGATAGATATTTGCCCTTTGGTGGGGAGAGGGGGAGAAATTTGCACTGAACCTGTCAGCTAGGATGTTGGCAATGTCTGTGGGCTCAGTGTATTTTTGTCATTTTGGACTAATTCTGAGCATATCTGGGAATTCCCACCCAGGTTCCTAACATAACTAAAGAAAGCCTTGTGATTATCCTTAGTGTCCTGTGCAATTTTTCTCTCAAGCTGGCCTTAGACGATTTTATGAGTGCCCGTAGTTTTTGCTAATACTGATCAGAGATGCCTTCCCTTTTGGGATTTTGCTCTATCATGTAGTAGCTTCCTCCTTCTATTGTATAGTTTGTTTATGGCTGGGGTCCACCAGACAGGACGCCTGCCTTTGGAGGATTGGGTCTTGGTTTTATTTGGGATTGTGATGATCCATGCATTCCTGAAGGTGTTCATAGAATGCGCTTATAAAGGATTCTGTCTGGGCCATATTTTCCACAGGCCCGGGCTTTGAAGGATTTCACTGGTTTTGAGGCGTGAAATTTGCTTTAGAGAAGTTTTTCACTATGGTTTTCTGGGCAGGTGGGGTCGGATGTGAATATCCAGTGAGATTAGTTTATGGTCTGATCTTACCAGTGAGGGATACACTTCTGGTCTGGAGCATAGTGTCCCCATGTTGGTGATGATCAGGTCCAGTATGTTTTCCCTCTTGTGGGAGTGGTAACAAGTTGTTCCATAGCATTTGAGTTTATAAATTCTAGGAACCTTTGGCTAGGGTGTTGAGCTAGAGTAATGCTCCCAGTCTATGTTTGGGTAGTTGAAGTCACCCAATATAATGGTGTTTGGAGAGACCTTCATATTTTCCAGTATTCTCAGGAAGGCCAAGTGGGGTTCCTGTGTTTGGGAGGGTGGTCTGTAGCAGGCTATAAACTGGAAGGCAGTTTTACCCACAGTTAGTTGCACATGGATAGTCTCTGATGCTTCGTGCTGTGCCACCAACCTGGAGGTGTGGGTATCTTTGACAATATTGATACCCCCTCCTTTTGTGGTTCGGTCCAAGTTTTGGGGCAAAAGTATGGTATGAGGTATAACCTGGTAGTGCCGGGTGCTCTCGAGCCTTGAACCAGGTTTCTGTTACTGCACAGATATCGATGTTCTCCATGCTAAGGAGAGTTTCGAGTGGTGCATCTTGAGGTTTAGTTTTACCCACAGTTAGTTGCACATGGATAGTCTCTGATGCTTCGTGCTGTGCCACCAACCTGGAGGTGTGGGTATCTTTGACGAATATTGATACCCCCTCCTTTTGTGGTTCGTCCAAGTTTTGGGGCGAAGTATGGTATGAGGTATAACCTGGTAGTGCCGGGTGCTCTCGGGAGCCTTGAACCAGGTTTCTGTTACTGCACAGATATCGATGTTCTCCATGCTAAGGAGAGTTTCGAGTGGTGCATCTTGAGGTTTAGACTTCTGGCTGAGTTGCATTACTCTTAGTTTCTTATCCCTTGTGATACCTATGGAGGTGGGTTTGTCTTTGAGCCTTGCCTAAAAAGGCACTATGGGGTAGCAAGAGCCTTTGCCAATATCCAAAGCCCAGGGTGACAGGTGCAAGCCATCCCTAAGCATCGTGGCTTGTTGAGCATGTCATCCCAGGCTGACAGGCATTGATCCCTTTGAATGACACCAACACTTAAGCCAATTGTTGAAATTGATCATCTTGTCTTCATATTGTGGCATCATTCTTGGTGAGGGTAATATGCTACTCAAGGTCAGGGTCATACCGGCCTGGGCTACATGCTCAGAGAGCTCCTCTATGTCTCTTTTCATGTTGTCCAGGGAGGTACGTCTCAGGTCATTCACACCAGCATGGACAATGACTGAGTCATATTTGTACTTGCCTTGGAGTGACCTGAGTGCTTGTGTTATGTGGCGGATCCTAGCGCCCAACAGGCAGCTATTTATAAGCTTTTTCCGGATTTGATTATATCTTTACTTCATAACACCCTGGTTGAAGTACAAACTAAAAATTTGATCCCTCCTTCTTGGAGATACTCCTTGATTACCCCATTTTTATATGACAAAGATCCAAAGCTATGTAAATCATATAGACCAATATCCTTATTAAACAATGACTAAAAAATCTTTATGTCTATATTTGTGGACAAAATAAAGGTTCCACTTTCACAATTAGTTTGTAATGATCAAACTGGGTTTATTCATAAAAGGCATACTCATGATAATATCAAAAGAATATTAACATAATAGAATTCTTAAACAAAGAAACTGAAGAAGCTTTGCTGGTGAGTCCAGACATAGAAAAAGCATTTAAACTGGGATTTTTTTTGTTTGAAACACTAAAAGCATTTTTGTTTCCAGTGTTTTTCATCTCCATGATAAAGGTTATTTATAAAGATGACTTGGCTTATGTCAAATAAGGTCCCTTTACTTCAAAATGCTTCCCCATAACCAAAGGCACTAAACAAGGTTGCCTATTATCCCCAATATTATTTGCACTTGTCATAGAAATATTAGCATCATCAATAAGAAATAATCAAGAAATCAAAAGTATAAAGATTTATAATCAGTGCAATTCTAAAATAGCACTATTTGTGGATGATATTCTTCTTACCTTACCTAAGTCCAACACAGAATTATTAGAACTAGACACAATCGTAAATAAATTTAAAAAAATCAGGCCTCTACTTTAACAAGCAAATATCTAAGCATCTTATTTTTAGTGATAAAGGGAAATCTCAACTAGTTAACCAAAGTATCATTGGAGAACAAGTGAATACACTAAATTACTTAGGGATAATCTTATGCAAAAATTTAAGAAAAAAAAACAAGAAAACCAAATTATAAAAACATAATATCTCAGGTAAATACGTACATAAGCAGGTAGAGCAATAAATTTTTCTCATTCAAAGATAGACTGAAATTGTTAAAAAGGACTCTCCTTCACAAAATTTTATATATTGTTCTGGCTTTAGACACCCATCCTGGGAATGACTCATAAATAAAACTTTATTAAACTTCCTATGGTACCCGGACAAATATAGGATTGTGTATACACTCCATATTAGATCTTGGAATGGTGGCAGCTTAAGATTCCCTGACTTGGAAACCTATATCAAAGCATCATTACTTAAAAGTACATTAAATTGGATTGATCCAAATTATAACTCAAATTGGAAAGATCTCCATATAGCTATACTACAGAATGAAAACTCATTGTCATGTAAAATTTCTTCCAAAACTCCCTCCAATAAGTTTTGGTTTCTTCTTAGTCACACTGTTCAATATAATATGACAAAATCCACAAAACTAAACCAGCAAAATAACATTATTAACAACTTTAGGAAAATAATATACTCGAATGCAGATGTCAAACCCTACTTTGACCTAAATGTTGTGTCTTTCGGCTTTTCCCAGTTAGGGGTGGCCACAGTGGAACTCCAGTCTGCTAATGATTGCAGTAGATTTTTACATGCCGAGTTGCCGGCCCTGATGCACAACCTTCAACAAAGGTACGCCCATTCACGCATGTCTCCACACAGAAGACGCTCTAGCTGTGAATCAAACAGGACAACGTCATACTGTTAGGCGACAACGCTACCGCAGCACCACCACCGCGGCCCTACTTTGACCTAAATAATCCCTTTTAAAATCACAAAAAAACTTTTCAGATAAGCTTCATATTATCATCTTTAATGAATGGGAAATTAAAAATTGCATTTGTTGGAAACAATGTATTAAAGATTTGAGAACTTTACAGCTTCAACAAATTATAAAAGACTATAACTTATCACCACAAGACTGGTTCTTACTACAAGGTGTAATTATTTATTCTCAAGACTTATCCAGAATTATTCAGAATGCATCATATTTAGATCATGCACACTTATATCTGAAATATTATTTAATGACCAAAAGTTTGACAGTTTAGTATCCAAATTTTGCAGTATTTTATTAAATTACAGGCCCATTTCAACAACTAAGCAATGGAACACAATGACTAAAGGCCTGCCACATAATCTCTCAGACAGGAAAACTTAAAATTCTATCTTCAGTAAAACTTAATTATCGGGGTCTATACTGGAATGTATTTACTTGGAAGTTTTTACACATTTTTAACTCCTGACAAAATTGCTAAATTCAAAAAATTGATTAATAATATCATTTGCTGGAGATGCATAACATCATGTAATGCAGATTGGATCCACATTTCTTATGATTGCTCTAACCTAAGGAACTTTTGGAGAGATTTGATGAATTTCTTTCAGCTTTATTTTCAAATAACTTCAATTTAACTAAAACTTTCAATTTTCTTAATGTTAATGAAAGCTTTCTTTGAATAAATCAAATTCATATTTATTATGGACAATATTAGTAGTAGCCAGGAAGTGTATTACAAGGAACTGGATCTCTAACACCTCTTCACGTTTTGGTGAATTTCACTCCTTACTAGAATGAGCCATAAACAAGGAAGTCAGAACTAAAGAACTTAGAATATATCCAAGGAGATTTACCAGTAATCTAAAGCAAAGGTTTCAAACCTAATTGAGACTTTCTGAACTGACTTTTAACTCTGTTTAATCATTATTTGTTTGTTTCACTGAAAGTTTTTTTTTAATATTTGTAATATTTAAACTTTTTTCAGGCCTCTGTAAATAATGGAAATAGTTGATTTAGTTCCATTGTTGTTAAATTTTGTTCATTATGGTCAATGCATTAAACAGTGCTTATTCTCTTTTTTCATCTTTAGCACTTAGCACAAGACATTTGGACAGCACTAATCAGAAGGGGGGTAGAATTACTACTTACAATATCAGAAAGTAGCTAGAATAACACGTTTTGTTTTCTCATGCATTTCCTAAAAGATATGAAGTCTAGCACACAAACATCACCATTATTTTGTGACTTCAACCCTCTATGATTTGCTGGAAATCCACATGGTGTATGAGAAACAGAACAAATGACAGGAGGCAAAAATCTGTACAGTCTGTTCTAGATAGTATCACAATACCTCTCAACCTCTTAGAAAAAGAAATCTGGACAGCACTAATCAGAAGAGATACAGAATTACAACATATGACCTTAGAAAATAGTTAGAATGACAGTTTTTGCTCTATCATGCATTTCCTTAAAGATTTAAAAGTTGCTAGAATAAAAGGCTTTGCATTACTATACATATTCTGAAAGACATGAAATCTGAAACTCAAATAGATATTTGCAGAATTCAATCCTTTGATTTGCCAGAAAAATGTAGCTTTTATGAGAAACAGACCAAAAATATCAATCAATAATCTGGACATTCTGAAAAAATCTGGACACGAGAGGTATGCCTGCCAGGGCCAGGAGAAAATCATGAAGTAGCATACCTCCCGACCTAGCAACATCAAAAATATGGACAAAGGCCCATGAAAAGTAGGTACAACTGGCCAAAAATCTGGATGTTAATTAACATAATATTTGCATACACAATCATGTAGCCCAGCCCACTCCTCTGGAATTGTGGGATACCAACATGAAGATTGAAGTCACTAAATAAGAATAAATAATGGCAGACATTTGAATGTCAGACTTCATATCCCTCAGAAAATACATAATAATGCAAAACCTGGTATTCTAGCAACTGAGTATAACATTCCTCATAATCAGGCACACTTGAGAGGTTTTATGGCGATTATAGCAGTTTTTGAAAAGCATACACATAACTGCAAATGTTAATACATTCTGAAGAAGACTGTGCTGCGTCATACATGTAAAGTTGATTCTACTTATTTAGTACAATGAGTGCACATGAACAAAACAATTTGCAAACTGGCAAGGATAGGAATGTTAATCCAGCTACTAGCCTTTCCCAAACTCTGAAATTGACATTTGTATCAACCAACACTCCAAACTAACTCTTCAGTATTGCAACATTCATGCACAGCTCTCAACCTTCCATCTGCTAAATATGGAACCCTGCATCTCATAATGTGGAACAAATGGGCAAAATGTGGAACACCTCCCAACAGCTTAATACCAACTTCACCTAGGAAGGTCACAGGATGGTTAACATGTGCTACCTACTTTATACTTATAAAATGTCCCTTGTCTGAATTAATGTGCTTCAGTACTATTTACCAGGGATATCAGTTAAAAAATATCCAACACTGAATGGACTTTCTAAGATCCACAGTGAGGAACGTTCCTCATAATGAAATACACTTGAGAGGTATGATCACGAATGTCACTACATCACCCCCCCAAAAAAAAATATTCATGTCTCCTGGGACAAACTGCATCCAATTCACTTCAGCCACATTATATGCATAACACATAAACTATACCTAACCTTGCTGAACAGTTTACATAAACTCCAGTGAAACATATGTGCACATAACAACCTACCTTCTTTACTCCAGCTATGCACAGCTGTGACAACAGGAAGAAAGCTGATAGCAATCATTTTAACACCATCAATTTGTTACAGCTTGATCAAGCATAAAATTAAAGTGAGAGTTCCGCACAAGCTGCCCGCAAGTTGGCAGCTGTAAATAACTGAAGTTTTTTTTATTTTTTGAAATCTCCGAGTCCCACACAGACAGTATGACAGGTGGTCATCACGCATGCCCCTGTATGCTGGTGATGCGTGGTGACATCATCCATAAATTTAAAGTAGCAATGTTACATATATAAAAAAATTGAAAAAAATTGAGAATTATGGGGCCACTCAAGAATTCGTGGCACTTCATTATTTTTTCCCCTCAAAACTGGTAAATACCAAGGTATTAAGTACAGTTGAGAGATATGTAAAGTAGTAAACAGAATATGAGACAAAATTAGGCAGTCTGCACAGTTTCACTTACCTCCCACTTAGTTCATAGGTTCATAGGTGTGCACTAGTGTATTGGCCCTAGAGCTTTTACAAGCCTAGCCCATAGAAGTGATATGGCATCGTGCTGCCTGACGTTAGTTCCCAGTGCCTCTATCAAGTAGAGCCACTGAAGTGATCCCCAGGGTGAACTTTCTATTACCCATCAACTCATCAAGATTTCTCTTGAAGAGGGCCAGTGAGGTGCTCTGATTGACATGTATGGGAAGTCTATTCCAAAGCATGGGCAGTCTCTAGGTGAGGAACCTGTCCCTCCAGCATGTTCTGTTCATTTTGGTAATGAGATTAAGGTCTCTGGAGCATGTGATGTGGAGGGATTGGGATTTCTTTAGCTGTAGCATTTCTAATAGAGCTGAGTCAGACATGGCTTTGTAAGTCAAGCAGAGATCGCCTCTGAGTAGACAGTATGAGACAGAGAATAGCTGGAGTTTTTGAGTCTGTCCATGTAGGACATGTGTTTAAGGCCTAGGATCCACTTTGTGAGGTACATTTAAAGCCTTTCCAGCTGTTGTACGTGTCTAGTGAGGTACATGCCAAATTGGGGCATTATACACAATGATTGGCCTAATGAGGAAGAGTGAGAGAGATAATGACCTCTGTCTTCCTGGATGCAAAACCCTTGGTAATGAGATGTGCCGCATAGAAGGACTTTCTGACCACAGTGGCAATGTGGTGGTTGAAGGAGAGATTGCTGTCAACCTGTGTCCCCATATCTCTTATAACGCCTTCCAGTATTGGTAGTGGCTCAATCGATGTGGTAATTAGTGGGAACTGAGTTTTCTCAAAGGGGATGAAGCTATTGGCTTTGGCACTAAGCTTAAGGCCATGGTTTCAACACTAGTCATTGGTCTCAGTGAGGCCTTTCTGTAGGATGTCTACATCACTTGGGGAGTTAATAATGGCCAATTTTCAACCCACCTAGTAATATAGGGGTTGATGCCTAGTTTGGTGAGTTTATCAATAATTCCTGAGTGGGGAATGGTATCAAAGGCCTTGGCAACCCTGGGACCTAAAGGGAGTAGGCTGTATGAACTGCCTTGCCCTCATCCACACCTCTGGTGACTGAATCAAAGAAGTCAACCAGGTTGAGTAGGCATGATCTACATTTCACAAAACCAAATTGAAGTGGGATCTAGAATTTGGAGATTCCCTATATCCTTGTTAATTAGGTCCATGATGATGCACTCCATAGCCTTACATATCAGACTCGTCAGGCTAATGAGGTGATAATTCCCAGGGTCTGTAGTCACTCCCCCTTTATGGAGAGGGATAACTGTAGAAGTGCACCATTTCGTAAGGACAAAGCCTGAGGTGAGGGTATGATTGAACAGGGCACATAGATGTGGTGCCAGTTCACCTTGTAGCTCATGTAGAACACATCCAGGGATATTGCCGGGTCCTATTCTTGGCCTTGGATAATGCAGCTTTAACCTGTGCTGCAGTAATACTGGGTTCCTGGTATTCCTCTGGTATTGTGACTGATCCTTTAGCGGGGGAGAGAGGGGTAAAGTTGGCACTGTGAATCTGTTGGCCAGTATGTTGGCAATATCTGTTGGCTCAGTGTAGGAGGTACCATTGTGCAGTAACTCAGAGCAAACCTGGGTATTGCCGTGGAGATTCTTGATATAACTATAGAAGGCTTGGTGGTTGTTTTTGGTGTCTGCCGCAATTCTGCCTTCATAGCTGGCTTTAGAGGTTTTGATGAGGGATCTCAACTTTTTGTTGAGGCTAATAAGGGAGTTTTTCCAGTCTTCGTACTTTACCTTATTCTGCAAAAATTTCTTCCGTCTGTTGTAGAGTTCATTAATGGCAGGGGACCACCAGATTGGCTTCCTTTTTTGGGGGGAAGAGCGTCTTGGTTCTGTTGGGTATGGCTAGTTCCATGCATTTATATACATGTTCGTACAGTGCATTGATGTATGATTCGGCAGTCATGCATTATTTCTTTTCCATTTTATATGGGTGCTGTAGAGTTATAATACCTCTGTTTTTAGGGAGCCTGGGGAGTCAACAACTTTGGGAGAAGTTTTTTTCATGGTGATTACCTTTGCAGGGATGTGGGTGAGGATGTGGTGCATTTCCATGGTGATTGGTTTGTGGTCAGATCTAACCAAAGGGAGGAATTGACTATTGGTGTAGAGCAAAAACATTATTCAGTCGCATACCGCCTACTCAAAGGTGACCTGTGCCTAACGTACAAGGCCATGTCCAATCCGGAATTAATTACAGAGATAAGATGATCAGCTTTAACAATTGGCTTAAACACCGGTGTCATTCAAAGGGGATCCAGTATCTGTCTGCCTGGGATGACATGCTGGACAAGCCACGCTGCTTCGCAAGGGACGGCTTGCACCTGTCACCCCTGGGATTCCGGATATTGGCAAAGGCTATTGCCACCCCCATAGTGCCTTTTTTAGGCAAGGCTCAAATTCTAAACCTACCACCCTAGAACACAAAAAAGGAAAAAAACTAAGGGTAATGCTGCTCAATGCCAGAAGACTAAATCTCAAAATGCACGCACGAGGCCCTTCTCAGTATGGAGAACATCGATGTCTGTGCTGTGACAGAAACCTGGTTCAAGGCTCCTGAGAGCACCCCAGCGCTATCAGGTTTTACCTCATATCATGCGTTCCGGCCCCAAAATCCGGACAATACCAAGAAAGGAGGGGTATCCATATTCATCAAGGACACCCACACCTCAAGACTGGTGGCAACGCACAATGCATCGGAGACCATCCAGGTGCAATTAACCATAGGCAAGACTGCTCTGCAAATTGTAGCATGTTACAGGCCACCCTCACAAACTCAGGAACCTCACATGGCCTTCCTGAAAACACTAGAGGGCATAAATGTATCACCAAACACCATCATTCTAGGTGACTTCAATTACCCTAATATAGACTGGGAACACTACTCAAGCCCAAACACCCTAGCCCAAAAGTTCCTGGAATTCATAAACTCAAATGCCATGGAACAACTAGTCACCATCCCACAAGAGGAGATAACATACTTGATCTCATCATCACGAACATGGGAGCACAATGTTCAACACCGAAGTATACCCCTCACTGGTGAGATCAGATCACAAACTAATCTTGCTGGAGGTCCTCATCCCACCCCCACCTGAAAAAAAAAAGACCACAAAAAAGAACTTCTCAAAAGCCGACTTCACACTTCTAAAGACTAGTGTGGTCTCCTTTAAGGCCCCGAGCCGGCGGAAAACAGTACTCAAGCCGCTGAATCACTTACAAATGCCTTCTACCAGCACCTGCAGGACTGCATGGATAAGGCAATCCCAAGCAAAACAAAGACTCTTTGTACCAAAGGCAAGCGTCAGTCTGGTGGACCCCAGCCATAAACAAACTCTACAACAAAAGGAGGAAGCTACTACAAGATAGAGCAAAATCCTTAAAAGGTAAGACACCCTTGATCACTATAAGTAAAAAACTAAGAGCTCTCATAAAATCATCCAAAGCAAATTTCGAGAGAAAAATAGCTAAAGACTCAAAAGACAATCATAAAGCCTTCTTTAGCTATGTTAGAAACCTGGGAGGAAACTCCCAGATATGCTCAGAACTAGTTCAAAATGATGTGAAGATTACTGATCCTACAGACATTGCCAACATACTGGCTGACAGGTTCAGTGCAACTTCTCCCCCCCCTCCCCTCCAAAAGGAGAGATATCTATACCAAACGATTGCAGCCCCCCAAACATCTCCAGCGCCCAAGTGAGAACTGCTCTCCAAAGCAAAAACACAGCATCCATGGGACCTGATGGTGTCCCCGGCTGTGTGCTCCACGAACTCAATGAGGAATTAAACCCACAGCTAGGACAGCTGTTTAATCAAAGTCTTACCTCTGGATACGTACCCAGGGAGTGGCGCACTGCAACTGTGGTCCCACTTCACAAAGGCGGTGCCTCCACCGACCCTGGAAATTACCGCCCATTAGCTTGACAAGCCTTATCTGCAAAGCCATGGAGAGGATCATAATGGACCTCATAAATAAAGACATAGGGAATTTGCAGACTTTGGATCCAACCCAGTTTGGCTTTGTCAAAGGCAGATCATGCCTTTTAAACTTGGTTGACTTTTTGAAACAGTCACCAAAGCCATTGATGAGGGAAAGGCAGTCCATACAGCCTACCTCGATCTGGCTAAGGCCTTGATACAATACCCCACTCGGGTATCATTGAAAAACTCATCAGCTTAAATGTTAACCCATACATCACAAGATGGGTTGCAAACTGGCTGAGTGACAGAACCCACAGGGTCAGAGTTGCTGGCGCCATGTCAGACTCAAAGCCTGTCACAAGTGGTGTCCCACAGGGCTCAGTCCTGGGCCCACTCTTGTTTGGCATCTACTTATCCGAAGTACAAGCAAACACAGGAGGGTTATGGCTGACAAAGTTTGCAGTTGACTGCAAACTGGGCGCCATAGTAGAAAACACATCTGACACAGATATCCTTCAGAAGGGTCTCACAGAAACGGATAACTGGTGCCAGAGCCACGCCTAAAGTTAAATGCCAAAAATGCATAGTCATACCCTTCGGGAAAAACAAGGTTACCTAGCTACCAAATAGGTGGCAATCCACTGAGCACAGAAAAAGTTATCAGGGACCTGGGGACCCAGGTTGATAGTAGTCTGTCATTCGACACCCATGTAGCTAAAGTAGTTAGGAAGACCTTCTACATTGCCCACCTTATCATGAAGGGATTCTCATCTAGATCAAGGGAGGTCATAGTCTCCCTTTACTCATCACTCATCAGACCAATGATTGAGCACAATGCCCCATTCGGAATGTATCTGACCCGACACTTGCAGCAGCTGGAGAGGCCACAAAAGTTCCTCACCAAAAGGATAAAGGGTCTCAAAATCTGTCCTATGCTGCCCGACTGAAAGAACTCCAGCTCTATTCAGTCGCTTACCGCTTGCTCAGAGGTGACCTTTGCCTAACATACAAGGCCATGTCAAACCCAGATTTGATGAATATGCTTCACCTCAAAAATCTAGATCCATCAGAGCCACAAGGGTGGGAGACTTAAACCTTGACACGGCTATTAATAGGGCGTGCTGGAGGGATAGATTCATCACCCAAAGACTCCTATGCTGTGGAACAAAATCCGGTACATGTGAGGCAGAGCACCTCACTGGCCTTGTTCAAGAGAAATCTTGACCAATGGATGGGAGATCGCAGATATACCCCAGGGATTACCTCAGTGTCACTGCTCGACAGAGGCACAGCAAAATAATGGGTATAGTTCCCCATACTAAAGGGGTGGCGTAAGCCACAAAACGATGGGCTAGGCTTGTAAATGCCCTTGGGCAGATAGCCTAGTATGAACCTATGAACCTATGAACCTATGGACATGCTCCACCTCAAAAAATTCAAATCCATCAGAGCCACGAGAGCAAGAGACTTAAACCTCAACACAGAAATAAATAGGACGTGCTGGAGGGACAGATTCATAACCCAGAGGCTCCCTACACTCTGGAACAGAATCCCAATCCATGTTAGGCAGAGCCCCTCACTAACTCTATTCAACAGGAGTCTTGACGAGTGGATGGGAGATCGTAGGTTTACCCCGGGGGTCATCTCTGTGTCACTACTAGACAGAGGCACAGTAAACTAAACCCTAAATGGGCGTAGTATTCTCATCCTAAGGGGTGGTGAAAGCCACACACACTCTGGCTAGGCTTATAAATGCCTTAGGGCAGATAGCCTAGTACGAACCTATGAACCTATGAACCTATGAGACAAAATTAGGCAGTCTGCACAGTTTCACTTACCTCCCACTTAGTTCATAGGTTCATAGGTGTGCACTAGGGTATTGGCCCTAGAGGTTTTACAAGCCTAGCCCATAGAAGTGCTATGGCATCGTGCTGCCTGATGTTAGTTCCCAGTGCCTCTATCAAGTAGAGCCACTGAAGTGATCCCCAGGGTGAACTTTCTATTACCCATCAACTCATCAAGATTTCTCTTGAAGAGGGCCAGTGAGGTGCTCTGATTGACATGTATGGGAAGTCTATTCCAGAGCATGGGCAGTCTCTAGGTGAGGAACCTGTCCCTCCAGCATGTTCTGTTCATTTTGGTAATGAGATTAAGGTCTCTGGAGCATGTGATGTGGAGGGATTGGGATTTCTTTAGCTGTAGCATTTCTAATAGAGCTGAGTCAGACATGGCTTTGTAAGTCAAGCAGAGATCACCTCTGAGTAGACAGTATGAGACAGAGAATAGCTGGAGTTTTTGAGTCTGTCCATGTAGGACATGTGTTTAAGGCCTAGGATCCACTTTGTGAGGTACATTTAAGGCCTTTCCAGCTGTTGTACGTGTCTAGTGAGGTACATGCCAAATTGGGGCATTATACACAATGATTGGCCTAATGAGGGAAGAGTAGAGAGAGATAATGACCTCTGTCTTCCTGGATGCAAAACCCTTGGTAATGAGATGTGCCGCATAGAAGGACTTTCTGACCACAGTGGCAATGTGGTGGTCGAAGGAGAGATTGCTGTCAACCTGTGTCCCCATATCTCTTATAAGGCCTTCAGTATTCAGTGGCCTCCAATCGATGTGGTAATTAGTGCGAACTGAGTTCTTCTCAAAGGGGATGAAGCATATTTTGGCACTAAGCTTAAGGCCATGGTTTCAACACTAGTCATTGGTCTCAGTGAGGCCTTTCTGTAGGATGTCTACATCCCTTGGGGAGTTAATAATGGCCAATTTTCAACCCACCTAGTGATATAGGTGTTGATGCCTAGTTTGGTGAGTTTATCAATAATTCCTGAGTGGGGAATGGTATCAAAGGCCTTGGCCAGATCGAGGTAGGCTGTATGAATTGCCTTGCCCTCATCCACACCTCTGGTGACTGAATCAAAGAAGTCAACCAGGTTGAGTAGGCATGATCTACATTTCACAAAACCAAATTGCGTGGGATCTAGAATTTGGAGATTCCCTATATCCTTGTTAATTAGGTCCATGATGATGCGCTCCATAGCCTTACATATCAGACTTGTCAGGCTAATGGGGTGATAATTCCCAGGGTCTGTAGTCACTCCCCCTTTATGGAGAGGGATGACTGTAGAAGTGCACCATTTCGTAAGGACAAAGCCTGAGGTGAGGGTATGATTGAACAGGGCACATAGATGTGGTGCCAGTTCACCTTGTAGCTCATGTAGAACACATCCAGGGATATTGTCGGGTCCCATTCTTGGCCTTGGATAATGCAGCTTTAACCTGTGCTGCAGTAATGCTGGGTTCCTGGTATTCCTCTGGTATTGTGACTGGTCCTTTAGGGGGGAGAGAGGGGTAAAGTTGGCACTGAATCTGTTGGCCAGTATGTTGGCAATATCTGTTGGCTCAGTGTAGGAGGTACCATTGTGCAGTAACTCAGAGCAAACCTGGGTATTGCCGTGGAGATTCTTGATATAACTATAGAAGGCTTGGTGGTTGTTTTTAGTGTCTGCTGCAATTCTGCCTTCATAGCTGGCTTTAGAGGTTTTGATGAGGGATCTCAACTTTTTGTTGAGGCTAATAAGGGAGTTTTTCCAGTCTTCGTACTTCACCTTATTCTGCAAAAATTTCTTCCGTCTGTTGTAGAGGTTATTAATGGCAGGGGACCACCAGATTGGCTTCCTTTTTTGGGGGAGAGCATCTTGGTTCTGTTGGGTATGGCTAGTTCCATGCATTTATATACATGTTCGTACAGTGCATTGATGTATGATTCGGCAGTCATACATTTTTTTTTCCATTTATATGGGTGCTGTGAAGTTAGCCACCTCTGTTTTTAGGAGCCCAGAGTCAACTTTGGAGAAGTTTTTCATGGTGATTACCTTTGCAGGGATGTAGGTGAGATGTGGATTTCCATGGTGATTAGTTTGTGGTCAGATCTAACCAAGGAGGAATTGACTATTGGTGTAGAGCAATGGTTACCCATGTTAGTAATAACCAGGTCAAGGATATTGCTTCCTCTAGTGGGGGTAAGAATGGGCTGGTCCAGGGCATTAGAACTGATTAATTCCAGGAAATGTTGGCCAGTGTATTGGTGCATGAGTAGTTTTCCCAGTTGATGGAGAGATAGTTGAAGTCATTTAGTATGACAGTGTTGGGTTGGACCCTAATAGTTTCCAGGGTGCTTAGGAACATGGAGTGAGAGTGTTGAGACATGGTTGGAGACCTATATCAGGCTATGACCTGAATCGCCATCTTACCCAATTAGTTGTACCTAAAGTATCTCAGATGCATTATGGGCTATTAGTCTGGAGGTGTGCATATCCTTTATGAATATGAAGACACCGCTGTCTTTGGAGCTTCACTCCATGTTCTGGGGCTGAAAGGTGTGGAATGAGTTATAGCCTGGTAGCGCAGAGGTGCTTTCTACTGCTTCAAACCAGGTCTCTGTTACAGCACCAGTGTCGATGTTCTCCATTTTGAGGAGTGCTTCGAGCAAGTGCATCTTGAGATTTAAACTTCTAGTGCTGAACAGCATGACCCTCAGATTGTATTTATTTACAGCTGTTAAGGTGGTAATTTGGTCTTTGGAACATCACCTAAAAAAGGCACTATAGGGGTGGCAAGAGCCTTAGCCAGTATCTGGAAACCCAGGGGTGACAGATGCAGGCCATCTCTGGCAAAGCATTAAGATCTGTCAGTCATGTCATCCCAAGCAGACAGATACTGGATCCCCTTCGAATGACACCAGAACCTTAGCCAATTGTTGAAGTCAGTCATTTTCTGCTTGTACTGCGGTAACATTCTGGGCAATGGTAGGATGCTGCTCAGAGCTAGGATCATACCTGCCTGGGCCACATAATCCGAGACATCCTCCATGTCTCTTTTCATGTAGTCCAGGGAGGTGTGTCTCAGGTCATTCACACCCACATGGACAATGACAGAGTCATACTTGTACTTGTTGTGGAGTGACCTGAGTACATGTGTTATGTGTTGGATTCTGGCACCTGATAGACAGCTGACTGTTACTTTCTCCTTATTCAACCTAGTGAGTGGGACATCAGTGTGCCTCACTATCGAGTCACCTATGATTAGTGTATTGGATAAGCTGTTTTGCCTTAGGGGCTTAGGTTCAGGGGCACACTGTGTAAGTGAGCTATGTGCCTTGTGGTTTGTGCTGTGTCGTGGTGGTCGAGTGCATTTCTGCCTTGGAGGTCTTTGATGTTTGGGTAGATTTCTATTGAGAGCCTCTGTGAAAGTGGGTGTGTGGTTTGTGTTTTTATGTGAGAGCTGTGATGGTGGGTGTTCTGGAGGACTATGTGTTGCATATGGTGTGGTGCAAGCGCTGACCTTCTCCTTTGATTTCTCCCCCAGGTCGACCAATAGTTGCAGCTGAAAAATATTTTTTACATACCATAGGGGTATTCCTCCATTCTTACTTGTTAATGTATGTGGTAAGACTGGAATCTTATATAAAAGAGACCTTTGATTTTTTAAAAAAAGGTTAAGACAATCAAATGTGAAAAAGATTTCTTTTGGATAGTTTTAGATGTAAAAAGTTTATATACTAGTATTACATACATGGTAGGGTTGGAAGCCCTTAAATTCTTTTTAGGTGTAAGTCCATTAAGTAACTATGTTATTGAGTTAGTCTGTTTTTGTTTAACTATTTTTTTTTTAATTTAATCAGTGTACCTACCAGCAACAGCAAGGGTCAGCCATGGGTGTATCTTTTGCACCCATGTATGCAAATTTAGTTATGGGTTTATTTGAAGTTGAGTACTTGTACAAATTAATTTTTTTTTTACGAATTTTGTAGTTTTATACTGTAGCTATATAGATGATTTTTTTTCTGTAAGGCAGGTGCAGATTTGTTAGCTTCATTTGTGAATGATTTGGAAAATAATTGTTTTGATTTACAGGTTGATGGTTTACAAACGGGTAAACTTGTCACATATTTGGACTTAAAATTTGAAATTTTGGAGAATACTATCTGTACCAGTATTCATAGGAAATTGAGTGATGGAACATGTATTCTAGAGTGTAATAGCTGTCATCCCTCTCATATGATAAGGGCCCTACCCTATAATGAACATCTTCGGGTTAGTAGGCTGTGTAACGATCCTGTTGTGCTTAACAAAGAAATTGTAAACACATGTATTGCTTTTAAGCAAAGGGGCTATGATGAAATATTAATTACAGAGTCTTTAAAAAGGCTGTTTTGGTTATATGAAGGCGTAGACAACTGAGTCATGAGTAAGAATCCCATAGTTAAGATGAATTTTAGATATAATAGGTATATACATAGTGGAGATAGAAAAGTTTACTTTTGTCACCATGTTTAATATTTTTAGTCAGGAAGTGGTGGACATTATTAAATATTATTAGCCTTTTCTTATCAATAGTAAGAATGGTGTTAATAACTTAAGTAAGGCTCCTTTTATATCGTATAAGAAAAGTAGGAATGTTAAAGATATGGTAGTTCATAATACCTGTATTCTCCCTAGTGAGACTTTTAATATACAGCTTAACAGATGTGGAACATTCCTTTGTGGTAAATGCTCAGTATGTAAAAATATAGTGAGATCTGTTGATTAAATTAATGAGGTAAGGTTCTGCCCTGCAGCCTCTTCTAGCTGTACCACAAAAGGAGTAATATATGCTCTTTCTTGCCCCTGTGGTTTATTTTATGTAGGGAAGACTAAAAAAGTTTTTTAAATTGAGACTGCAGGAGCATATTAGAGATATCAAAAACAATAATCCTGTGAATTCTGTTGCCTTGCATTTTAATTTGATACACAGAAGTGATTTTTCTCTTTTAAAAGCTTGTATTTTGGAACATATTTTTTCTAGAGATGTATTGTTAAAAATAAGTTGCTTTATAAAGAAGCAGTTCTTATCCTTGAGTATAATACTTTATCCCCACATCAATTGAATAATAAGTGTAATTGGAGAGTTTTTTATAAGCATTTTGATAGGTTAATTGTTTAATTGCTTCAATGGATTTGTAATGTATGTGCTATATTTATATTAGTGTTTTTTCTGCCATTATGTATTAACTCCTGTAAGACTTTGTTGCTGAGGCACTAGAGTATTTGTATTAAAACTTTTATACTTCTTTCGTGTGCAGCAGTTTTTTTTTTCACTGGCAAATGTTTTTTATTTGCTACTTTTTGGAAGTAGTTTTTGGTTGACCTTCTCCTCTTGACCGGCTATCCGGGTCTTGTCTTGAGAGTGCATGGCTTCCAATTTGGATATAAAAGTGTATCTTTCACAAGTCTGAATGCTGGGAGGTCTGCAGTGATTACTCCAGTGAGAGTGTTTTTCTGGGAAAAAAAAACACAGCCTTTCTCCTGTGGCATCCTAGTATGACAGCTTCCTTGCAGAGTGAGAAGACAAACAGAAGCAGCACAAGAAAGCCAGCCCTAAGAACTTGTCACAGCAGCAGCAGCAACAGCTCCAGCTGTAGGAAGGTGCAGTGGTGCAGCAGTTAACATTGTCACCTCACAGCAAGAGCTTCTCCGGTTAATTTCTCAGCTGGGGCCCCTTCTGTGCAGAGTCTATATCCCTGCCTTCATGTGGGTTTCCTCCCAGGTGCTCTGGTTTCCTCCCACGTTACAAAGACACTCATCTTTAGAGTTTGTCCCTAGGCGTCCGCTAAAAATTGGTTCATTCCAAGTTGGACTTTCTCGTTAAACAAATGTTAAATAAATAAATAAAATTCAATTAAATGGGGGCATCCTGTCTGTCCAGCGAAGCATGCATCCACCATCCTACACAAGCAAGCTCCCACAAGAAGCTTGTACTCTGACTCCATCTGTCCTAAAAGGAAAACAAAAACACAGCAGTGCAGTCTGCAGACAAAATCTCAGTACCTTTTCAAAAAGGTACCAAGTAGCCATGAGGCCAGCTTTTTATTCCTTAATTTTTATGCACCTCTCAGAAGTCTATATTGTTGATTGGCTGCTTGCTGTGTTGAGAAAAGAGCTTGTTGATTGACTCTTTCCTAAAGCAGAAAGCACCCAATCAACAAGAAGGTGATGTTGTCTTTCATCAGCATACAAGGCACGCTGATGAAGTAGTGCAAAAAAACAGAGTCCGAGTTGCAGAACTGGAGAACCAGAGAACTGCTTTGATTTCTAGACACTCCGTGAAAAAATAGAGGGGTGGCAAAATTATTTGGTGCCTAAATCTGTCTTTTAGTTAGCTGTAGGCAGATACCCTGCCATTGTAACACCAAGATATCTATTACAATGCTACTGTTTATGATATAATCAGACTACTGTAATGTAGAGTGTCAGGCTGCTAGCTTCAGTTTTTAAAAACATTGTGTAGAGCTGCAGTAGAAATTTCAATAGCATCCATCAAATGAATACGTTTTATTAAGAAAATGCAGTCAAATGATAAAAAAGAACATGCTGACAAAACTTACATCTCAAAAACTACCCTAGTTTGTATAGGATTTGCCCCACCATTGTCTCTAAGGGAGTTTGCCTGCTTAATTGTAACTGAACAATGTCTGGTAAAAAGACCCACCATACTGTCCCACTCTTTCGATGTCCTTTAAAAATCACTGGCAGCTAAAAAAATTCTGGCTGGACAGAACTCTTTTGTATAATTATTTATACTGGCAGACACCATAATCAAACTTGTTACCTGACCAACCTCTGGTAAGAAGACCCAGTGTATTGTCCTACTCATGTAACATACCTTTAAAAATCATTGGCAACTAGAAAAACCTGGCTGGACAGAACCTCTTTATATAATTATTTATATTGGCAGATGCCATAATCAAACTTGTGTAGGTGACTGGCTTGATACTGTATTTCATGCTGGCACTGTCTGTGTTCTATAAGCATATTTCTCAAATGGAGTGTTTGCATTCATCTAGGCTTGTCTTTGTAATCCAAACTGTAGTCGTAGCATACACTCTTCCCTAAGAGCAGCAATTTCCCTTAGTCTTATTTTTAATTTGCCCCCCAAAACCTAAGAACAGCTTACATATAATGAGCTGTCTTCTGTCACTTCAGTCCTCTCAGGAATGCTTTTTAGTATTAAAAAGCTAAAACATTCCATGTCCACCATATTTGATATCTATCCCTTTCTTTTTTCCAGCAGGCACTTTGTTTTTTGGCCAGACTATTATATTTTATGTTTACTCTTTGGTCTCTTGCTCCCTATAAGAGCATCTAACCACCATAATGTTGTAAGAGTGTCTAACCTCATAACAGATTCGTTTTGCTTTCAGTGGTCTTAACTGCTGTATTTTATTCTTATTAGCACAATTTTATTGCTTTCTTGTAGATAGTTTTTTTTTAGAACTTGCCTGGCAGTACGCCATCACTCAGTGTCTCCACCTCCTTTTTTCTTTGCCCCCACCTACAAAACTTTGTTGAGTTATGATCTTTCTCCCGGAATGCATTGCACCCTTTATAACTTACTGTTTTTTGGCACCATTTTCAAACTACCCTAATTTGCAAAGGATTTTCATGACTATCTTCACTAAGGGAATGTGTATGCTTAATAAGAATGTTTTTTGTACTTTTTTGCTTCTGTTGTGCACTTCTACATCAAGGACATGGCTGAATGCTTATACATGTAGACTTGTATCATCAAATGCTTAAGATATAGGCAGTTTATTTTGTTGCCTTGAGCACAGTAACTCATAGTTACTGTATTGTTTAAAATATAGGCCGTTCACTATGCTGCCTAGAGTGTAGTAATTGCATTGTTTACGTTTTCAGTGTTTAATGTTATTTTTTCTCCACTAGTCCAGTGTTTACTCATAACTTAATAATGACAGGCTGAACAACCTTAAATAAGAATATTGTGTTACAGATGTATTATTCTGCACTTATTTATCTGTCCTTCTTTTGTGTTCACTTAGGAAATTATCTCCCTAGATTTAAGGCTGGCCACCTTACAGAAGCACAAATACTATAAAATATCTATGCATTATCAAGTCACTGATGTAGCTGTTTAGCACTATGTTCTTTTCACTGTTCTGCAATTTTAAATACTGATATCTGTGAACTACCATAGCTTGTTTGTAGTATCATACACAATCTGCCTTATCTACTCTATGTATAGTTTAATTGTCTACTCTATCTAATATCTTTCTTCCATTCTCCTTGTCCTCTTTTAGTACCTAACCAACCTCTGGTTAGAAGACCCAGCATATTGTCCCACTTGTGCAGTGTGCCTTTAAAAATAAATGACAGAAAAACCCGGCTGAACAGAACCACTTTGTATAATTATTTATACTGGCAGACATCATAATCAAACTTGTGTAGGTGACTGGCTTGAAACTATATTTCATACTGGCACTGTCTGCATACTATATGCATTTTTCCAAATTAAATGTTTGCATTCATTCAGGCTTGTCTTTGTAATCTAAACTGTGGTCGTAGCATGCACTCTCCCCTAATTGCAACAATTTCACTTTGTCTTGTTTTTAATTTGCCCTCCAAAACCTAATGACAGCTTACCTGTAATGAGCTGTCTTCTATCACCCCAGTCCTCTCAGAAACACTCTACTTCTATACTTAACAGCTCATATTAAATTAAAAATACTAAAACATTCCAGTTCCACCATATTTAATATATATCACTTTCTTTTTTGCCAGCAGGCGCTTAGTTTTTTGGCCAGACTATTACATTTTATGTTTACTCTTTGGTCTCTCGCTCACTATAAGAACATCTAACCACTATAATGCTCTAAGAGTGTCATAACAGATTCCTTTTGCTTTCAGTGGTGTTATTCTTATTAACAACATTTTATTGCTTTCTTATAGATAGTTTTTGTTTTACCTGGCAGTGCACTGACACTCAGAGTCTCAACCTGCACTGTTCACCCGCAGTTTGTGTGGGCTCACTCCACTCCCCTACTCTACCCCCAATTTCCACCCATCCCTCTAGCTCTAAATTTATATTTCACTAAACCACCCCCTTCCAACAATACCTACCTATAAAGCTCACATTTATCAAGCTACTCAGTCTACTCACATCATTCTCCTATTTATAATAAAGCACACTACCTCTTAAGTATCATTTGTCCCTATCTACATTTACCTATTATAAATTGCCACATTCCCCTAATTAGTCACCACCTAATATCTACATTACTTCTTCTTCTTCTAGTTTAGCTCTACTATCCATTTAGTTAACTCACATAACCCAACCCTGTAGTTCCTAATTAGTTTAGCTTATTTCTACTCTCCTATTCCACCCTCATTGCTTCACCAACCCTGTATATCTACTTTTCCAATGTTAATTATCTCAGTTTTTATCCTAGGTTTTACTCTTTTTCCTAGTTATTAAATTTCCTAGCCTTTCTACTGCACCATGTTCCTCCTAAGTCTCCTTACTATACTCTTTTTTTCTCTTCCTTCTCTCTTATCCTATCTTACTCCAATTTCACCTAGACTTATTTCCCGAAACTTTAGTCTCTACCCATTACTCCCAATCCTTTTCAAATTCCTGCTATACTCTTTGTCAGATTCAAAATTTTCACTACCCCATATATTTAACACAAAAAGAAAAATCTAGCAAAGCTAGACTTTCCACTGTCTGATACCTTAAACCTCTTGCATCAGAGGCAACATGGGATACATGCAAATTACCCTTTAAGGATATCAGTTGTTTCAGCTAAATGGCAATTCTGAATGCCCATGACTTTTTCTTTTACTTTTAAGTATATTTATGGACAATTTCAGGCCAATAAAGCCAAACTCCTCTAGCTATGGACATGCATGTTTCTGCCTTCTTATGGCATTGTCAGCACAGCATAAGAGGAAAGTTTCATGTTTGGAAACACGGGGTTGTTGTACCCAACTGATATCCATAAATATTAGGGTATCTACAAAATATCCCAACTAACCCACTAAAATAATGAGTAAAAAGGTCACACAGGAAAAACAATTGGTTAAAAAACACAAAAAGAAAAATCTAGCAAAACTAGACTTTCCACTGCATAATACCTTAAACCTCTTGCATCAGAGGCAACATGGGATACATGCAAATTACCCTTTAAGGATATCAGGTGTCTCAGCTATATGGCAATTCTGAATGCCCATGACTTTTTCTTTTACTTTTAAGTCTATTTATGGACAATTTCAGGCCAATACCTGATATCCTTAAAGGGTAATGTGCACTACTTAGCCCCATTTGTATCATCTGGGGGGATGTATAAATGTGGGTGTTGTAACCAATGTAAGCACATTAAGACATGTAATAAATTTACCATCCGTAATGTGGAGTACTATGTAAAAGGGAGATTTAATTGTAATAGTGTTGGGGTGGTGTATGTGGCTGAATGCCAACGGTGCCCCCAATTTTATATTGGCAAGACTGAACGCCATTTAAAACAACGGATTTATGAACATCAATATTCTATATCTAGAAAGGAATGCACTAACAGTCTAGCAAGACACATTGCCAAATTTAATGACCATTTATTTTTATTTATGGTCATTCAACAGGTTTCTGATAATCCAAGAGGGGGACCATGGCCTTTGAGATTGGAACTGAGGGAACTGTGATGGCAGGTTTTAACAAATGCCTATATGTTCCCTGGTCTCAATGAAATGAGTACTGTTAAATGTCTTTTAAAAATGAAATCATTGGAGAGGCGTTGAATTTCTTATGCAATATGTAAATATGTGATTTTCCCTGTTGTGTTTGAATAAGCAATGGTATTTAAGGTTGTGTTCACATGAGTATATATGTCCTTTGACATATATGTTGAAGTTATTTGTATATTTATATATTTTTATATATATTGTTTATTTTTTTATATGTTCATATATTCATACATTTAAATTGACTAATACTTTTAAAAGTGTTTTTATGCATTTAGTTTGTTGTTGCTTTAAACACTGATGAATTTATGATGTCATTCTAAGGGTTTATTTAAATCCCTTTACTTCTTATTTATGTTGTCTGAAGAAGGTTGCATATATTTGCGTCCGAAAGCGCTTACAATAAATTTGTTTTCCTGGTTTACCCAAGATTTGTTCTTCTTTTTTGGAATTTTATTTTATTGTAAATAGTTGGCAGATTGAATTTTTGAATGACAGTCAGAAATGTTAAAAGCTGTCTTTCAAATGTACCCCTGTTCTTTATATGATGACATGAGGTATTTTATGCTTGTACTGCAAGTATTGCTTCCAGTGAATAACCTTTTTTTTACAGACAAACAGGTACCTCAAAAATGCACAGGCTTTTCACAATTTGTGCTGCTTTATGGTCACAGGATGAAAGGTTCACTAAAACTAATTTGTGATGAGCAGGAGGGTGAAAGCAATTCCACTGAAGAGTCTGTTGTGAAGTATGTGCTGAAGTTCATATCTGTGATTATGTAGCTCATATGGTTGTCATAGGAGCATTTGCCAGAAAAAAACAACAGCAAAATATGTATGAGCAAACAGAATCTGAGTACATGCTTGAACAAAAGGCAATGGTACTTACTGCAGTTCAACAATATAAGTGGTAAGCAGCGTAAGAGGATTCTTTTACTGTTCTGAAAAAGATAAGTGATATTACTTAAGTGTGGAGGTCCCAAGAAAGAAAGAAAAATAGAAATTCCTATCATATCAATATCATGAACCCCTAACATGATAGAATCACTAGTATTTAATATATGTAGTGGTGTATAAGAGGAATCAAAGGGGATCTGGTATCCTGAGTGGGGCTCAAACTAACACCTTAGTGGATGAGGTAATAGTACCACAGCAGGTATCCACTACACAGATTCAGGACATCCAAGCACTTCTACAAGACTTTTATGAACAAGCATGTACTCAACTAGTAAAGTAGCAGGTAGACATAGAACCCAAAGAGCAAAGCATACAGGTTCCTTCCAGGATGCCTTAGTATGTCAAGTAAACATGCGGAGAAACTGTGTGAAATGTTGAATCTGGGTTGCTCCCAGGAATCTAACAGCCCCTGGGCCTCATTGCTGATGTTGATGCCAAAAAAGAATGTGACCATCAAATTTTACTGGAAAAGCTCACCTAGCCTCAGCCACAGCTTGCTGTGAGAGAAAAGTTAGTTTGCTTTTGATTTCTTCTATTTGTATTACTGCATTGCCTTTTTCAGTTTTGTATACTGTGATTTGTTTTCTGTACACTGTGTTTTACTTGTATTCTGCTTTTAACTGCATATTATAAGTTGCAAAGAGAACACAGCTGTGTCTCTTGTGAGTCATTAACTGCATATTATAACTTGGAAAGAAAGCACAGCTGCGTCTCTTGTGAGTCACACAGAAATTAGAACAGGTCAGCTATGGAGTCACACAAAAGTTAGAACAGGTCAGTTAAGGTTAATTATCTGAGAAATGAGGGGGTGGAGCTAGGAACTAAACCTTCTATTTAAAGGCTAAAATATAACATTTCAAAGCTTTACTGGAAAAGCTCACCCAGACTCTACCACAGTTTGCTGCAAGGGAAAAGTTAGATTGCTTTTGATTTCTTGTATTTTGTATTACTTTATTACCTTTTTTGTTTTGTATACCGTTGTTTTATTTATACTGTGATTTACTTGCATTCTGCATTTAATTCATAGGTTCATAAGTTCATAGGTTCATACTAGGCTATCTGCCCAAGGGCGTTTACAAGCCTAGCCCATAGTTATGTGGCTTTCGCCACCCCTTTAGTTTGAATAAAAACGATGCCTATCATTTTGCTGTGCCTCTGTCAAGCAGTGACACTGAAGTAATCCCTGGGGTATATCTGCGATCTCCCATCCATTGGTCAAGATTCCTCTTGAACAAGGCCAGTGAGGTGCTCTGCCTCACATGTACCGGGATTTTGTTCCACAGCTTAGGGAGTCTCTGGGTGATGAATCTGTCCCTCCAGTACGTTCTATTTATAACCGTGTCAAGGTTTAAGTCTCCCACCCTTGTGGTTCTGAGGGATCTAGATTTTTTGAGGTGAAGCATATTCATCAAATCTGGGTCTGACATGGCCTTATATGTCAGGCACAGGTCACCTCTGAGCAAGCGGTATGAGACTGAATAGAGCTGGAGTTCTTTCAGTCGGGCAGCATAAGACATGTTTTTGAGACCCTTTATCCTTTTGGTGAGGAACTTTTGGGGCCTTTCAAGCTGCAGCAGGTGTCTGGTCAGATACATTCCGAACGGGGCATTGTACTCAATCATAGGTCTAATGAGTGATGAGTACAGGGGACGATGACCTCCCTTGATCTAGATGTGAATCCCTTCATGATCAGGTGGGTGATATAGAAGGTTTTCCTAACTACTTTAGCAACATGAGTGTCAAACGAAAGGCTACTGTCAACCTGGGTCCCCAGATCCCTGATGACTTTTTCTGTGCTCAGTGGATTGCCACCTATATGGTAGCTAGGGGTACCCGAAGGGTATGACTAGGCATTTTTTGGCGTTTAACTTCAGGCCATGGCTCTGGCACCAGTTATCCGTTTCTGTGAGGCCCTTCTGGAGGATATCTGTGTCAGATGTGTTTTCGACTATGGTGCCCAGTTTGCAGTCATCTGCAAACTTTGTCAGCCATAACCCTCCTGTGTTTGCTTGTACTTCAGAAAAGTAGATGCCGAACAAGAGTGGACCCAGGACTGAGCCCTGTGGGACACCACTTGTGACAGGCTTTGAGTCTGACATGGCTCCAGCAACTCTGACCCTGTGGGTTCTGTCACTTAGCCAGTTTGCAACCCATCTTGTGATGTATGGGTTTACATTCAAGCTGATGAGTTTTTCGATGATACCTGAGTGGGGTATTGTGTCAAGGCCTTTGCCAGGTCGAGGTAGGCTGTATGGACTGCCTTTCCCTCATCAATGGCCTTGGTGACTGTCTCGAAAAGTCAACCAAGTTTAAGAGGCAGGATCTGCCTTTGACAAAGCCAAACTGGGTTGGATCCAAAGTCTGCAAGTTCCCTATGTCTTTATTTATGAGTTCCATTATGGTCCTCTCCATGGCTTTGCAGATAAGGCTTGTCAAGCTAATGGGGCAGTAATTTCCAGGGTCTGTGGAGGCACCGCCCTTATGAAGTGGGACCACAGTCGCCGTGCGCCACTCCTTGGGTATGTATCCTGAGGTGAGGCTAAGATTAAACAACTGTCCTAACTGTGGGTTTAATTCCTCGTTGAGTTCATGAAGCACACAGCCGGGGACACCATCCGTCCCATGGATGCTGTGTTCTTTGCCTTAGTGAGGGCAGTTCTCACCTGGGCGTTGGAGATGTTTGGGGGCTACAATCCTCTGGAATAGATATCTCTCCTTTTAGTGGGGAGAGAAGTTTGCACTGAACCTGTCAGCCAGTATGTTGGCAATGTGTGTAGGTTCAGTAATTTTCACATCATTTTGAACTAATTCTGAGCATATCTGGGAGTTTCCTCCTAGGTTTCTAACATAGCTAAAGAAGGCCTTATGATTGTCTTTAGAGTCCTTGGTGATTTTTCTCTCAAAATTTGCCTTGGATGATTTTATGAGAGCTCTTAGTTTTTTACTTATAATGATCAAAGGTGTCTTACCTTTCAAGGATTTTGCTCTATCTTGTAGTAGCTTCCTCCTTTTGTTGTAGAGCTTGTTTATGGCTGGGGTCCACCAGACTGGACGCTTGCCTTTGGTACAGAGAGTCTTAGTTTTGTTTGGGATTGCCTGATCCATGCAGTCCTGTAGGTGCTGGTAGAAGGCATTTGTAAGTGATTCAGCGGTTTGAGTAATGTTTACCACTGGCTCAGGGGCCTTAAAGGAGACCACACTAGTTTTTAGAAGTGTGAAATCGGCTTTTGAGAAGTTTTTCACTGTGGTCTTTTTTGTTTCAGGTGGGGGCGGGATGAGGACCTCCAGCGAGATTAGTTTATAATCTGATCTCACCAGTGAGGGGTATACTTCCGGTGTTGAACATTTTGATCCCATGTTCGTGATGATGAGATCAAGTATGTTTTCTCCTCTTGTGGGGATGGTGACTAGTTATTCCATGGCATTTGAGTTTATGAACTCCAGGAATCTTTGGGTTAGAGTGTTCGGGCTTGAGTAGTGTTCCCAGTCTATATTAGGGTAGTTGAAGTCACCTAGTATGATGGTGTTTGGAGATACATTTATCCCATCCAATGTTTTCAGGAAGGCCATGTGAGGTTCCTGAGTTTGAGAGGGTGGCCTGTAACATGCTACAAATTGCAGAGCAGTCTTGCCTATGGTTAATTGCACCTGGATGGTCTCCGATGCATCGTGCGTTGCCACCAACCTTGAGGTGTGGGTATCCTTTATGAATATGGACACCCCCCCTCCTTTCTTGGTGTTGTCCGGATTTTGGGGCGGAATGCATGATATGAGGTGAAACCTGTTAGTGCTGGGGTGCTCTCAGGAGCCTTGAACCAGGTTTCTGTCACAGCACAGACATCGATGTTCTCCATATTGAGAAGGGCCTTGAGTGTGTGCATCTTGAGATTGAGACTTCTGGCATTGAGCAGCATTACCCTTAGTTTTTTTCCTTTTTGGTGTTCTAGGGTGGTAGGTTTAGAATTTGAGCCTTGCCTAAAAAAGGCACTATGGGGTGGCAAGAGCCTTTGCCAATATCCGGAAGCCCAGGGGTGACAGGTGCAAGCCGTCCCTTGCGAAGCAGCGTGGCTTGTCCAGCATGTCATCCCAGGCAGACAGACATTGGATCCCCTTTGAATGACACCAGAATTTAAGCCAATTATTAAAGCTGATCATCTTATCACTGTATTGTGGCATCATTCTAGGTGAAGGTAGGATACTGCTCAAGGTCAGGGTCATACCTGCCTGGGCTACATAATCAGAGAGCTCCTCGATGTCCCTTTTTATGTAGTCCAAGGAGGTACGTCTCAGGTCGTTGACACCAGCGTGGACAATGACTGAGTCGTACTTGTACCTGCTGTTGAGAGACCTGAGTGCTTGCGTTATGTGGCAGATTCTAGCGCCCGACAGGCAGCTTACTGTGACCTTCTCCTTACTCAGTCTGGTGAGCGGGAAATTATAACTTGGAAAGAGAGCATAGCCATGTCTCTTGTGAGTTACACACAATTTTTTTTATTTTCCCCACCCTCCCACCATGTTGTTGTGTTCTTAAACACAACTGTTTTTCTAGTTGCCTGCCCCTTATGTTAATTTGACCATATATCTCCTTCCCACTCCCATTTCCCTGGTTGGTGTGAGTAAGCACAAAAATTATCATTTTGTGAAATCACTCCTCTTCAACTATTTAAATTTATTGGCCATCCCACTGTATTCCACTGAACCAGAATACAAAAGTGTCCACCCACTTTCAATCTATCTTGCTCTTTTAAAATTAGTGGCTCTCCACTTAGACAGCTAAAAAAAGAAGTTATGTACTCACCATAACGTTCCATGTTTGTTGTCCAGTATCTCCACTTCATTCTTGCTGGTTGGGGTTCAGAGCCAAACCTCGGCTCCGACTCGGCTGCATACCAAAGCTCGAGAGCTTCAACTGGCTCAAGGCTACAACCTATCCCATGATGCTTAGCGGCTGTTCCCCAGATCTCATTTGACAGTGTACTCCCTAGAGTATGCTAACATACAGAAAGGAAATTTTTGAAATATGTTAGTTATAGAGGTAAATAGGCAAGAAGGGAATCAGACCATATTTGCCAATTTCAAAGTCCTCTAGATCCTCCAGGAGGGGAGATGGATGGGTGGGATGCAAGAATGAAGGTGAGATACTGGACAACAAACATGGAACGTTATGGTCAGTACATAACTTCTTTATGTTATGTTGTCCTATCTCACCTTCATTCTTGCTGGTTGGGACAGAGTCCCCAGCAACTTTTCTTGGGTGGCTCAAGGGAATTAACTCTTCAGAACAGTGGAACCAAAGGATGCCCTGTTCCTGGAGGCCACATCTACTTTGTAATGAGAGAAAAAGGTGTTAGGATTAACCCATGTAGCAGCAGCACAAAATGAATCCAATGGAAGTATGGATTGAAAGGCAATGGAGGTATCACTGCTCTAGGTGAATGTCCTTTTATTCTCCCTGGCGGTTCTTTATTATGAGAATTTTAGACATAAGTGATGGTCAACGTAAGCTATTTGGACAAGGTAACTTTTGAGACTGTCAAGCCTTTTTTGTTTTTTGCATAGGAAACAAACAAATGCTCTGACTTTCTGATATCTTTGGTCATGTGCAAGTAAAAATGCAACTGTCTATGCACATCCAATTGGTGAAGCTTATATTCTTCCTTGTTGCCGTAGTTAGGAAAAAACACAGGCAATTCTATAAATTGGTTTAAGTTTGCTTCAGAACAAACTTTTGGTAAGAATGAAAGATTTGTTCTGAGGGAAACTCTATCTTTGTGGAAAATTAAATATGGAGGACAGATAGACAAAACCTGCAATTCTGAAACTCTCCCAGCTGAAGTAATTGCTGTTAGAAAAACTGTTTTCCAAAATACAAATTTTAGTGCACAAGATGATGCTGGTTTGAGGGGAGGAAGGATCAGAGATGACAATACTAAATTTAGATCCCATGGGGGAGGAGGTTCTCTTAAGGGTGGTCTTAACAGAAAGGTACCCCTGAGGAAAGCTTTGCATAATCTATGGGACATTACATTGGCTCCGAGGTCTCTCACATGATAATTTGATATAGTGGCCAATTGTACTCGAATAGTGGCTGCTGCTGCTCCTTGATTAAAGACTTCTGTTAGAAATTCCAAAATTGAAGGTATAGGTGCTGTAAAGGGATCTATATGTTTTTCGTCTGCCCAACAAGAGAACTACTTCCATTTGCTTGCGTAAAGTTTCCTAGACATCTTTTTGTGTGAGGAAACCAGAATGTGATGCACTGCAGAGGACAATTCTGGAAGCCTGGCTAAGATTGGAAGTGGAGTAACCAAGCCATCAGCTTGAGGCTCTCAAGAGCAGGCTGGAGCATTCCTGACTGATGCGTCAGAAGATCCGGCACTGGGTCCAGGATCCACAGGTCCTCCTGAAGGAGGGGCCAAAGGAAGGAGAACCAAATCTGATGAGGCCAATAAGGAACAATGAGAATTAAACTGCGACTCACTGACTTGGCTTTCTGAATAACCTTCGGAATCAATGGAAACAGGGGAAAAGCATAAAGAAGTCCCGGAGGCCAATTGTGGACGAGTGCATCCCTCGGTGACTCTCCTGGAGGGGACATGAGGGCAAAATAGTTGCTGCATTTGGCATTGAATGGAGAGGCAAAAAGGTCGCAGCAAGGCTGGCCCCATTTGCGAAAAATTTGATTCGCAACATCATGACTTAGGGACCACTTGTGAGGCATGAGAATTGCTCTGCTTAGCCTGTCTTCTATTATGTTGCATTTCCCCGGGATGTGCATTGCCATCAGAAAGCACTGAGTAGAAATTGCCCATTGCCAAACATCTCGACATAGTGGATAGGAGCTGGTTCCCCCTTGTTTGTCGATGTACCATACCACCGACATATTATCTGTCTGAATTGCAATAGTCCCCATGGGAAGAGAGTTCTGAAATGCTTGCAATGCCAGAAGCACCACTCTCATCTCTAGGGCATTGATGTGCAAAGGGTACTCATGATCTTTCCAAACTCCTTGGACAGTCTGCCCCAGATAATGCCCCCCCCCACACACACCCTATCTGGGACACATCCATGGTTACTGTAGTGACAAGTTGGGGAAGTACAAACAGTCTGCCCATTGTTACCTGAGTGGACTGAAGCCATCAAAGTAGGTTTTGCTTGCAGGCATCCATATTGAGAATCTTGTGAGACATGGGTAACTCCTGTATGGACCATTGAACAAAGAGCAGCCAATGTAATATCCGCATGTGTAGTTGTGCCAGTGGGACTAGTGTTATCGCTGCTGTCATTGAGCCTAGGACCTTGAGGACAAATTTTGCTTGTGCCTTTTTCTTTTTGATTAGAATAGATACTTGACTGTGTAGCATTTGTATTCTCTGTTGAGGCAATTTTGCTACCATATCATTTGTATTTAGATCTGCACCTATAAAGGTAATACGCTGTGATGGCAACAAGGCAGACTTTTCTGGATTTATAGTATTGCCTAGATCTGAGCAAAGATGGATGGTGGAGTCCCTGGCTCTGACTAGTAGGTGGTTGGTGGTGGAAATCAGGAGCCAGTCATCTAAATATGGAAACACCTGGAATCCTTGATGTCTCAGATGAGCCGTGACTACTGCCATGCATTTGGTAAACACTCTGGGGGCTGTAGTGAGACCAAAAACTGAACTGGTAATGACTGGCTCCCAGCCGGAAGCATAGAAATCTTCTGGAGCACCTGTCCATCTTTATGTGGAAGTATGCATCCTGAAGACCTAAAGAGCACATCCAATGGTCTTTTCCCAGGAAAGGGAGTATAGACTGCAGTGTTACCATCCAGAAATTTGCCTTTCTTACTGACTTGTTTAGTCTGCTGAGAGTCAATATTGGTCTCCAGCCCCTGTCTTTTTTGGAACTAAAAAGAACCTTGAGTGAATTCCGGATCTGATGTGGTCTGCGGGGACTTCTTGGATGACTCTTTTTTCTAGCAACCTTTGAATTTCTAGGGTTGCTTGATCCCTTTGACCGGATGGAATGTCTGGGATAGACTTTGATGGATGAGGCAGGCAGTGGAAAGGAATCTTGTATCCCCTGGATATAATGGACTGTACCCATTTGTCTTGAGTCAATTTCAGCCAGGCTTCTGGGTACAGAGATATTCTTCCCTGACTACCTCCAGAGGTGGACAGTCAGGCCTCTGTTCAGGAGCGCTGGAAAGGCCGACCGGAGAACGTATCTCTGTCAGCCTGGTTCTGCGGACCCCCCCCCCCGTCGAGTGGATGGCATCTTTCACTGTTATTCCCCCCCTCTGCCCCTGGGGGAAGGATCACCATGAATGTCCAGCAAGGCTCCTTTAGACTTTGAGAACCACATTTTTCGCTCTTTTGACCTTTAGGATAAGGTCTGGTAGGAGCAGAAAAATGCACTCTGATGGCAGATAGGCCTTGCCATTTTGCTGGCTCCTGGTGAGAGTCTCTTTTACTTTCAGCCTGAACAAGGATGAGCCATCAAAAGGAGCATCAATAAAGGAAGATCCGAAGGGTTCAGTAAACTCACAAAGGCGCATCCAGGAGTGTCTCCTAAGAGCTATTCTTGTGCCTGCTGCCCTGCTCATTCCATTGGCTGCATAGGAAATGAGGCACATGGAGGAGTTTGTGATAGAAGTTAAGGTTGCAAGCTCAGAATTTATCTTATACAATAAACCCTGGGCTGTAGCACCTTGTAGGGTATCTCCAAGTTCTTTCAGGAGATCCCTCTTTAGTCAGATAAAACGCGATAAGTAATTCAGTGACCGTAAGGTAAAGGCCGCTGAGGCGAACATACACTTCCCGTATCTGCCCATTGTACTAGACTCCTTATTCGGTGGATGGACAGATGCAGAAGTTTCAGCTAACTCCTTCTTTGTGGCCACTGCCACCACCATCGCATCTACTGGAACTCCCTTTGATAAATATTGTCTAGCCTCTGGGGTCGTAATGAATTTATTTGGCCTCCTTGGAATGGGGTCCACTGACTCGGGAGAGTCCCTCACCTTCTGACTCACAACACCCAGGAGTGGGTCGAAGGGAGGAGACACCCAAGAGGTGGAGGGGTGAGAGCCAAATGCCTCCAGGTATACCGACATCCTCAGAGGGGGAGAGGGATTTTCAGCTGCCCCTCTGCTTAAGGATCTCAAAGATGCCTGAAAAAGAGACATCCTCAGAGGGCAACCATGGGGACACTTCTGAATCCTCTAAGTCAGTATCAGAGGTGACAGACTCAGGGAAGTCTATGTGCTTCTTTTACACTGTTTCTTCCAAGGGACCTACTCGGGGGGGGGGTGTTCCAGGGAGGTGTCGGAAGAGAAAGTTCCACCCATTGGGGTTTCCTGGGACACTGACTCTACTCTGGGGCTGATGGAGGGATGGTGAAGCAGAAAATGATGGCCCTTTAGAGGGAAGAGTGGCTGGAGCTGAAGGTGGAGCAGACTCAGTGGAGAGCACCCTCAGCATCACCTCGAATGTAACACGGTTCTGGGCTGAGACAGACTCCAGTCCCAAAGGACCAAGAGATCTTACAGGCACCAAGGAGGGTGGCTCTGAGGCTGATGTGGGAGCCAAACTCACCTGAGCTGAAGTGCCGAGTGGGAGAGTCAGCTCTGACAAGGGTCCGATTCGACTCTCCGCTCGGAGCCGATCAGGGAGTGGTGGCTCCCTGATCCCTCGATGGAAGACAGCATCAATGAGATTGGAGCAGACATTGGAGCCAAGATATTGTGAGTGATTACTGGCTCCGGCGGTTCCAGTATGACTTCCTGATACTCTGACTCCGAACTTGGTCGAATCAGAGGAGGAATAGATGGTATCTGAGATACAGTGGTCGGTTCCAGGGTCCAATGGGCTGAGCTTGAAAGAATTTCTGTTAGGACTCGCATCCACAGCAACCTCTTCACCACCCCCTCCACGTCATCATCCAATAACCTGGAGGACCGAGAGGAATGGGTCGATGACCTGTGACTACCTGCCACAGACTGTAATACAGGAGATTGTGGCACCGAGTGTATCGGCTCCAATGACAGTGACCGACTCCTTTTCTGGCTCCACAATGGTTCCAAAGACTCAGATGGAACTTAGGGAGGGCCAGATTTGTTAGAACCGAGAAGCTTCAGATCCAAAGTTACTGTCTCTTTTTGACTGGTTGACAGCTCAGACACCGGAGATGACTTTTTTGTCTTATCCAATTTGGAGGCCTGACTACCTTCTTCAAAAGGGCCTTCCAACAAACCCCCTCAAAATGAGTTTATTTTTCCTCTCCTGTAAAACCCTTGCACTAAAGCCATGGCAAATGGAGCAAGAGTCCTGAAGATGGACTGCTCCTAGGCAATACACACAACTTGTGTGTCCGTCTGTTAGAGACATTTTCTGGGTACATGAATCGTACTTTTTCAAACCAGATTGTCTCGACTCCTTAACAGGTTCTTTAGACATCTTTTAAGCCAAAAACAACAACAACAATACCAGCTAACAGTAACTACAGTAGCAAAAAGCCAATTAGAAAGAGCAATTTTTTTTTTTTTTTAGGAAAGGAAAGGGATGGGAGGAGGAGAAGTTAAATGACAGTCTCCTCCAACCCGAGGAGATGCCTCTAACTTAAACGGTGACTCCCTAATAAAAAGGTAAAGAAGCCCTGAAGGAAGAAAGCGGCTAAGTAGAAAGAATCCTTGAATTTAAATGGATTTTTAAAGGAGAATAAGAGAAAAAGTAAGGGACCAAGGAGAACAACCAAAGTCACACCCAAGTAATAATAACACACACACGAACACTCTACTTGGATTGGGAAGGTATAATAGAGTCTAATATGAGGATTTTTAGAGAAAATATAGCAAAAGGTATATAATAAAAGAAATTACTTGCCTGAGCCAGCAAAGACAATCCCGATGCTTCAAGCGGCAAATGAGATCTGGGGAACAGCTGCTAAGCATCATGGGATAGGTTGTAGCCTCGAGCCAGTTGAAGCTCTCAAGCTTTGGTATGTGGCCAAGTTGGACCCGAGGCTCGGCTCCATATCCCAACCAGCAAAAATTAAGGCAAGATAGGACAACACAACATCTTAAGTTACCTCTTTTCATATCTAACTGCTTAGTACACACTGCAATGTTTAGCATATTAACACATTTTTTTCATCTTACCTTCAAACATCTATTGCAAGACCATCAGTTACATTCTGCCTCTCAATAGTCATCTTGGAATTAGTGCTTCTGTTGTTCCCTAGTGAGAGAAGGAGCACAGGGACATTATCTTCTGAGACTGCTGATCACCAGAAAGCCTAATAATTCCTTTATAAGGGCCAGCTTGGAATTTGTACTTATAATCTGTTCCTGGTGAGAGAAGTTGCAGGATGTATTGCTTCCTAACTGTTTCTGGTTGGACAGTAAATGTCTGTGCTGAACATTCCTGATTGGTCTGGTTGCTATTCAAGGTATCTACCTGGAAAAGGCTACAACAAGCCTACAGATCCTTGCATAATCTTTGACAAGACTGTGGATCACCAAACAAGCTGTGGCCTGCTTCTCATCTTGGGATTGGTGCTAACATTTTGCTTCAGGTGAGAGAAGCAGCAAAGGAGCATTGCATCCCAGCAGAGTGAAGCTGTGTTGAGACCAGCACTAGTAGTAGCCAGGCAGTAGCCATTCATGCAACTCCCCTCTTTTCTCCATTCTTGACAATCTAAGTCTTTGTTTTCAGTAAGTACTGCTTGATTTGTTTGCAACTTCAGAATGCCTGCCTAAATACTTCATCCTTAAATTTTCAGCATCTACATATTAGTTTCCCCTTAAGTGTTTGGCAGTGCCCTGTACAGACACCATGAGTGACATTTTTCCTGTAAAAGCACGATTGAAATTTCTCCAATACCTAGTTGCACACAGGGCAAATAGTTTGCAGTGACAAGCACTGTCCCCATAGTTGCAAACTGGACACTCCTGACATAGCATTATATTCTCACTCCAACTGGCTTATCAATAAAAAAGGGTCTGTTCCCATGGATATGAACTTTTCCACTATCTCCATTACCAGCTTGGTGGATATGGGCATCCTGAGGCAATGAAGAAATCACCTCAAGTTTGCTGACAACCAGTTAATTCTCAAACAAACTGATATGGTATGTGAGAGTATATTTACACAGTGTCAATATAGGCAAAGCTCTCACATAAAAGTACTCCTAATGTCAATAAGGTTGTCAGTATTACACATGCTAAATCCATCACACACAATTCAAAGCAGACATATAGACGCACGGAAACACTTTATAATCTCAAAATACTGAATTTCAGTATTTCAAGACTATAAAGTCGAAGTTCGAAAAGAGCAAAAGTGCATAATCACGTATTCAGATATCTCGAATTCGTGGTTATGGCTTTACACTACATAATGTCCGGGATTGTATGTGGACAGTGTACAGTGCCGTGTGTGGATTTAGGTGTTATGTCAGGTAAGTGAGTGTTTTGTAAGGGTTTCGTGTGGGACTTTGAGTCTATATGAGTGTGCTGATATGTGTGATGTGTGTGTGAGGGACTGTAGAATGTGTGTATGTGTGTGTGTGTGTGTGTGTTTGGGTTTGCTTTTGTTTACTGTTTGTGCAATCTCGGAGTTAGTATATAAAAGTAGGGAAGTACAGCCCCCCCCCCACATGGGGGGGTGCAGGGGGGCTTGCCCCCCTTCTTATTTGTGTTGTAGGTTTGTGGATGTGTGTTGTTTTGTTTGTTTATGTTGTGATGTGGGTGTTGTGGTATATGTGTGGTCTGGTCTGTGCTGTGTTTTAGGTGTTTTGAATTTCGTGGTTTTGGGCTTCACGGTTTTAGTGTTTTGGTGTTGTGTGGATTCGATTTCATGGTCTCGAAAAACTGAAATTCGAGATTTCAGTATTTCGAGATTATGAAGTGAATCCACACCCACATATGCTGAAGCACTTAAATGTAACCTTACTAAACCACAATGATCTCCTAGATGAAGTACACATAACAAAATTCCTCAGCAGCCCCAAAAGCACTCTTTCAAGACAAACCAACATCAACACATAGAGCTACAGCTCATGGAGTCTCTACCTCTAAGCCTATAAGACAAGCAACCACACAATCCAGCATTCTAGTCATTGGAGACACTATAGTGAGACACACTGATGTCCCTCTCATCAGTCTGACTAAGGAGAAAGTCACATTCCGTTGCTTTTCATGAGCTAAGATCTGCCACATTATGCAAACACTCAGGTCATTGAAAAACAAGTACCAGTATGACTCAGTCATAGTTCATGTGGGAGTAAATGAGCTGAGATGTACTTCCCTAGACCATATGAAGAGAGATATCATGGAGCTCTCGAAATATCTGTCTCAGGCTGGTATGAACCTAGCACTGAGCAGCATTTTTCCATCTCTAAGGATGATACAACAATATGAAAAAAGATGACTGACTTTAATAATTGGCTTAGTTTCCGGTGTTATTCTAAGTGGGTACAATATTTGTCAGCATGGAAGGAGATGGTCAACAGACCACGCTGCTTTGCCAGGGGTCATCTGCACCTCTCCCCTCTAAGCTTTCAAATATTAGCTAAAACACTGTCTTCCCCCATAGCATCTTTTTTAGGCAATTCCAAACCTCAAGCACTTTCAACATAACCAATCAAAACCAAGAAAATCTAAAGGTATTACTGCTCAGCGCGAGGAGCCTAAACAAAAAACTTCATTCCCTAGAAGCTCTATTAACCCTAGAGAATGCTGATGTCTGTACGGTCACTGAGACAAGGTCTAAGGCCATGCAGAGCACATCAACAGTGCAAGGTTATAATGCCTTCCACACATTTAGACCAGCTGCTACACAGGAAGAGACTAAAGGTGGAGGTGTGTCTATTTACATCAGAAATAAATATACCTCAAAGCTGGTCAAACAGGACAATGCACTTGAGCTGCTCCATGTTCAAATCACCATAGACAAAATCCAGTATCCCTTCCTTGCAAGCTATAGGTCCCCTCTATGACCCAGGAAACCCATACCATGTATTTAAACTTATTAGAAGCACTAACCATCCAACCCAATATCATTTTCATGGGTGACTTTAATTAACCCACTATTAACTGGGAATCCTAAATGACACCAAATGTACAAGCACAGAGATTCCTGGATTTTGTAAACACAAGCTCCCTGGACCAGGTAGTCAATACACCAACCAGGGGTGCAGCAATACTGGATCTGATTCTCACTAATATGGGAGAGTGCTGCACACCCCCTACTGTAATGTCTTCCCTGGTAAGGTCAGACCACAAAAATGTCTCCTTTGAAGTAAAAATAAAACCAGGACCCCCAGTGAAACCTGGAATATTCAGGAACTCCTCTAAGGCTAACCTCCTGCTATTAAGTAATAACTTGGTAAAATTTCAAACCTCCATAAACCCTGAGAGCACTGCTGCCTATGTAGAACTGTTCAAGAAACCCTGTACAAAGATGTTAATAGCTGCATAGAGGCAGATGTACAACCAGGAGGAAGTACAGAACTAACTCAAAAAACAAGCCACCCTGATGGAATCATGAAATCAATAGGCTGTATAACAGAAGAAAGAAAATCATGACAAAAATTAGGAGATGCAGCACCCAGCAGGATAAAAGCACTCTCATCAAATTAAACAAACATTTCAGAGGACAAATAAAGTCTACCAAAGCCAGATTTTAAGTAAATTTGGCCTCCAAGGCCAAGGACAACCACAAGGCATTTTTTAGCTATGTCTGCAACCACAAAGGTAATACACAGTTATGTGCAGAGCTCATTGTAATTGGAGCCACCTATACTGAGCCAGAAGATATAGAAAACCTACTGTTCAATAAATTCAGCTCCAGCTTTACCCCTCTCTCCCCTTCAACCTTCTCTCAGGAAATACCATCAAATATAACTCCCTCTGCTATCACAAGGGAACAGGTCCATAATGTTCTTTCTAAGGCCAAGAGCACTGTATCAATGGGCCCAGACAATATCCCAGGATGTCTTCTAAATAACATAAAACATGACCTATCTGGACCTCTGAAATTACTATTTAACTGCTGCCTCCAAACAGGTTTCATACCTCATGAATGGAGAACAGCAGCAGGCATCCTCTGCACAAAGGCGGGCCATCTACAGACCTTGGAAACTACAGACCCATATGTCTCACTAGTCTTACATGTAAAGCCATGGAAAGAATTATCCTGGAAATGATCAATATTGATATAGTAAACCTCCAGACACTAGATCCAACACAATTTGGTTTCATCAAGGGCAGATCATGCCTACTCAACCTGGTGGACTTCTTTGAGAAGGTAAGCAAAGCAATGGATAAGGGCAAAATGGTTCACACTGCCTAGCTTGACCTAGCCAAGGCATTTGAGACAATACCCAACTCAGGCATTGTTGACAAACTCAGGAGGTTCGGTACAAATTTATATGTCACCCAGTGGATAGCTAACTGGCTCACATACAGGATTCAGGAAGTTAGAATTGGGAGTCCACCTCTACAAAGAGGCCAGTCACAAGTAGAGCCCTTTAGAGATCAGTCCTTGGACTTCTCCTTTTTGACATTTAATTCTCTGAAGTTAAGGCCAATGTCAATGGTCTCTGGCTAACTAAATTATCAGAAGATTGCAAATTAGGAGCTGTCATTGATTCCCACACTGACACAAATGTTCTCCAGGAGGGGCTGACACAGACAAAAAACTGGTGTCAGAGCCATGGACTAAAACTAAATGCCAAAAAATGCATAATAGTAGCCTTCGGCAAGTCATCCACCCCTAGCAACTATCATATCGACAACACACCCCTTAGAGTTGACCCAGTAGTCAAGGACTTAGGGAGACACATAGATAGTTATCAAGCCTTTGACCATCATGTGTCTACAGTAGTGAGGAAATCATTCTATATTGCTCAATTTATAAACAAAGGTATGGCATCTAAATACAAGGAAGTCATTGTTCCACTGTATATGGCATTCATCAGACCTATCATTGAGTACAATCCACCCTTTGGTATGTACCTAACTAGTCATATCCAACAATTGGAATGTCCACAAAGGTCCCTCACTAAAAGAATACAAGATGTAAGTAAAATGTTCCATGCAGACTGCCTCAAGGCCCCATCCCTGTATTCTGTCTCCTACAGGCTTTTGAGGGTAAAACTGTACCTGGCATACAGGGCATTGTCAGACCCCACTCTGATGGATCTGCTGCATATCCAGAAAACAAACAGCACCAGAATTACCTATTATAAAGACTTAAACCTTGTCTGTGATATAAACAGTACCTGTTGGAGAGAGAGGTATGTATCCCAGAGACCACCCCATCTATGGAACAGGCTCCCCATCCATGTGAAGCAGAGTTCCTCCCTAACCCAATTCAAGTGCAACTTGGACAATTGGAGAGGGAACAGGAAATTCATCAATGGTTTGGCACCTGTGTCACTAATGGACACAGGCAACCTGCAAATGGTTTATCTCCCAGGCCCCTGCTTATAAATGTTTCATCTCTCAAGCCTCTGCTTACACTTTTAAGGGATATCTGAACTAGTTAGAGATCTGGGATGCATGGATAGGCTTAAAATGGCCCTTGTGGTTGTTAGCCTAGTAGACACCTATGAAGCTATTTGTGAAGACTACAGGGAACTAAACTTTCACACAGAAAGATATGCATACTCCATATCCAGGGCAGAGAACATTCTAAAGCAGCTGAATGTAGCTACACATCAAACGAGTACTGACTAAAAGGTCACTGGCAGACATCCATCCCCAACAAAGGAAAGTTCAGATTTTGTCAAGCCATTTCCATCAAGTGAATGCATTAAAATGCTCTTTGAGATGAAAAATGTCCTATTAACTGATCAACAGCTTAATTTCACCTCTTCTAGTGTGGAAAAAAAAGAGAGGGATAAGAGCTAGTAATTCTCCCAGTTTTAGTAAAATTCAGTTACTGCCTAGAAAGTACACTGCCTGGATGACAACAAAGAAGAAACTTAGAGAGCCTGTAAGAAAATCAACTAGAATTTAAGTAAATCTTTATCTGCACTTTTTCCAAATAATACAGTATTTAAATTGATTTATTTGTGTTGCATTGAATGATATCTAGCTGGAAGTTGTGGCTCTGTTTTTTCAGTTAATGCTTGTTATAATTTAGTGCTAGTTAGAATTCCTGCATAGCCTGCGATAAGTGGGGGAAGTTTCACTTCATTAATATTCGGTTTCTGCCTTATATAAGAAGTACATTTTGGATTATTTTCTGCTTAAACTCTGAGCTTTGACTGGCTAAGACCTACCTGCAATCAACTGGATGTATAAGTGAATTTAAGTAAATCTTTATCTGCCCTTTTTTCAAATAATACAGCATTTAAATTGATTTATTTGTGTTGCATTGAATACTATCTAGCTGGAAGTTGTGGCTCTGTTTTTTTCAGTTAATGCTTGTCAGAATTTAGTGGTAGTTTGAATTCCTGCAGAGCCAGTGATAAGTGAGGGAAGTTTCAATTCATTGATATACCGTTTCTGCCTTATATAGGAGGTACATTTGGATTATTTTCTGCTTAAACTCTGAGCTTTGACCGGCTAAGATCTATCTGCAATCAACTGGACGTATAAGTGAATTTAAGCAAATCTTTATCTGCACGTTTTTCAAATAATACAGCATTTACATTGATTTATTTGGGTTGCATTGAATACTATCTAGCTGGAAGCTGTGGCTCTGTTTTTTCAGTTAATGCTTGTTAGAATTTAGTGCTAGTTAAAATTCCTGCATAGCCAGTGATAAGTGGGGGAAGTTACACTTCATTGATATTCGGTTTCTGCCTTATATAAGAGGTACATTTTGAATTATTTTCTGCTTACACTTTGAGCTTTGGCCGGCTAAGACTTACCTGTAATCAGCGGGATGTACAAGTGAATTTCAGTAAATCTTTATTTGCACTTTTTTGAAATAAAACAGCATTTAAATTGATTTATTTGTGTTGCATTGAATAATATCTAGCCTGAAGTTGTGGCTCTGTTTTTTCAATTAATGCTTGTTAGAATTTAGTGCTAGTTATAATTCCTGCACAGCCAGTGATACGTGTGGGAAGTTTCACTTCATTGATATTCAGTTTCTGCCTTATATAAGAGATACATTTTGGACTATTTTCTGCTTAAACTCTGAGCTTTGGCCGGCTAAGACCTACCTGCAATCAAATGGACATGTAAGTGAATTTAAGTAAATCTTTATCTGTACTTTTTTCACATAATACAGCATTTAAATTGATTTATTTGTGTTGCACTGAATACTATCTAGCTGGAAGTTGTGGATCTGTTTTTTTCATTTAATGCTTGTTAGAATTTAGTGCTAGTTAGAATTCCTGCATAGCTAGTGATAAGTGGGGGGAGTTTCACTTCATTGATATTCGGTTTCTGCCTTATATAAAAGGCAAATTTTGGATTATTTTCTGCTTAAACTCTGAGCTTTGGCCAGCTAAGACCTACCTGCAATCAACTGGATGTATAAGTGAATTTAAGTAAATCTTTATCTGCACTTTTTTCAAAATAAACAGCATTTAAATTGATTTATTTGTGTTGCATTCAATACTATCTAGCTGGAAGTTTTGGCTCTGTTTTTTTCACTTAATGCTTGTTAAAATTTAGTGCTAATTAGAATTCCTGCATAGCCAGTGATAACTTGGGGAAGTTTCACTTCATTGATACTTGGTTTCTGCCTGATATAAGAGGTACATTTAGGATTATTTTCCGCATAAACTCTGAGCTTTGGCCAGCTAAGAACTACCTCCAATCAACTGGATGTATAAGTGAATTTAAGTAAATCTTTATCTGCATTTTTTTTAATAATACAGCATTTAAATTGGTTTATTTGTGTTGCATTGAATACTATCTAGCTGGAAGTTGTGGCTCTGTTTTTTCAGTTAATGCTTGGTAGAATTTAGTGCTACTTAGAATTCCTGCATAACCAGTGATAAGTGGGAGAAGTTTCACTTCATTGATATTCAGTTTCTGCCTTATATAAGAGGTACATTTTGGATTATTTTTTGCATAAACTCTGAGCTTTGGCTGGCTAAGACCTACCTGCAATCAACTGTATGTATAAGTGAATTTAAGTAAATCTTTATCTGCACTTTTTTCAAATAATACAGCATTTAAATTGATTTATTTGTGTTGCATTGAATACTATCTAGCTGGAGGTTGTGGCTCTGTTTTTTCAGTTAATCCTTGTTAGAATTTAGTGCTAGTTAGAATTCTTGCATAGCCAGTGATAAGTGGGGGAAGTTTCACTTCACTGATGTTCAGTTTCTGCCTTATATAAGAGGTACATTTTGGATTATTTTCTGCTTAAACTCTGAGCTTTGTCCAGTTAAGACCTGCCTGCAATCAAATGGATGTATAAGTGAAAGTAAGTAACTCCTTATCTGCCCTTTTTCTAATAATACAGCATTTAAATTGATTTATTTGTGTTGCATTGAACACTATCTAGCTGGAAGTTGTGGATCTGATTTTTTCAGTTAATGCTTGTTAGAATTTAGTGCTAGTTAGAATTCCTGCATAGCCAGTCATAAGTAGGGGAAGTTTCACTTCATTGATATTCGGTTTCTGCCTTATATAAGAGGCAAATTTTGAATTATTGTTTGCTTAAACTCTGAGCTTGGACCGGCTAAGGCCTATCTGCAATCAACTGAACATATAAGTAAATTTAAGTAAATCTTGATCTGCACTTTTTTCAAATAATACAGCATTTAAATTGATTTACTTGTGTTGCATTTAATCCTTTCTAGCTGGAAATTGTGGCTCTGTTTTTTAGCTAATGCTTGTTAGAATTTAGTGTTAGTTAGAAATCCTGAATAGTCAGTGATAAGTGGAGGAAGTTTCACTTCATTGATAGTCGGTTTCTGCCTTATATAAGAGGTACATTTTGGATTATTTTTCTGCTTAAACACTGAGCTTTGGCCAGCTAAGACCTACCTGCAATCAACTGGACGTATAAGTGATTTTAAGTAAATGTTTCTCGGCACTTTTATCAAATAATACAGCATTTACATTGATTTATTTGTGTTGCCTTGAATACTATCTAGCTGGAAGTTGTGGCTCTGTTTTTTCAGTTAATGCTTGTTAGAATTTAGTGCTACCTAGAAATCCTGCACAGCCAATGAAAAGTGGGGGGAGTTTCACTTCATTGATATTTGGTTTCTGCCTTATACAAGAGATACATTTTGGATTATTTTCTGCTTAAACTCTGAGCTTTGGCCAGCTAAGACCTACCTGCAATCAACTGGATGTATAAGTGAATTTAAATTTATATATGCACTTTTTTCAAATAATACAGCATTTAAATTGATTTATTTGTATTCCATTGAATACTATCTAGCTGGAGGTTGTGGCTCTGTTTTTTCAGTTAATGCTTGTTAGAATTTAGTGCTGGTTAGAATTCTTGCATAGCCAGTGATAAGTGGGGGAAGTTTCACTTCACTGATGTTCGGTTTCTGCCTTATATAAGAGGTACATTTTGGATTATTTTCTGCTTAAACTCTGAGCTTTGTCCAGCTAAGACCTGCCTGCAATCAAATGGATGTATAAGTGAAAGTAAGTAAATCCTTATCTGCCCTTTTTCTAATAATATAGCATTTAAATTGATTTATTTGTGTTGCATTGAACACTATCAAGCTGGAAGTTGTGGCTCTGTTTTTTTCAGTTAATGCTTGTTAGAATTTTGTGCTAGTTAGAATTCCTGCAGAGCCAGTGATAAGTTGGGGAAGTTTCAGTTCATTAATATTCAGTTTCTGCCTTATATAAGAGGCAAATTTTGGATTATTTTTTGCTTAAACTCTGAGCTTTGACTGGCTAAGGCCTATCTGCAATTAATTGAACGTATAAGTGAATTTAAGTAAATCTTGATCTGCACTTTTTTCGAATAATACAGAATTTAAATTGATTTACTTGTGTTGCATTTAATCCTTTCTAGTTGGAAATTGTGGCTCTGTTTTTTAGTTAATGCTTGTTAGAATTTAGTGTTAGTTAGAAATCCTAAATAGTCAGTGATAAGTGGAGGAAGTTTCACTTCATTGATAGTCGGTTTCTGCCTTATATAAGAGGTACATTTTGGATTATTTTCTGCTTAAACTCTGAGCTTTGGCTGGCTAAGACCTACCTGCAATCAACTGGATGTATAAATGAATTTAAGTAAATCTTTATCTTCATTTTTTTCAAACAATACAGCATTTAAATTGATGTATTTGTGTTGCATTGAATACTATCTAGCTAGAAGTTGCGGCTCTGTTTTTTCAGTTAATGCTTATTAAAATTTAGTGCTAGTTAGAATTCTTGCATAGCCAGTGATAAGTGGGGGAAGGTTCACTTCATTGATATTCGGTTTCTGCCTTATATAAGAGGTACATTTTGGATTATTTTCTGCTTAAACTCTGAGCTTTGGCCAGCTAATACCTACCTGCAATCAACTGGAAGTATAAGTGATTTTAAGTAAATGTTTATCGGCACTTTTTTCAAATAATACAGCATTTACATTGATTTATTTGTGTTGCATTGAATACTATCTAGCTGGAAGTTGTGGCTCTGTTTTTTCAGTTAATGCCTGTTAGAATTTAGTGCTAGTTAGAATTCTTGCATAGCCAGTGATAAGTGGGGGAAGTTTCAGTTCGTTAATATTCGGTTTCTGCCTTATATAAGAGGTACATTTTGGATTATTTTCTGCTTAAACTCTGAGCTTTGGCTGGCTAAGACCTACCTACAATCAACTGGATGTATAAGTGAATTTAAGTAAATCCTTATCTGCACTTTTTTCAAATAATACAGCATTTAAATTGATTTATTTGTGTTGCATTGAATAATATCTAGCTGGAAGTTGTGGCTCTGTTTTTAATACTTGTTAGAATTTATTGCTAGTTAGAATTCCTGCATAGCCAGTAATAAGTGGGGGAAGTTACACTTTACTGATATTTGGTTTCTGCCTTATATAAGAGGTACAATTTGGATTATTTTCTGCTTAAACCCTGGGCTTTGGCTGGGTAAGACCTACCTGCAATCAAATGGACGTATAAGTGAATTTAAGTAAATCTTTATCTGCACTTTTTTTAAATAATACAGCATTTAAATTGATTTATTTGTGTTGCATTGAATACTATCTATTTGGAAGTTGTGGCTCTGTTTTTTATGCTTGTTAGAATTTAGTGCTAGTTAGAATTCCTGCATAGCCAGTGATAAGTGGGGGAAGTTTCACTTCATTGATATTCGCTTTCTGCCTTATATAAGAGGTACATTTTGGATTATTTTCTGCTTAAACTCTGAGCTTTGGCCAGCTAAGACCTGCCTGCAATCAACTGGATGCATAAGTGAAAGTAAGTAAATCCTTATCTGCCCTTTTTTCAAATAGTATAGCATTTAAATTGATTTATTTGCGTTGCATTGAACACTACCTAGCTGGAAGTTGTGGCTCTGTTTTTTCAGTTAATGCTTGTTAGAATTTAGTGCTAGTTAGAATTCCTGCAGAGCCAGTGATAAGTGGGGGAAGTTTCAATTCATTGATATTCGGTTTCTGTCTTATATAAGAGGTATATTTTGGATTATTTTCTGCTTAAACTCTGAACTTTGACTGGCTAAGATGTACCTGCAATCAACTGGATGTATAAGTGATATTAAGTAAATCTTTATCTGCACATTTTTCAAATAATATAGCATTTAAATTGATTTATTTGTGTTGCATTGATTACTATCTAGCTGAAAGTTTTGGCTCTGTTTTTTCAGTTAATGCCTACTAGAATTTAGTGCTACTTAGAATTCCTGCATAGCCAGTGATAAGTGGGGGAAGTTTCACTTCACTAATATTTGGTTTCTGCCTTATATAAGAGGTACATTTTGGATTATTTTTTGCTTAAACTCTGAGGTTTGGCCGGCTAAGATCTACCTGCAATCAACTGGACGTATAAGTGAATTTAAGTAAATCTTTATCTGCACTTTTTTGAAATAATACAGCATTTAAATTGATTTATTTGTGTTGCATTGAATACTATCTAGGTGGAAGTTGTGGCTCTGTTTTTTCAGTTAATGCTTGTTAGAATTTAGTGCTAGTTAGAATTCCTGCATAGCTAGTGATAACTTGGGGAGGTTTCACTTCACTGATATTCGCTTTCTGACTTATATAAGAGGTACATTTTGGATTATTTTCTGCATAAACTCTGAGCTTTGGCCGGCTAAGACCTACCTGCAATCAACTGGATGTATAAGTGAATTTAAGTAAATCGTTATCTGCACTTTTTTCAAATAATACAGCATTTAAATTGATTTATTTGTGTTGCATTGAATACTATCTAGCTGGAAATTGTGGCTCTGTTTTTTCAGTTAATGCTTGTTAGAATTTAGTGCTAATTAGATTTCCTACATAGCCAGTGATAAGTGAGGGAAGTTTCACTTCACTGATGTTTGGTTTCTGCCTTATGTAAGAGGTACATTTTGGATTATTTTCTGCTTAAACTCTGTGCTTTGGCCAGCTAAGACCTGCATGCAATCAAATAGATGTATAAGTGAAAGTAAGTAAATCCTTATCTACCCTTTTTTTCTAATAAGATAGCATTTAAATTGATTTATTTGTGTTGCATTGAACACTATCTAGATGGAAGTTGTGGCTCTGTTTTTTCAGTTAATGCTTGTTAGAATTTTGTGCTAGTTAGAATTCCTGCAGAGCCAGTGATAAGTTGGGGAAGTTTCAGTTCATTGATATTCAGTTTCTGCCTCATATAAGAGGTAAATTTTGGATTATTTTTTGCTTAAACTCTAAGCTTTGACCGGCTATGGCCTACCTGCAATCAACTGAACGTATAAGTGAATTTAAGTAAATCTTTATCTGCACTTTTTTCAAATAATACAGCATTTAAATTGATTTATTTGTGTTGCATTGAATGCTTTCTAGCTGGAAATTGTGGCTCTTTTTTTAGTTAATGCTTGTTAGAATGTAGTGTTAGTTAAAATTCCTAAATAGTCAGTGATAAGTGGAGGAAGTTTCACTTCATTGATATTCGGTTTCTGACTTATATAAGAGGCGAATTTTGGATTATTTTCTGCTTAAACTCTGAACTTTGGCCAGCTAAGACCTACCTGCAATCAGCTGGATGTATAAGTGAATTTAAGTAAATCTTTATCTGCACTTTTTTCAAAATAGACAGCATTTAAATTGATTTATTTGTGTTGCATTCAATACTATCTTGCTGTTAGGTTTGGCTCTGTTTTTTTCACTTAATACTTGTTAAAATTTAGTGCTAGTTAGAATTCCTGCATAGCCAGTAATAACTTGGGGAAGTTTCACTTCATTGATACTTGGTTTCTGCCTTATATAAGAGGTGCATTTTGGATTATTTTCTGCTTAAACTCTGAGCTTTGGACAGCTAAGACCTACCTGCAATCAACTGGACATATAAGTGAATTTAAGTAAGTCTTTATCTGCACCTTTTTCAAATAGTGCAGCATTTACATTGACTTATTTGTGTTGCACTCAATACTATCTAGCTGGAAGTTGTGGCTCTGTTTTTTTCAGTTAATGCTTGTTAGAGTTTAGTGCTAGATAGAATTCCTGCATAGCCAGTGATAAGTGGGAGAAGTTTCACTTCATTGATATTCAGTTTCTGCCTTATATGAGAGGTACATTTTGGATTATTTTTTGCATAAACTCTGAGCTTTGGCTGGCTAAGACCTACCTGCAATCAACTGTATGTATAAGTGAATTTAAGTAAATCTTTTTCTGCACGTTTTTCAAATAATACAGCATTTAAATTGATTTATTTGTGTTGCATTGAATACTATCTTGCTGGAGGTTGTGGCTCTGTTTTTTCAGTTAATGCTTGTTAGAATTTAGTGCTAGTTAGAATTCTTGCATAGCCAGTGATAAGTGGGGGAAGTTTCACTTCACTGATGTTCAGTTTCTGCCTTATATAAGAGGTACATTTTGGATTATTTTCTGCTTAAACTCTGAGCTTTGTCCAGCTAAGACCTGCCTGCAATCAAATGGATGTATAAGTGAAAGTAAGTAAATCCTTATCTGCCCTTTTGCTAGTAATACAGCATTTAAATTGATTTATTTGTGTTGCATTGAACACTATCTAGCTGGAAGTAGTGGCTCTGTTTTTTTCAGTTAATGCTTGTTAGAATTTAGTGCTAGTTAGAATTCCTGCAGAGCCAGTGATATGTTGGGGAAGTTTCAATTCATTAATATTCAGTTTCTGCCTTATATAAGAGGCAAATTTTGGATTATTTTTTGCTTAAACTCTGAGCTTTGAATGGCTAAGGCCTATCTGCAATCAACTGAACGTATAAGTGAATTTAAGTAAATCTTGATCTGCACTTTTTTCAAATAATACAGAATTTAAATTGCTTTACTTGTGTTGCATTTAATCCTTTCTAGCTGGAAATTGTGGCTCTGTTTTTTAGTTAATGCTTGTTAGAATTTAGTGTTAGTTAGAAATCCTGAATAGTCAGTGATAAGTGGAGGAAGTTTCACTTCATTGATAGTCGGTTTCTGCCTTATATACGAGGTACATTTTGGATTATTTTTTGCATAAACTCTGATCTTTGGCTGGCTAAGACCTACCTGCAATCAACTGTATGTATAAGTGAATTTAAGTAAATCTTTTTCTGCACGTTTTTCAAATAATACAGCATTTAAATTGATTTATTTGTGTTGCATTGAATACTATCTTGCTGGAGGTTGTGGCTCTGTTTTTTCAGTTAATGCTTGTTGGAATTTAGTGCTAGTTAGAATTCTTGCATAGCCAGTGATAAGTGGGGGAAGTTTCACTTCACTGATGTTCAGTTTCTGCCTTATATAAGAGGTACATTTTGGATTATTTTCTGCTTAAACTCTGAGCTTTGTCCAGCTAAGACCTGCCTGCAATCAAATGGATGTATAAGTGAAAGTAAGTAAATCCTTATCTGCCCTTTTGCTAATAATACAGCATTTAAATTGATTTATTTGTGTTGCATTGAACACTATCTAGCTGGAAGTAGTGGCTCTGTTTTTTTCAGTTAATGCTTGTTAGAATTTAGTGCTAGTTAGAATTCCTGCAGAGCCAGTGATAAGTTGGGGAAGTTTCAATTCATTAATATTCAGTTTCTGCCTTATATAAGAGGCAAATTTTGGATTATTTTTTGCTTAAACTCTGAGCTTTGAATGGCTAAGGCCTATCTGCAATCAACTGAATGTATAAGTGAATTTAAGTAAATCTTGATCTGCACTTTTTTCAAATAATACAGAATTTAAATTGCTTTACTTGTGTTGCATTTAATCCTTTCTAGCTGGAAATTGTGGCTCTGTTTTTTAGTTAATGCTTGTTAGAATTTAGTGTTAGTTAGAAATCCTGAATAGTCAGTGATAAGTGGAGGAAGTTTCACTTCATTGATAGTCGGTTTCTGCCTTATATACGAGGTACATTTTGGATTATTTTCTGCTTAAACTCTGAGCTTTGGCTGGCTAAGACCTACCTGCAATCAACTGGATGTATAAATGAATTTAAGTAAATCTTTATCTTCATTTTTTTCAAACAATACAGCATTTAAATTGATTTATTTGTGTTGCATTGAATACTATCTAGCTAGAAGTTGCGGCTCTGTTTTTTCAGTTAATGCTTGTTAGAATTTAGTGCTAGTTAGAATTCCTGCATAGCCAGTGATAAGTGGGGGAAAGTTCACTTCATTGATATTCGGTTTCTGCCTTATATAAGAGGTACATTTTCAATTATTTTCTGCTTAAACTCTGAGCTTTGGCCAGCTAAGAACTACCTGCAATCAACTGGACGTATAAGTGATTTTAAGTAAATGTTTATCGGCACTTTTTTCAAATAATACAGCATTTACATTGATTTATTTGTGTTGCATTGAATACTATCTAGCTGGAAGTTGTGGTTCTGCTTTTTCAGTTAATGTTTGTTACAATTTAGTGCTAGTTAGAATTCCTGCATAGCTGGTGATAAGTGGGGGAAGTTTTACTTCATTAATATTCAGTGTCTGCCTTATATTAGAGGTATATTTTGCATTATTTTCTTCTTAAACTCTGAGATTTGCTCGGCTAAGACATACCTGCAATCAACTGGACGTATAAGTGAATTTAAGTAAATCCTTATCTGCACTTTTGTCAAATAATACAGCATTTAAATTGATTTATTTGTGTTGCATTGAATACTATCTAGCTGGAAGCTGTGGCTCTGTTTTTACAGTTAATACTTGTTAGAATTTATTGATAGTTAGAATTCCTGCGTAGCCAGTGATAAGTGGGGGAAGTTACACTTTATTGATATTCAGTTTCTGCCTTATATAAGAGGTACATTTTGGATTATTTTCTGCTTAAACCCTGAGCTTTAGCTGGGTAAGACCTACCTGCAATCAAATGGACGTATAAGTGAATTTAAGTAAATCTTTATCTGCACTTTTTTGAAATAATACAGCATTTAAATTGATTTATTTATGTTGCATTGAATACTATCTATTTGGAAGTTGTGGCTCTGTTTTTTATGCTTATCTGAATTTAGTGCTAGTTAGAATTCCTGTATAACCAGTGATAAGTGGGGGAAGTTTCACTTCATTGATATTCGCTTTCTGCCTTATATAAGAGGTACATTTTGGATTATTTTCTGCTTAAACTCTGAGCTTTGGCCAGCTAAGACCTGCCTGCAATCAACTGGATGCATAAGTGAAAGTAAGTAAATCCTTATCTGCTTTTTTTTTCAAATAGTATAGCATTTAAATTGATTTATTTGTGTTGCATTGAACACTACCCAGCTGAAAGTTGTGGCTCTGTTTTTTCAGTTAATTCTTGTTTGAATTTAGTGCTAGTTAGAATTCCTGCAGAGCCAGTGATAAGTGGGGGAAGTTTCAATTCATTGATATTCGGTTTCTGTCTTATATAAGAAGTACATTTTGGATTATTTTCTGCTTAAATTCTGAACTTTGGCTGGCTAAGACGTACCTACAATCAACTGGATGTATAAGTGATATTAAGTAAATCTTTATCTGCACCTTTTTCAAATAATATAGCATTTAAATTGATTTATTTGTGTTGCATTGATTACTATCTAGCTGAAAGTTGTGGCTATGATTTTTCAGTTAATGCCTATTAGAATTTAGTGCTACTTAGAATTCCTGCATAGCCAGTGATAAGTGGGGGAAGTTTCACTTCACTGATATTTGGTTTCTGCCTTATATAAGAGGTACATTTTGGATTATTTTCTGCTTAAACTCTGAGGTTTGGTCGGCTAATATCTACCTGCAATCAACTGGATGTATAAGTGAATTTAAGTAAATCTTTATCTGCACTTTTTCGAAATAATACAGCATTTGAATTGATTTATTTGTGTTGCATTGAATACTATCTAGCTGGAAGTTGTGGCTCTGTTTTTTCAGTTAATGCTTGTTAGAATGTATTGCTAGTTAGAATTCCTGCATAGCTAGTGATAACTTGGGGAGGTTTCACTTCGCTGATATTCGCTTTCTGACTTATATGAGAGGTACATTTTGGATTATTTTCTGCTTAAATTCTGAACTTTGGCTGGCTAGGATGTACCTACAATCAACTGGATGTATAAGTGATATTAAGTAAATCTTTATCTGCACATTTTTCAAATAATATAGCATTTAAATTGATTTATTTGTGTTGCATTGATTACTATCTAGCTGAAAGTTGTGGCTATGATTTTTCAGTTAATGCCTATTAGAATTTAGTGCTACTTAGAATTCCTGCATAGCCAGTGATAAGTGGGGGAAGTTTCACTTCACTAATATTTGGTTTCTGCCTTATATAAGAGGTACATTTTGGATTATTTACTGCTTAAACTCTGAGCTTTGGCCAGCTAAGACCTACCTGCAATCAACTGGATGTATAAGTGAATTTAAGTAAATCTTTATCTGCACTTTTTTCAAACAATACAGCATTTAAATTGATGTATTTGTGTTGCATTGAATACTATCTAGCTGGAAGTTGTGGCTCTATTTTTTCAGTTAATGCTTGTTATAATTTAGTGCTAGTTAGAACTTCTGCATAGCCAGTGATAAGTGGGGGAAGTTTCACTTCATTGATATTCGGTTTCTGCCTTATATAAGAGGTACATTTTGGATTATTTTCTGCTTAAACTCTGAACTTTGGCCAGCTAAGACCTACCTGCAATCAACTGGACGTATAAGTGCATTTAAGTAAATCTTTATCTGCACTTTTTTCAAATAATACAGCATCTACATTGATTTATTTGTGTTGCATTGAATACTATCTAGCTGGAAGTTGTGGCTCTGTTTTTTCAGTTAATGCCTGTTAGAATTTAGTGCATGTTAGAATTCCTGCATAGCCATTGATAAGTGGGGGAAGTTTCACTTCATTGATATTCTGTTTCTGCCTTATATAAGAGGTACATTTTGGATTATTTTCTGCTTAAACTCTGAGCTTTGGCTGGCTAAGACCTACCTGCAATCAACTGGACGTATAAGTGAATTTAAGTAAATCATTATCTGCACTTTTTTCAAATAATACAGCATTTTAAATTGATTTATTTGTGTTGCATTGAATACTATCTTGCTGGAAGTTCTGACTCTGTTTTTTCAGCTAATGCTTCGTAGAATTTAGTGCTAGTTAGAATTCCTGCATAGCCAGTGATAAGTGGGAAAATTTCACTTCATTGATATTCGGTTTCTGCCTTATATAAGAGGTACATTTTGGATTATTTTCTGCTTAAACTCTGAGCTTTGGCCAGCTAAGACCTACCTGCAATCAACTGGACATATAAGTGAATTTAAGTAAGTCTTTATCTGCACTTTTTTCAAATAATGCAGCATTTCCATTGACTTATTTGTGTTGCACTGAATACTATCTAGCTGGAAGTTGTGGCTCTGTTTTTTCAGTTAATGCTTGTTAGAATTTAGTGCTAGTTAGAATTCCTGCATAGCCAGTGATAAGTGGGGGAAGTTTCACTTCACTGATGTTCAGTTTCTGCCTTATATAGGTGGTACATTTTGGATTATTTTCTGCTTAAACTCTGAGCTTTGGCCAGCTAAGACCTACATGCAATCAACTGGACATATAAGTGAATTTAAGTAAGTCTTTATCTGTACTTTTTTCAAATAACACAGCATTTAAATTGATTTATTTGTGTTGCATTGAATACTATCTAGCTGGAAGTTGTGGCTCTGTTTTTTCAGTTAATGCTTGTTAGAATTTAGTGCTAGTTAGAATTCCTGCATAGCCAGTGATAAGTGGGGGAAGTTTCACTTCATTGATATTCGGTTTCTGCCTTATATAAGAGGTACATTTTGGATTATTTTCTGCTTAAACACTGAGCTTTGGCCGGCTAAGACCTACCTGCAATCATCTGGACATATAAGTGAATTTAAATAAATTCTTATCTGCACTTTCTTCAAATAATACAGCACTAAATTCTAACAAGCATTAACTGAAAAAACAGAGCCACAACTTCCAGTTAGATAGTATTCAATGCAACACAAATAGTTAGAATAGAATTTAGTGCTAGTTAGAATTCCTGCATAGCCAGTGATAAGTGGGGGAAGTTTCACTTCACTGATGTTCGCTTTCTGCCTTATATAAAAGGTACATTTTGGATTATTTTCTGCTTAAACTCTGAGCTTTGGCCGGCTAATACCTACCTGCAATCAACTGGATGTATAAGTGAATTTAAGTAAATCTTTATCTGCACTTTTTTAAAATAATACAGCATTTAAATTGTTTTATTTGTGTTGCATTGAGTACTATCTAGCTGGAAGTTGTGGCTCTGTTTTTTCAGTTAATGCTTGTTAGAATTTAGTGCTAGTTAGAATTTCTCCATAGCCAGTGATAAGTGGGGGAAGTTTCACTTATGTTCATAGGTTCATAGATAGGTACTAGGCTATCGGTCCTGGGCCTATACAAGCCAAGTCAAAAAGGTACCCTGGCTTTTGCCACCCAAGAAGATTATTTTCCTGTGCCATTGTCAAACAGAGCCACAGATTTGATCCCTGTGTTGAATTTCCTATTTCCCATCCAATCATCAAAATTTTTCTTGAAGAGTGCTAATGAGGAGCTTTGTTTGATATAGGTAGATAGTTTATTCCAGAGTATGGGAAGTCCCTGGGACAGAAATCTATCCCTCTGGCATGTTCTATTTATTGTTGTGACAAGGTTTAGGTCCCTAGAGCATGTAGCTCAGAGGGATTGGGATTTCTTTAAGTGGAGCATGTCCAACAGCTCTGGGTTTGACATAGCTTTGTATGTTAGGCAGAGATTACCTTTGAGTAGGCGATATGCTATGGAATAAAGCTGGAGTTTTTTGAGACGGTCTGCATAGGGGATCTGTTTGAGGCTGGTAATCCTCTTCATGATGTATTTCTGCGGCCTTTCCAGTTGTTGTAGATGTCTTGTAAGGTACATACCAAAAGGGGCGTTGTACTCTATAATTGGTCTAATGAGTGATGAGTTGAGGGGAACAATGACCTCTGTTTTCTGGATGAGATACCTTTTGTGATGAGGTGTGCCACATATAATGATTTCCCGACTACTGTGGCAATGTGATTATCAAAGGAGAGACTACTGTCCACCTGTGTCCCAATGTCTCTTATCACACTTTCCATGTTAAGTATACAACCGCCTATGTTGTAGTTCATGGGTACAGAGTTTTTACCAAAGGGGATGACAATGCACTTTTTGGTATTGAGCTTGAGGCCATGGCTTTGACACCAGGCATCTGTCTCAGTGAGGCCCTTTTGTAGGATGTCCACATTGTTAAGAGTTTTGATTATGGCTCCTAGTTAGCAGTCATCTGCGAACTTCATTAGCCAAAGACCTTCTGTGTTAGCCTGTACTTCAGAGAAGTAGATACCAAACAGGGGAGGATGCAGGACTGAACCCTGTGGTACTCCACTTGTCACTGGTCTGAACTCGGATTTGGAGTCTGCTACTTTTACAGTGTGGGTTCTGTCAGTGAGCCAGTTGGCAACCCATCTTGTGACATAGGGATTTATACCTAGTTTAGTGACTTTATCTATAATTCCAGAGTGGGGGATGGTATCGAAAGCCCTGGCAAGATCTAGATAGGCTGTGTGAACCACCTTACCCTTGTCTACGGCTTTGGTGACTGCTTTAAAGAAGTCTATCAGGTTTAGGAGACATGATCTGCCTTTTACAAACCCGAACTGGGTGGGGTCCTGAGTTTGGAGATTACCAATGTCTTTGTTTATAAGTTCCATGATGATACGTTCCATGGCCTTGCAGACCAGGCTTGTCAGGCTAATGGGGTGGTAGTTCCCAGGGTCCATGGTGGCTCCCCCCTTGTGGAGTGGGATAACCATTGCTGTGCGCCATTCAGCAGGCACACAGCCTGAGGTGAGTCTATGATTGAACATGGTACTTAGGTGGGGTGCCAGTTCATTATGTAGTTCGTGTAGAATGCAGCCTGGGATGTTGTCTGGTCCCATGGATGCTGTATTCTTGGCTTTTCAGAGTTTGGTTTTTACCTGTGCAGCCGTGATTACAGGAACTTCACTGATATTCGGTTTCTGCCTTATATAAGAGGTACATTTTGGATTATTTTCTGCTTAAACTCTGAGCTTTGGCCGGCTAAGACCTACCTGAAATCAAATGGACGTATAAGTGAATTTACGTAAATCTTTATCTGCACTTTTTTCAAAGAATACAGCATTTAAATTGATTTATTTGTGTTGCATTGAATACTATCTAGCTGGAAGTTGTGGCTCTGTTTTTTCAGTTAATGCTTGGTAGAATTTAGTGCTACTTAGAATTCCTGCATAGCCAGTGATAAGTGGGGGAAGTTTCACTTTATTGATATTTAGTTTCTGCCTTATATAAGAGGTACATTTTGGATTATTTTCTGCTTAAACTCTGAGCTTTGGCCGGCTAAGACCTACCTGCAATCAACTGGATGTATATGTGAGTTTAAGTAAATCTTTATCTGCACTTTTTTCGAATAATACAGCGTGTAAATTAATTTATTTGTGTTGCATTGAATACTATCTAGCTGGAAGTTGTGGTTCTGTTTTTTCAGTTAGTTCCCCACCCACCCTCCCTGCTTTTGTTTTGGTGTTAATCTTGGTGGCTTTGAAACTGTCCACCCCTCTTGTAAATTTGCATTTGGATACTCCTCTTGGGCCTATCTCATTTGTTCACTCAAAAAAAAAATAAAAATTGCACTTTATTCATCTGCTTTCACTGTATTTGTGTTTCTTCCTGCTTTATTACTTTATTTTGCTTTTGCATCATCTTAAAAGTTCTCAATTGTATTTATTACTGCTTGGTGTTACTATCATTCTAAGCCTTTTGGTTTAAGCACTTGGGCTTCAGACCAGTTATTTTACATTAAGCAGGTTTGTGGTCTGCACTGTTGTGCAGGACGGGTAGCTTACATCCTTCTAAGTTGGGAACTGCTGATTGAAGGCTCAGTGTCTGTTGTTCTAAAAGTGTATTAGTTCTGGTTTAAGCATTTGGGCTTCAGGCCAGTTATTTTACATTAAGAAGGTTTGTGGTCTGCACTCTTGTGGGAGGAGAAGCTGGACTCTGCCCTTCCGAGCTGGGAATTTCTGGTTAAAGGCTTATAGTGCCTGTATATTTGAACTGTTTCATACTGAAATTGGTGCGCCATGTTTGCTGTAGCATAGACTAGATCCAGGCCTGCTGAATCTAGCTTTGTTTGTATAACTTGAGGACTAATCCAGGCCTTTTTACAGGTATTCAATAGTATTTATTACTGCTTGGTAGTAACCTGATTAAAGTGTAGCTATCATTCTAAGCCTTTTGGTTTAAGCACTTGGGCTTCAGACCAGTTGTTTTACATTAAGAAGGTTTGTGGCCTGCACTGTTGTGGCAGGACAGGTAGCTTACACCCTTCTAAGTTGGGAACTGCTGACTGAAGGCTCAGTGTCTGTTATTCTAAAAGTGTATTAGTTCTGGTTTAAGTACTTGGGCTTCAAGCCAGTCATTTTACATTAAGAAGGTTTGTGGTCTGCCTTCTTGTGGGAGGAGAGGCTGGACTCTACCCTTCTGAGCTGGGAATTTCTGGTTAGAGGCTTATAGTGCCTGCATATTTGAACTATTTCTTAATGAAATTGGTGTGCATTGTTTGCTGTCGCATAAACTAGATTCAGGCCGGCTGAATCTAGCTTTGTTTGTATAACTTGAGCACTAATCCAGGCCTTCTTTTTTGGAGAAGGTTCCCCTGCACCCCAGTGGCAGAAATGTGCAGTTAGATCTTGTCTGATCGCAGACTACAGGAACAGGGCTCTGTTTTGAGATGCTTTTACTGGTTAATTGGGTAAATTGTTTAAAAGCCTTTTCTGATTGCTTGTAGTCATCTAAAGCTGTTTTAAGTGCATTTTTTACTGTTTGTAGTCATTTAAAGCTGTTTTAAGTGTATTTTTACTGTTTTTGCCTTATCTTTTCAAAAGATGTTTTTGTTTCCCACCTTTTTAAGCTAGTATAGTCCAGTTTTCAGGCTAGTGCTGAATTCAGTGCTGTGTTACAAGTTTCTGAGTTGCCCATACCTTACTTGGATAGAAGGAGGTTTCTCTGTTCACCTGTGAGAGAGGAAGCTTTGAGTAGCCATCTGTCCCTGGAGGAGTGGTTCCAGCCCAGAAGTTAGTAGTTTATAGGCCATTTTGGGCTAATTTCTCTCTCTTTCATTTCCCTGCTGTAAAAACCGCCTTTGCACGGTTTTGCACATCCGGGCAGCTCCGGTTAGCTAGGGCTAAATTATTCCCGGCTCCACCAAGTCTCCTCTTCAGTTTTTCCCTTGAAAGTAGTCTAACTCTTTACCTAACCAGTTAAAAAGCATCCTACAGTCCAGCACTTCCTCAGACCTATTAGCAAGTACTAATATACCTGACACTTGATTGCCCAGCAGGGCAAGGCTCATTATTCACCTCTCACTAACCAAGCGACTAAGTAGCTCACCCTATTATTCAGGAATGACCAAAGGGCAATTTCAGGTATACTCTCCAGTCCAGCTGGTGAATCTGGGTATCCTGAGGCAATTTTACAACTGCCTCATGTACAGAGACAACCCTCTCCTCCTACCACAAAACATTAACATATGCGAGAGATGCAATTATATAGCTAAATTGGTGGCTAAGCTCTCTCCAACCAAGACTGGAACACGCAGTCATGAGGAGAAGGTTAACACTTGCACCACATATCCAGCCTCTCATAGACATACTAAACCAGCACTGGCAAAAAATACACATAAATACACAAAATCATACTCGGATGCTCTAAATAAAAACCTACAAAAGCATCAGAGACCTCCAAAGCAGACACCCCAAAAACCTGCACCTCCCATCACAAACCAGACAACACATAAAACACAAAATCAGTGTGCCACACAATCACAGCCCTTAAGGCAAAATAAGATACCTAACACACTAGTAATAGGTGACTCTATAGTCAGGCACACTGACATCCCACTCACTAGGCTGGACAAGGAGAAGGTTACTGTTAGCTGATTGTTGAGAGCCAGAATCCGCCACATAACACAAGCACTCAGGTCACTCCAGAACAAGTACAAATATGACTCTGTCATTGTTCATGTTGGTGTGAATAACCTGAGATGTACCTCCCTGGACTACATGAAAAGAGACATGGAAGAGCTCTCTGATCATGTAGCCCAGGCGGGTATGACCCAAACCCTGAGTAGCATCCTGCCCTCACCAAGAATGATACTACAGTATAAAGAAAAAAATGATTAATTTCAACAATTGGCTAAGCTTCTGGTGTCATTCAAAGGGGATCCAGTGTCGGTCAGCCTGGGACGACATGCTCGAAAAGCCTCGTTGCTTCACAAGATACGGCTTGCACCTGTCACCCCTAGGCTTTCAAATACTAGCCAAGGCTCTTGCTGCCTCCATAGTGCCTTTTTTAGGGAAGGCTCAAAAGTCAAATGCACCTCTGTAAACAGCACAAATAAAAAAATGAGAGTTATGCTACTCAATGCCAGGAGTTTAAATCTCAAAATGCACTCGCTCAAAGCACTCCTCAGTATGGAGAACGTCAACATCTGTGCAGTAACTGAAACCTGGTTCAAGGCTCCACAGAGCACCCCAGCACTACTGGGCTACAAGTCATACCGCACATTTTGGCCACAGAACATGGACTGAAACACAAAAGGAGGGGGTGTATCCATATTCATCAAGGATACCTACACCACCAGATTAGTGGCGCAGCATGATTCCTCTGAGATCATCCATGTGCAACTAACATCGGGCACATCTGCAATGCAAATTGTGGCCTGCTACAGATCACCCTCCATAACCCAGGACTACCACTCTGCCTTTCTGGAGACACTGGAAAACATGAAGGTCCTACCGAACACCCTGATATTGGGCAATTTCAATTACCCTACCGTTAACTGGGAAAACTACTCAAGTACAAACTCCCAGGTCCAGCACTTCCTGGAATTTATCAACTCAAATGCCCTGGATCAGCTGGTAAACTCCCCTACCACAGATGAAAACGTATTGGACTTGGTCATCACCAGCATAGGCGACAGGTGTACTGCACCGGAGGTCAACCCGTCACTGGTTAGATCAGACCATAAACTAATCACTCTGGATATCCACACCACACCCCCAACCAAGGAAACCACAGTAAAAAACTTTTCTAAGTAAGTTTCACAGCCCCCACTCTAAAGGATAACAGTGTCCAAGATGCAGGAACCTTTACAAATGCACTCTATGAGCACCTAAAAGGATGCATGGATCATGCCATCCCTAGCAAAACCAAGACTCACTCCCCTAAGAGAAGGAACCCAGTCTGGTGGACCCCTGTCATAAACAGGCTATACAATAGGAGGAGAAAACTAGTTCAGAAAAAAAGCAAATCCCAAGAAGGAAAGACATACCTGATCAGTATCAGTAAGAAACTAAGGTCCCTCATAAAATCATTGAAGGCTAACTTCGAAAGAAAAACAGCCAAGGATTCGAAAGATAACCACAAAGCCTTATTTAGCTATGTCAAGAATCTAATTGGCAACTCGCAGATATGCTCTGAGCTAGTGCAAAATAGCACAAAATATATTGAACCTACTGATATTGCCAACATCCTGGCAGATAGATTCAGTGCAAACCTCACCCCCCGCCTCTCACTCCCAAAAGGGTCCACAACAATACCAGAAAAGTGTAGTGTCCTGGAAATCACAGATGCACAGGTAAAAACAGCCCTTTCAAAAGCCAAAAGCACAGCATCAGTGGGGCCAGATGGAGTCCCAGGCTGCGTCTTGCACAAACTACAGAACTAACTAACCCCCCCCACCTAAACACACTGTTCAACCTCAGCCTCTCCACAGGCTATGTGCCCATAGAATGGCACACAGCAACGGTTATTCTACCCCACAAAGGAGGGGCCACAACTGACCCTAGTAACTATCACCCCATAAGCCTGACTAGCCTGGTCTGCAAGGCTATGCATGCAACTCATTAACAAAGACATTCAGAACCTCCAAACACTTGACCCGACCCAGTTCGGCTTTGTTAAGGGCAGATCATGGCTACTAAACCTGGTTGACTTCTTTGAGACACCAAGGCCATAGATGAGGCGAAGGTGGTTCACACAGCCTACATTCACCTCGCCAAGGCTTTTGATACCATTCCCCACTCAAGAATTATAGGAAAAACTCTCCAGCCTGAACATAAACCCCTACATCACGAGATGGGTTGCCAACTGGCTTACAGACAGAACTCACGAGGTAAGAATAGCAGGCTCCAGGTCCGACTCTAAACCAGTCACAAGTGGTGTCCCACAAGGCTCGGTCCTGGGACCCCTACTGTTCAGCATATACTTTTCAGAAGTACAGGCAAACACAGGAGGACTATGGCTAACCAAGTTCACTGATGACTGCAAACTGGGAGCCATAATTGACTCTCCGGCTGATATGGACATTCTCCAAAAGGGCCTTACTGAGACGGACATCTGGTGTCAAAGTCATGGTCTCAAGCTAAATTCCAAAAAATGCATAGTCATCCCGTTTGGGAAGAACAAAACATCCATAAATTACCACATAGGTGGCAGCCCCCTTAATAGACAAGAGGTAATAAGAGATCTGGGGACCCAGGTAGATAGTAATCTCTCCTTTGACAATCATATTGCCAAAGTAGTTAGGAAATCCTTCTATGTAGCCCATCTAATTACTAAAGGGTTCACATCTAGAAATAAAGAGGTTATAGTGCTCTTCTACTAGTCACTCATCTGACCCATCATAGAGTACAATGTCCCTTTTGGGATATACCTCACAAGACACTTCCAACAGCTGGAAAGACCACAAAAGTACCTCACCAAGAGGATTACTGGCCTCAAACATATGTCCTATGCAGTCCATCTGGAAAAACTCCGGCTGTACTCAGTGGCATATCGCTTACTCAGAGGTGATCTCTGCCTGACTTACAAAGCCATGTCCAACTCAGAATTGATGGACATGCTCCACCTAAAGAAATCCAAGTCACTGCAAGCCACTCGCGCTAGTGAGCTAAACCTCGCCGCAACAATAAATAGAACATGCTGGAGGGATAGATTCTTGTCACGGAGACTCCCCATGCTTTGGAACAAAATTCCTGACTACATTAGGCAGAGCCCCTCACTAACACTCTTCAAGAGAAACCTTGACGAGTGGATGGGTAACAGAAAATACACCCCTGGAATCACTTCATTGGCTCTTCTTGACAGAGGCTCAGTTAATTCATCAATGGGGTGGCAAAAGATGACACACTCTGGCTAGGCTTATAAGTGCCTTTGGGTAGATAGCCTAGTACCTACCTATGAAGCTATGAACCTAAAAGGTGAAGAGAAAACACTGAATGTGAAGAATCCTGCAGCTGTTTTAGCAAAGAACAGACCAAGTTACAACTTTGGTACAAGAAATGGCTTCCAGTAATTTAAAGGTCAAAATAAATCAAACATGCTAACAGCTGATTAATATACATGAAATGTTGAAGGAATAATCAACTCAAATAACAAAAGGCTAGAAAAATGGAAGAAGCTGCAAACAGTTATTCAAATGAACTGATAAAACTGCCAAATACAGATGTTGAAATAAAGAAAAGGATGGCTAAGAGACTGCTCAAGAAGAGCTGCTTCAAAAATGGTAGAGTTAAATGACAGAACATGCAGAGAAAACCTTAGATTTTTTGCTGTACCACAGAAGGTTGAAGGAATGGACTGTATTAATTTTGTAAAAGCCTAAAGAAACAACTGGACTGGTATTCCACAGCAGGATTTGTTAATTGAAAGGGCACATCATGTGTATGCTCAAAACCTGGCCACAAGAAAGCAGCCAAGACCTGTATTAGTAAAGATGCAATCATACCAGCAGAAAGTGTTGATCCTGATAAAACTGTAGGAAAAGGGCAAAGTATTGAAAACTGGAGACAGTAGAGTGTTTGTGGAAAAGGATTTTTCACTGTACACCCGGCAGAAGAGAAGCAAATTTATCCCAGCAATTAAAGTATGTTGAGAGGCAGGTGTGAGATTCAAGCAGCCATATCCAGCTTTTTTCAGAATATTTTTTCCTCGAGGATCAAAGTAATTTTTTGATCCAGAACATGCCAAGAAGGAAATACAAAAGTTTGTCCAACAAAAAGTGAGCCATGAAACAGACACAAACTCTGTTTTTCATTCCTTTGATAATAAAACTCAGATTTAGCCAGTTAAACATTTTACAGTGTTTCAAAGGAAAATGCCTAAGACAGAAAAAGCACATGAGTTGACTAGAAAATATCTGGAATACCTTAGACATGAATCAGAGTCTTAGGTTGGGAGATGGAAATGAACAGGAAGAAGACCAGCAACACTGAAATTGGTGAATACATATGATAATGGCTTTACAAGAAAAAGTGGCTGAGAAAGACTGAGCTTTTGTTGACTTTGTAAAATTTTTTTTGGGGGGGACTGAAAGGAATATACCCAACTTCATGTCATTAATGTTTGGAAAGACACTAACAAAAAAAAGTACCTGTAAGTAAAATGATTTTTGTTCTTAATATTTGTATAAAACCTTGCATGTTGTATAGTAAAGCATCTTCAGTAACTGTTGTATGTGATAAAGATACTAAAGTAAACAAGTTCTTTATTCTTTTTTTAGTTTTAAGAAATGTAGGCATTACAATGTAAAAAGAGAAAAAAGGCTGGACAAAATAATGTTTAAGTTAATATGCTGTAATATTGGGGTGCTGAGATGGAAGTTGGGATGGGTGTAAAAGTGCACTGATTATAATATATGTAGAGTTGAGATGTTTTATCTTACTGTTGTATAGGTAAATAACTGGATTAATGATCTTGGCTTAATCTAATAACAAGTTTTCTTGTGTAAGCATGTGGATTTTTAAAATAAGAGAACACTGTGAATATAATGACAAATTTTCCATACAAAATAAATACTCAATGTGAGTTGAGAAGTCTGCAGCTGAGGGCAGCTTAGGTTCATAGGTTCATAGGTAGATACTAGGCTATCTGCCCTAAGGCATTTATAAGCCTAGCCCGAGTGTATTTGGCTTTCGCCTCCCAATTAGATGAGCCTACTGTGCCTCTGTATAGTAGGTCACAGAAAGTAGCCCTTTAAGATTAAGAAAGTAGCCCTTTAAGTTTAGTTAACTGTGCCTCTGTCAAGCAGGGACACAGAAGAGATCACAGGGGTGAATTTGCGATCTCCCATCCATGCGTCCAGATTTCGCTTGAAAAGGGTCAGTGAGGGGCTACGTCTAACATGAATTGGGATTCTATTCCAGAGTGAGGGGAGCCTCTGGGCAATGAATCTGTCCCTCCAGCATGTTCTATTTATTTTTGTGCTGAGATTTAAGTCCCTGGAGCGTGTAGCTCTAACCAATTTGGATTTTTTGAGGTGGAGCATGTCCATTAATTCTGGGTTAGACATGGCTTTGTACATCAGGCATAGATCACCTTTGAGTAGGCGGTAAGCAAGTGAGTAGAGCTGGAGTTTCTTTAGTCGAGCTGCATAGGACATCTGTTTGAGGCCCATGATCCTCCTGGTGAGGTACTTTTGGGGTCTCTCCAGTTGCTGCAGGTGTCGGGTAAGGTACATCCCAAAAGGGGCATTGTATTCAATTATGGGCCTGATGAGTAGAGTGGCACAATGACCTCTCTTGATCTAGATGCGAACCCTTTCGTGATAAGGTGGGCTACATAGAAGGTCTTTCTAGGCACTTTGGCAACGTGATTGTCAAAGGAGAGATTACTATCTACGTGGGTCCCGAAATCCCTAATTACTTCTTCTGTACTTAATGGATTACCACCTATGTGGTAATTTGTGGGCACTTTGATTTTCCCAAAGGGGATGACTATGCACTTTTTAGCATTTAGCTTGAGGCCGTGGCTTTGGCACCAAGCATCCGTCTCCGTGAGACCCTTTTGGAGGATGCTTGTGTCAGCCGGAGAGTTGATTATGGCACCCAGTTTGCAGTCATCTGTGAACTTTGTCAGCCATAGTCCCCCCATGTTAGCCTGTACCTCAGAGAAGTATATACCGAATAAGAGGGGTCCCAGAACTGAGCCTTGTGGGATGCCACTTGTAACTGGTTTGGATTCAGACGTGGCTCCTGCAATTCTGACCATGTGGGTTCTATCTCTGAGCCAGTTTGCAACCCATCTTGTGACATAGGGGTTGATATTTAAGCTGGTAAGCTTATCTATGATGCCCAAGTGGGGTATTGTGTCAAAGGCTTTTGCGAGGTCCAGGTAGGCTGTGTGGACTACCTTGCCCTCATCTATGGCTTTGGTAACTGTTTCAAAGAAATCAACTAGGTTTAAGAGGCAAGATCTGCCCTTAACAAAGCCAAATTGGGTAGGGTCCAGTGTCTGGAGGTTCCCAATGTCATTGTTTATGAGTTCCATGATAATACGCTCCATAGCTTTACAGACCAGACTAGTCAGGCTTATGGAGCGATAGTTCCCGAGGTCCGTTGTGGCACCACCTTTGTGGAGTGGGACCACTGTAGCTGTACGCCATTCTTTGGGTACATATCCTGTAGTAAGGCTAAGTTTGAACAGTGACTTAATGTGAGGGTTCAGTTTTTCTTGGAGCTCATGTAAGACGTAGCCTGGGACACCGTCTGGTCCCATAGATGCTGTGTTCTGTTCTTATATTTCCATGGATACAAGCTAACTACAGGTGTAGGCAATAAATCTCGAGAGTTCTGGTCAGAGTTTTTGAGAGAATCAAAAAATTTAAAGGTACAAGGGCAAGCAAATTAGTAAAACTAAAGTTTGAAATTATTGGAAGTAAATAAGAGATATCTTCTTGTTACCGAAATACTTTAGTGCATTTACTAGAAGTGTATAATTTAGTTTTATTTAATAATAGCCAATGCACATTTTCTTGAGGCTAAATGTTAATTTTTGCTGAAGGCATACATATATGGGAGGGGAATGAAGATATAATGAGAACAGTAAGCAATTACTGTAAGTAGGAACACAGGCTGTAACATTTGCCTTTGCATACATAACCTTAATTTTAGGTTAGGTAATGCCCATGGTTGTTGTTGTCGATATGGGACAATTGTTTCCTTTCAGGGGGGGTTAAGATTCTTTATTTGAAGATGTACATAGTTTTGTGTGTTTGATTTAAGTTAATAGGCTATGGGAGGTGTGTGTGTGTTTTTGAAGGTTGACAAGAAACAACTGTATAAAAGATCAACCTGCCAAACATTACTGGGTGCATGTAACATAAAAGCTGGAAATAGACATTTAAAAAAGTTGTCATGTATAACAGGTGGGAATAATAACTTCTTATCATAATGGCTAAACCATCCATATTATTTTAGAACATGAATGGCCACTCAGGTATAGACAAAAAGGTAGGAGTATTTAATTATATTAAGAAATTCAGAGTGCAAGTAGAAATGTTACAGGAGACACATTTAGAAAGACGTGAGCATGTGAATTTGATAAAGAAAGGATTTCAGGGTGAATATTCAGCAGAAAATCATGGACAAAGGAAATGATGATTACTTCTAAAAATTGCTTGAGGAGATCAAATAGTGACAGAAGACAGAACTAGATAATAATGGTAGATTTGTGGTAGTAAGGGGCTACTGGAAAGGGAGGAGAGTTATGCCGGCATGTATTTACATTCTACTTAAAACTGCTATTACGGAGCCTAACAAAATTTTTGGAGAAATAATCATCTTCCAGCAAGAAATATTATTTACAGTGAGATACTTGAACTTGATTTGCAGCAGTGAGAATGTGTCTGGGGACCTAAAAGGGAAAATATAACAAAAGAGGGTACATTTCTGAAGAAGTTTATAAATAAATATTTGGTATAGAAAGCATAAATTTAACAGTAGGAACTCAGAGAGAATTTATTTATTATTCCACAAGGTACAATAACTGGGTTAGATTAGACAAATTATACTTCACAGGAACATGTGCATTTAATTGATAGTTTTGACATACATCCAATAACAATTTCAGATTATGTGCTAATAACAACTAAGATAAAAAATGCAAGATAATGAAGTAAAAATGAAACACTGGTACTTCCTTACCTACCTGTTAAAAAGAAAGGAACTTAAGGAATGGGTAGTAGAAATTATTCAAGTGTTATTAGGGAAGATAGATATTTATTCAGAAGTTATAGCTAGTGAGTGGGATAAAATGAAAATGGAGTTCAAAAATAGGGTAGAAATAAAATAAAAAGAGATATGTTTAAAATGTAACAGGAATTATTTAGAAGGGCTGATAAAGTATTTCAGAATGGGAACCTCACAGAAAAAGAACAGATGCAAGTGCAGAGTGCTAAAGTGAAAATAAGGGAGTGTCTGGATATTATGTATGAGTTTAGAAAGACTGCTGTTAAGCAACTACTTTGTTTAACAGTATTTTAAAAGGAGGGGCAGCACCAACATCCTGGAAAAAGCTGTGGTGGCTGTAATACCTAAAGGCAGCAAAGACCAGCCTACTTATAGGTCCATTTCAACCATGATTATAAAGTGTTTGTGTCTATAATAGCTAAAAGGATGGCAAATTGATAGGTATGAATCAGTATGGCTTTGTGTAGGGGAGGAACATGTTTCACAACATTAACAGAACAATGATCCAGAGGGAAGCATAGTGTAAGAAAATACTGCTGTTGTTGGTAGGTCTTGATGCATAGAAAGTATTCAACAGAGCAAGCTGGGATTTTATGAGTAGAAAAATGGAAACATTTGCTTTCCCTGATACAGTTGTTGTTGTTGTCTTTTGGCTTTTCCCGGTTAGGGGTCACCACAGCGGAACTCGGGTCCGCTAATGATTGGCATAGATTTTCACGAACACCGAGGTGCCAGCTCGACGTTCAACCTTCAACTAAGGCACACCCATTTATGCATGTTTTTCGAATGCCCACCCAACCACAGGGAGGACATGCAGACAGAAGGCACTCCCCGCACTCCAGCCAAAAATCGAACGGGAGAACCTCTTGCTGTGAGGCAACAATGCTACCACTGCACCACTGTGGAAGCTTTCCCTGACACAGTAATAAGGTTAATTAGAAAGTTATATGAGGGATCGGTGGCAAAAATTAAAGTTGAGGGGGGGTTCTTCTGACAAGTTGTATCTTTCCCCATTGTTATTTGCTTTATATTTAGAGCCACTGACAAGAAAATAAGGGACTCAAAAATTCAAGGATATAATTGGTCTGGTAATCAAGAAAAGTTGGCTTTATATGCAGCTGATATTATTTTGCCCCTGATATATATATATATATATATATATATAAGGATATCTCAGTGTTGTGGAACATTTTGAGATAGCTTCAAGTCTTTTTGGGGCATAAAATTAAGGAACTAAAATAAAGACTATAGCTGTAAACTATGTACCCACGCATGAACAGGATTAGCAATACGCATATTTATGGGAACACTATAAAATGAAATATTCAGGAGTATGGATTAAAAGGGATTCTGTTATGACAACTAAGAATATGTGTGAAGAGACTAAACAAAAGATAATACAAAAACTGAGAAACTGAAAGCTCTTCTGTATGGATATAGATAGCAGATAGCAAAATACAAGCAGTGGAAATGTTTTTAGTCCCTTTACTTTTCTATACAAGTAAGACACATTTTTATCAACCAAAAAATAAGATGTGGGAAATAATTAATATTAAGTTGAAGAAATGTCCCTGGGAGGGGAATAGGGGAAGGGTCAAGTGGGATAAGTTGATATTTATAATAGAACAAGGTGGTTTAGGATTACCTGCTTTGAATGGATATTTTAGAGATGCATAGTTAAGGCTCGTACACATAACACAAGTAGAAAGCTATAATTCAAAGTGGAAAGGGATGATAATGAAGTATGGGGAAATTTAGGAAATAAGAACAAAGCAGGATGTTGGACGCAGATCCTTAAGGAGGATAACAACAGCCGTACAGAAAATAACATTCATAAACTAGCAGAAATTATTCTAAGAACTAAGCTAATGTGAGAATGGAGAAAGATTTTGCTAACAAAGATTACTGAAATTAGGGGAACAGAGAATAGGTAAGAGGAGCAGGACTTTACTGGAGAAAAATGGCAAAGGAACCAAGGTATTGGGAGCAAATAACTAGAGAGGGCAAGGTAACTGAATGAGAAAAGGCCAAAAAGAAATTTGGACTGCAGGCTAGAGACAGTCTTCCATATCAGGGACTGACATCAGAGCATAAGCAAAGAGAAAGGGATGTGGGAATCCTAAGTGAAACACCTGCTCTGATAGAGTTTTTGGTTGAATCTAGAACATAAGATGCTGTTAAAAAGGGATAATTAGTAGGGCATATAAAATAGTGCATGATAACTATAGGAATCAATCAGAGAAGGTTAGAAAAGATTGGGAAGATAGAGTAGGTAAGAAATTCACATGGAAACAATGGGTAACATATGTATGGCTCCCAAATATGCAACAAAGTGTAGAAGATTTAGGATTTTTGCTTGGAAGTGTTTGCACAGGTATTTTTATACCCCAAGCAGACTTCAAAGAGTTTTTCCTGAGGTAGATTGCAAATGTTGGACGTGTGATTGGGGAAGAAAGAGGTACCTATGACATATGATCTGATGTTGTCTTTTCTGTCTGGATTCAACTTATGAATTATTGGAATAAACTCGGATCTCAGACCAGTCATATTCCAAGGACTTTAGTCCACTGAGCTCTGCCTCCTGTACCCATAATCCTTCATTCAACTAAGATTATCTTGGATCTCATTTGCTCATTTGCCACCATTCCTGGATAGCAGCTTGATTGTTTGCTCTGCTGGAGTGTATCCTTTTTTTTTTTTTTTTTTTTTTTTGGAGTATTTTGGAGTGTGGTTTAGATTGCTGTATCCCCTACCCTTGTTTTCTTGTGTGTGGTTATTTGCAGTTTAGCCTTTTTCTCTTGTAGTAGGTTAGTATAGGTTTAGGACTAGGTGTTGTCTGATTAGCAGGCTTTTCCCACCTAGTGTGGTTTTGTAATGGATAGTGTTTGCTGTGTTTAGATGTTAGGGTTTATTCTTGTTAGTCTTTAGTAGTGTAGTGGTTAAGTTTCCTGGTATGGAGAAGGGTTTTAAAAAGTGCATAACTTGCAGTCACAAGCTGCCATTGCAGGACACCCATGACAGGTTTGTACACTTTCTGGGGTTGCCCATTTTGACTCTCCTTGTGGTATTTGCAAAGGCTTTGTCACTCACACTGACAACGAGAACAGAGCCAAGTTGGTCCTGAAAAGACTGTTGCCAGCCATCAATTATTCTTCTGCTTCTTCCAGCAAAGGAAAAGTCTGATCAGGGTCATAAGCAGGGCTTCAAGGACCCCAAACCTTCCAAGGGGGACCAAAAATGATCAGCCCCCTCTCCTTCTTCTAGTTTGCTGGATCCAATGGTCTCAAGGTCCTGGCTCCCTGATGGTTTCTGCAAAGTTGTTGGTTCCAACACCTCAGAGATTATCATCTTCAGCTCAGATTGCAGGTAAAGCTCCAGCCTCCACTCTTAGTGTTCCAGGCCCCTTCTTGTCCAAGGGAGCACCAACAGGTAGGACCTTTTCCCCCTTTTCCCGTCCTAGTCGTCAAGAGTCCTCACCAGAGTAATCCCCATTTCTGCCCCTCATATGAAGTTCTCCAGTTCAGATCCGGTCATCAGAGCCATCATCCAGTATGTGAGCCTCCAAGCCTCCTTAGTTGGCTTGGTCATCCTGGTTGGTAGGGAGTTTAAGACCCATGGAATTGGAACAGTTAATGGAGTCCTTTTTACAGGCACAGATACAGTTAGAGTGATCCCCCTTGCTTTGGACCCTAGACCTGATGTGTTGGCTCATTTAATTGGTTTTCTTCCTAGAGACTTATGGTTCCAAAGTCATTGAAGCTGGTTGCCTTTCCTTACTTAGAGTTGGATCTGACAGTTTAATTGATTTTGGCTTCTACCCCAACCTTGGATTTCTCAAATCCGGCTGCATTGGAGCTGAATGGGTCTCAGAGTCAGCATGTGGAGACAAGGGTATCCAGGTTGAGTCTATATGACTTCATCAAACTTTATTTACCTTGAATGGCTATTCATCGAACCAACATAATCAAACGTCCCTTCATCGAATGTTCGCATCAGTGAATGTTTTTCCCAGGGAAGGAAGTCACTTGGCAAACATACAGAAATTTGCCCTTTCCCCACTGTTGTGTGATCTTGCAGTTGTTATAAATAAGTGGGGGGGTGCAGTCTCCCACATTGGGGGTGTGTGATTGGTGTAGTCCCCCCCCCCACTTTGGTGGGTTTAAAGTACTGTGTATAGGTACCATGAGAAAAACATTCACTGATGTCAACATTCAATGAAGGGCCATTCACTGATGGTTCAATGAATAGCTGTTTGAAATAAGTAAACTTCGATGAAATTATATAGACCCATCTAGTTTATGTTCGACAATTCCAGTTTTGTGGTCATCCTTCCCACTTCAGGCCTTTGCTGTTGAAAGTTTGGCTCCAGTCTCATCATCAGGGTAGGTTGGAGTGGCTCCAGAGACCAATGTGTCCTTGGAATCTTGGTCCACTGGGTTTGGGCAGCCTGCTTCAGTTTCTGCCTTTGTCAAGAGAAGGATTGGTCAGCTGCAACCAGCATCCCTCCCTCTTCAACATCTGTGCCTGTGGACACACTTCAGTCTGCTCCAGGACAGCTCAGCCTGTGTGGTCGCCGGTCTGCCCTACCTTTATGGCCACTGGCCTATTCCATTTTGCTCCTGAATTCTCCATGGTGGGAAGTTTTAGGCAAGCAGCAGTGCAAAAGGAAGCAGCTGGGATTCTCCTGAAGAATCCCTCACCAAGAATACTGACCTTGAGGAAGGAGAGGGTCCCCTAAATCCCCCCCCCCCATGAGGAGTACAGATGCCTTTGTGATCTTTTTTGGGGGGGCTGTACTTTTGAAGCCCTGTTTTGTGAGGAGACAGTATTTCTGTAGGCCTTCATGGTGGGCCCAACCACGTCCTGGATGCTTCCCCCTCTGGATGCCCTTATTGATCTGGTATCCCAGAAGGCATGGAAGGAGCCCAATACAGTAGAACTGATCTCTAAGTAACCAGACAATATTTTTACCCCCCCCAAGGATCTGCAACATTGGAGTAGGAATCTGGTTGTGGATGCAGTTGTGGTGGTGGTGGCAGCCACTAAGAAGGACATCTCAGAATAGAGTTTCTTAGTTTATAACCGAATAGGGAATCTCAGGCACTGGACCAGTTGAAGAAACAATCCTATGCCTCAGCCACATTCACACTGAAGGCATTAAACCATCTCACTCACTTGACCAGACTTCAAAGTGATATTGCATCAGAAATGTCAAGAGTAATTCAGACACAGTAGACTCTAGAGTCTCAGAAGATGTTGGAGACTCAGATGTCCACTTTACAGTCTACTGCTAAAGTGTTGATACATCGTCTGTCTAACACAGCTGATGGCACGTCATGAGCTGCTAGTGCCAGCATTGCCATACATCACCTTTCTTAGATAAGCCTGTGTAATTTTTCAGCTTGCTTCAAGGCATCCTTTATTAATGCCCCCTTTGATGGCTTTTCACTTTTTGGGCCTAACATTAAGGACAATTTTGACCAGGAGTGAGCAGGATGGGAAGACCCTATCTGCCATTGAAATCCATTTTGCTACCCCTCAACAGACCATTTGGTCTCTTTTTTTACAAAAGAGCAGAAGTCCCTTCAGAATGCTCCTTCTGAGGGTTCCCTCTGTGGCAGCAGAGTAACAATGGTAGCCACAGTCTCTGCAGTGCTGGTCCACAGAATCAGGAGCTTTCTCTGCAGAGCCCTTTTAATGACCCAGAAGGGTTGCCCTAATGTTCAGCTCTAGAGGTGATAGGGACTCATTTGGCTCTACATCCAGAAGCTTGAGGGGCCATCACCTTAGACGCATGGAAGCATATCCAGAGGCTATTCTATTTTTTGGAAACTCTAAATTTAAATCTCAAACATCTCCCAGATATGCCACCCATCAGAGAAAGGATGGAGTCTTTGAAATTCAGAAGCTGTTAGAAAATCGAGTTATCCAAGAGGTCCCACCCGAACAATAAAAATCTGGGATCTATTCAAGGTTCCTTATGGGTCCAAAGAAAAACAAAGACCTAATCCAATTTTGGATATGAGCAGGCTGAATCTTTTTGTAAAACAGACCAAGTTCTAGATGGTCATGATGCAGTCCAATCAGCCTCTGTTCAGGAATGATGACAGGATGTGCTCGACTTACCTCAAGGATGGCTGTCATCATAGAAGATAGCAAGGAATTCAAGAAGATTTCTGTGCTTCTTGTTGGGAGCCAATCATTACCAATTCAGAGTGCTCCCCTTTGGTCTCACTACCACCTTATGATTTTCAACAAATCATAGCAGCCTGGCTCACGATGAAGGGGTTCCAGGTCTTACATCTTACATGGACAAATGCCTCCTAAATGCCTCCATGAGAACATCCTCCATCAAAGCCAGGGACAACTTACCCCAGCTGGGCAGCTCATTGGGAATCACAGTTAACTATCTGACATCCAACCTTCTTCCTATGAAAATGATAGAGTTCATAGGCTGCCACTTTGACACAGTTTCTCAGATTGCAAGGCTCCCAGTTTCCAGAGTATTAGCCCTGTTGAGTCTAGCCTTTTCCTTGCTCTTTTACCACCCCCTGGCTTGTCTTGTTTTCAGACTCTTAGGACACATGGTGGCCACCATCTGCTTGATTCTTCCAGCAAGACACCACATGAGGGTTCTGTAGTGGACACTGGTGGTGCAATGGTCTTACTTGACATATCTGATGGAGTTGCCCATTGTGCTCACAAAGGTCTGTCGAAATCAGATCAGGTGGTGGTTGGAGTGTCCGTTGGTATCCACCAGAAGACCATTTGTTCTCCCTCTCCACACTGTTATGACAGATGCTTCTTTTCTCAGGTGGGGAGCATTTTGAAGGGAGGAATGTCCAGGGAATTTGGTCCACTGTCATGGCCAATGTTGACATTAATGTCTTGGAGATGAGGGTGGTCCTCCTCAGGTTGCAAGCTTTTCAGGGCATTCTTCCCAAGGGTGTGAATTCAGGTCAAACTGACAATATCTGGTGTTTGGTATCTGAACAAACAAGGGAGAACCCATTCCTATAATTTTTGTTGGAAAGCCACAAGAGTCTAGCAATTAGTGATTTCATCTCAACACTTTCCTGCTACCATGCACATCCCATGGGGTTCCAACATATTGGCAGACAGTGAGCGGAAACATTTTCTTTCTGCATGAGCGGTCCTTGAATCCAAGAGTTGCCACTTGGATTTTTTTGGTACTGGGGCACTTCGTGTTCTGACCTGTTTGCATCCCTGTCCAGAACCAAGTGCAGCAGCTTTTATGCCTTAGTCCCTCCTCAGGGACAGTCACCTAAAGATGCTGTGCTGTATGCTTGGCCCCCTGGATCTTTTGTACACCTACTTCTCACCCCACTGATAATAATGTTTCTTCAGAAGGCAGCCTACTGTAAAGTGACTATAATCCTCATTGCCCTCTTTTGGCTCCATCAGATGCGGTTCTCTTTTATTTGGCCTCTTCTGAAGTACCCTCCTTGGGTCCTGGATCCCATTCTGGATCTGATTTCTCATCCAGTAGATCTAGATCTGCCCAACCTTTAGTCACTTAAGTTAACTACATGGATTATCCAATTTCATTGATGGCCAGAAATCTCAAGCTTTCAGACAGAGTGGTGCATATTTTGTCTTCTTTCAAAAATTGTCTGTGCATAGCATGTATGATAGTAAGTGGAAATGTTTTGCTTGTTAGGCTACCTCTAAGGGTTTGGATCCTGTTTCATCCCATTTGGAGGTCATTCCAGACTTTCTAGCAGATATGTTTAACTCAGGATCCAGTTAATCTACTATAAAGGAGCAAATGGCAGCTACTCTGAACTTTCACATTGGTAGTGAAAAGGAATACTTGTTAGTTCCCTCCCTCCTGCACCAGCTGTTATGGCAAGTTTCAATAATGGGATGACCATGTCAGGGAGGATGAATTTCCTCCTTTGTCTGTGTCCTTAGTATTTTCCCTTTGGGACTGAGCAGTGTCAGTTTGGGCAGGCAAACTCGATATGAGGTATCTAAGTTAAGTGAGGGATTATGGATAGAGGAGCAGAGCTCAGCAGGCTGAAGTCTTTGGAGTATGTCTGGTCTCAGATCTCAGCTGGATCTGACAACCCACAGGTTAAGCCAGATGCAAAGAGGCAATATGGACCTATCATTATGCTGAGTATAATTTTTTTTTTCTGGGAGTGTAATGAGTTGACAAAGTTTAAAAATTCCCTACAGAGTACTCTGTCAGAAATATTGGGTTAGCAAGTGAGTGTAACTAGGGAAATTATTTTTTTGAGCTGGGATGCAGAATCCAAAATGCCGAGACATAGTAATACCTTGTTAATTTTAATTCTGGTGGCTGCCAAAAAGCAATTACTAGAAAATAGAAATCAAAGTCTAAACCAACTATACTGAATGGAAATTGTGGGAATAATACATGCAGAATGAGGTTTAAGGGAAGGGAAGAACTGAGCAATTTATGTAATATTGGATTGATGATAGCTATACAAAAGAATATGTGTGATGTATAATGTTTGTAACTGGGAACATGTTAATATTGTTTGTTGCCTTTTATATAAATGTATGTCTGCCTATGTCTTAAGTGATAATTCAGTAAAGGTGTTAAAAAATGCCCAATCAACTTTCCAGAAGCTAGGAGATCATATACTAGCTGGAGTTGTATACCATGTTTTTATTGCATAGACAGTATGTACACTCTTTAGCTGAGCCTAATAGAAACATGCAACATGTCAGACTGATGCTGCACAGATTAAAAACATGTGGGTTGATTATTAAGATAATCCAGTATCAAGTAGGTGTTGGTCACCCAAATTGTGGCAAGAACATAACTGTACCAATCTTTGCCCATTTTCATTCAACTTGCCAACACCAAACTGTACAATGCTGCTGGATCAGGAATCGTGATCGGGTCCAGCTAGGGTGTTGAGGTCTCCAAGCATGAACAGGTGTTCTGTGGTAGGTATCCCTTTGATAGTGGTCTTAAACTCCATGTAAAAGTCATCTTTTGCCTCAGCTGAGGAGCAGAGCATGGGAATGTATACTCTTAGGATGGTCACTGGGCCTGAAGACATTGAGAAGCGGAGAAAGAGGATTTGAGCCATGCCTTTTTAATGGTGGTTCAACTGAAGACAGTAGGGAATTTCTCACTGCAAAATCAACACTATGCAATCACTGCTCTTCTAGTTCCTTCCTCCTGACAGAAAAAAATGTAGTCCTGCTCTCTGAGGCTACCATTTACTGGAAGTCTGGTCTCCTGCAATGCAGCAATATCAATATGCAGCCTCCTGAGTTCATGGTCGATGGTTGTTTTCCTGGTATTATCAAACTGGCGAAGATCATTAGAAAGGCCAGGGCATAGTATCCTGACATTCCTGCGTCCCAGTCACACTATTGGTAGTTTACTTTTCTTTTTTTCATTTCCTGGTGTTAAATATTACAGTCGGCTCTTCAGTGTTTAACTTAGCTCCAAGCACCCATTTATGCAAGTAGACTGTGGTGGGTCAGCATCTTACTGGCTGGGGACTGCTCAGCTTGAGGTGAGAGGCAGCTGACCAGTGAGACTGCGATGGTCCCTCCCACTGGAGACTGCCTGTAGCATCTGAGCTTATGCCAATCACTCTGGACTTATTACTCATAACTGTTGTCTCCTGTGTCATTTCTTGATGCTGTGAGCAGTGGCACTGGTGACCTCTCCAGTACACGAATCGTGGGAGTAGTATATGGAGATCCTGAGATGCCCAGTTGACAGGATCCCCCTCTGAGCCTCCCTGATGTGATGAAAAGGAATGCAGAGTGATACATTTGGCATCAGCTTGGCTGCAGGAGCGACCAGAAGTAAGTGAAAATTGCCAACCAGTCACCATAGGGACTCCTCTCTGGATTTTCTGTCTGGGTTTACTCCCATAGTCTATTCTTTTCCTGAAGATATCCAAAAGACCACAGGGCCATCATCCAATGGCCAGATTGTGGATTTGGAATCAGAGTTTGCCTTCTCTTAGATGAACTGTCTGACAGGCTAACAAGCTCCATCTGCTGGGGTTTGGAGTCAGAGTTTACCTTCTCCTAGGCTGTCTGCCAACCAAGGCTAATGAGCCCAGCCTGTCCACACAGTTATAACACCAGGCACTCAGTTAAGCCACACAGCAGTCTCTGTGAAAATAGGAGACCCCGCAAAAAGATACTGCTGTGAACACAACAGTGCAGGAGAGGTAATGTACAAGGACCTCCTGTCTGTTAAACCAGACAGTTGTCCCACAACAATCACTACACCTGGAAAGGAGAGGCTGTAAGAGATGCTTCATTTTCCTTCCTGTTGTGTGGGATTAAAAACCACATTGTGACATATATACTAATTGCCATTGGTGAGATTATATGCTCACAGCAACCCGGAGTTTAATTCCTGTATGTTATAGACCTGGGCAAAAGTCAAATAAGCTTTTCATAGTGTGGTGATCTACTGTATGCTACCGCATTCTCAACTCTACACTTTTCTACCAGCAGTATTCAGTATGATGAGAGTGCTATACATTAAGGGAATAGCTATTATCTTGGTGTACTTATGTGCTATCTGTTATAGAGACACTAAATGAAGGCAACTGGATAATCAGAGGGAGGTTTAAGATGGATTGCAAATATTTAGGTTCCATAGTGTCATTACACAAATAGGGATGTTTTTCAAAAATGCAAAAAAAAGGTGGTGAGGGTGTCTCATGTATCTGAAATGAAGTGAATGCCATCAAAAAAGTGTACTACCTTACTTAAAGGAGGGCCATTTGGTTAGCAAGTCCTTTATGCCCGGGAAGAATTCTGAGCAGTATCCCTAGTTAGCCAGTGTAGTGATACACATCAGCTAAGTGCCTTATTTGTACTGAGTGTGTCTAAATAAAGATAAGCAGTATTTTGGGTACTGCAACAGAATGAAAGAACAAGTGGATTAGACAGGTAGATAAAACAGTCTTGACATGAAACTTGCCCATGGTAGCAGGTTGCAGTACAGTAAATAAGTAGATGATGAAATGAAGTTTGTCCTTTTTTTAATTTGTTAACTAAGTAAACTAGTTTTTCTCAGCCAAAGGCAAATAACTATAAAGGTCCTTAGAATGAGCTATAAAATTAAAAAATCATTCTACTTAGCAGTGAAGAATGGTAAGATATGTAAATCATCTTCATGAGAAGAATGGTGGAAGAGAGTGTTAAATCTGTCCAGCAGAGGGCTTTCAGTCTTTGTATGAAGTTAAAGCAGTCTTGTATCAAAGAGAGCAGACCATGCTTCTTTTCATCAAAAGATTTTAACTGTTTAGGAATCCACACATGGTATACTGAAAATAAGCCATGAAGAATGAGATACATTATATTATAGTAATAATTCATGGTCAGTGAGTGGGCAATGCCAGGATTTAAAACTGGTGTGCTTTTATCACACTGGCGAAGCCCAATGATGAAATTAGCATGAGTCGCCCTAGTAGACAGGGGTCCAGGGAAGTAAATACTGTGGGAAGAAATAGCCAGGGAATTGTTATGGCTAGGTTTGTGTAGACCCTAGGGCCAACAGGTTCATTGGTTGGTACTAGGCTCTCAGCTGCAAAAGTGAGTAAACCGAGTGTAAGTTCAGACTCTGACTATGTAATATCTATATCATACAATGGCAACATTTTTAAAATAAAGTAAAAAACTGTCTGAAATGATTACCTCACTGAAAACAAAAATGCTGTAGTAGTTAGTATAGCAGAAAGTTTATTCAAAGATGTACTATCACACAACATACTTCTCTAGGTAAAATATTACAAACTGCTGATAATTTTTTTGCAAATTCTTATACTAAAAATGAAGAAATACATGTTGACTGTGATTTACTAGTGCTAGTTTTGTCCTCACATGTCTTTATCTTCATGCAGCCTCCTCATCTTTAACAACCTTTACAAGCTCGCAGTGTGTTTATCTATTTATTATTTTATTTTTCATTTTGAGGAGGTACAATGGCCTTGGATTGATTCAGCCAACATTTTGTTCTATTTTGCCTTTTATACTAATTAATAGAGCATTCCTACAACTTTTTTGAGCATCTAGCTCATCAAAGCATGGATTCAGTAAACAAATGGAATTGGTTGCCATTTAATGGTGATCTCTAAACCACACCAGTTTCACCTGTAACTTCAAAAGCCAGAAATGTGTCTCTTAAAAAAAATCTTAGACTATCATTCTTACGGGATAAGGACTGGGAGTATACCTGCATTTACCATCACCAAATTCTTAAGCAAATCAGAAGAATCTGGGGCAGTTAACATCTAACGACTCAACTTACCTTCAAAGTATGTAGCTCTATCCATGAGAAAATATGAAGGCCATACTATAAGAAAGCCCTCACACATAACCTAGTCATATAGCTTAACATCCTCAGCCTTAATTATCTAAATCAACAGAATTATGCTTGACAGTCATCCTTCACATCCTGATGCTGGAAAAAAAGGTAAATGTTAATTATCTGAATCTCCAGGCACTAAATTAATATGTTCATTCATTGTATTGAATCCTACAAGCAGATTGCTTAAACCCACTACTTCTAAATGATTTTACTCCCTCTTCCCTTTCTCCAGGCCAATAACTCCATTAACATTTGAAGACATTAGTTTTAATTCTGAGGGGTTTTGCTGTTTCCTACTCCATTTTTGCAAGTACAATTATATATATATATATATATATATATATATATATATATATATATATATAGAGAGAGAGAGAGAGAGAGAGAAAGAAAGAGTGTGTGGGTATGCGCATATGTGCAAAGTTAACAGATATCTCCCTATCCATGCAATTATTCACCATGGACATATTCCTGAAGCAAACACTATTACCCACCAATACATTGGAAGAAGTAGAATGACTCATGACTGTATTCATTAACAGCTGATAAGCAGCCTACTAATATAATACAGCTGGCAATCCATATGGAAAAGGTATGTTTGGTAAGTGTATCACACTGCTTATTAAGAGCAAAGGAAGCAAGCAAACTGTTTGGGCTTTCTGATCTAATGCACCCTATGGAGGTAAAACTACAACTGAAATTAAGCATTCAAGTTATGGATGATAAGTTCTCACAGATTTCAACCCCAGGGGCAAAACACAGTGAATGGACAGGCTCAGTGAAAACTCAGACTCTACATTTGGGAAGAAACAAGGTTTCACCTAGATAGATAATAGTTACTTAATGCATACTAAACAGGGGTTTCATACATGCAAGGCACAAATCTCATAACAGATGCATGCACTGTTCTAGCTGAAGTTGGATGTCTTCTTGAGTCATACCACTTTGCTATTCTTTAAAACTCTTATACAGTAAAATAAAAGGTGATTTTTCAATATAGTATACAAACGTTATCATCTATCAATGGATAATGGAAGAAATGGACACTGTGGTGGAAATTAGGTATTATGAGAAAGAAATCAGTTGAGAGATGTAAAATGAAGTCCATGATATTATGCAACATAAGACTAGCAAAGATTATTAAGTGTTGAGACTGAATGCGGCAGAAGTTGCAAATAGATTGATAACTATATGAATTGAACTTTGGAATGTGCTTGGACTGTTTGAAGTGTATATGAAGCAAATGTCCATGGGAATGGTGGAAGTTATAAAGCTCTTGCATAACCAAGGGGTAAATTTGGAACACATAAAGCAGCAATGTATTTATCTATTTAACATTTGTTTACCAGGAAAGTTCGACTGAGACAGAGCCCATTTTCAGCAAAGGCCTGGGGAGAAATGCTCCAGATGAATGTCTTTGGAATGTGGGAGGAAACCAGAGGACTCAGAAGAAACCCACATGAACACAGGGAGGACATGCAGACTCTGCACAGAAGGCACCCCAGCCAAGAAGCGAATCAGAAAACCTCTTGTTGTAAGGCAACATTACTAACTACTGCACCATTGCGCCTCCCTAAAATTTGAGATAAAGCACCTAAAACAGTAAAGCTAGTTGAGCAGATTAGACAATAATTAACTGGATTAAAGAACAAGGCAAGGAAATAACATTTAAGCTGCACAGTTACAGAAGATGAGACAGGCAAAAGTCTTTATGGAATATATGAAAATATATCAGTTTGTAAAAGGATCACAAAAGAATCATTGGGAACAGTGCTGATGAAACATTTGCCTATACTGGATTCAGAATTCAAACATGAGGAAACCCAGCCAATGCTGATAGAATTTCTGAACTGTTATGAGAAGTAGAAGATATGTGGAAATTTTAAAAAACAGGTCTGAAAAGTCAGCAGCAGGGATACCTGCACTTCTTCTTCTTTTGGCTTTTCCTGGTTAGGGGTCGCCACAGCGGATCACCTGTCTGCTCATAACTGGCAGTGGGGTTTTACGGTGTCGAGTTGCCAGCCCGGCCCCAACCTACCACAGAAGACACACCACACACTCACACCTAGGGCCGATTTTAGAAAGTCCAATCCACCTACAGTACGTCTTTGGGATGTGGGAGGAAACTGGAGCACCCGGAGGAAACCCATACAACCACAGGGAGGACATGCAGACTCCGCACAAAAGACACTACAGCCAAGGATAAAACCAGAGAACCTCTTGCTGTGAGGTGACAACACTAACAACTGCACCACCGCGGCCACCCAGCAGGGATACCTGCACTAATAGAGCATAATCATTCTGAAGAATCATATGAGATTTCTAGATGTGATAAAATAGCACAATAGAGAAAACTGAAATTTAAAATAATTCCCTGCTGTTCTGATGGTGTTTTGTGATGAGAAAGTGTTAACATTTGAAATGAATGAAATGATTAGAAAGATAAAGAGCTACCAATAAAACCTCTATGATTACAAATGGAACAGGAAAACAAGGAAACATCCCAGCTAGTTCCAAGATGGCTAAACAGTGAGTAACAACTTAATTTCAGCTTTCCCTATGTGAAAACAGAAACTCAGAAAAGAGAACCAGTGAATTTATCTTTTTGGGTAAATTTCAGTTACTGGCTAGTAAGTGCATTGCATGAATGCCAGCAAATAAGAAATTTATTGAAAGAAAATCAATCACAAAAGATGAGGCAAAAACACCAGCTGAGAAGCATCCTGTAGTTGTTCAGCAAAAAGCAGTTCAAGCTCCAGCTATGCTGCAAGACATGACATCCCATAAGCTAGAAGAAAAAAATAAGTCAAATGTGTTCGAAGCTGATTAAAATAAACAATACACTGAAGGAGTATATCAACTCAAATAACAAAAGGCTGTAAAAATAGAAGCAGCTTTAAACAAATATTCAGATGAGCTGAAAAAACTGCAAAAATCACAGGTTGAAATGAAGAAAAGGCTGGCTGAGTATGAGACTGCTCAAGAAGTGATGTTTTAAAAAAAATAGAATTAGAGGACAGAGCACGTAGGGAAAACATGAGATTTTATGCTGCACTAGAGGTATTGGCAGAAACAGACTGTATTACTTTTATGAAAGCACAAATAAACAACTGGACTGCTATTTTATAGCATAAGTTGTTAATTGAAAGGACACATCATGTGTATGCCCCTAACCTGGCTAAGAGAAAGCAGCCAAGACCTCTAATAGTAAAAATGCAATCTTACCAGCAAAAAGAGTAGATTCTGACAAAACTGTGGCAAACAAAATACTAAAAGTTGGCAATAGTAGAGCATTTGTGGAAAATGAATACTCATTGTACACAAGGCAGAAGATAACTAAATTTATTCCAGCAATCAGGGAATGTCAAGAGGCAGGTGTGAGATTCAAGTTGCTGTGTCTAGCTTTTTTCAGAATATTTTTCCAGGACAGTCAAAGTAATTTTTAATGCAGAATATGATAAGGAGGAAATACAAAAGTTTGTCCAACAAAAAGTGAGTTATCAAACATTAGCGGACTCTGCTTCTTATTCTTCTAATAAGGCTCATAGAGTGATTATGCCAGTGAAGCCTTTTTCAACATTCCAAAGAAAAATACTTGAGAGACAGAGAATAGTATAAGAATTGACTAGAAAAAAACAGGAATAAGTTAGAAATGAACCAGATATTGGAGTTTAAAGATGAATATCAACAGGAACAAAGCCAGCAACTCAGAAATTAATGAATAAAGTGGGATTACAAAGCATCAATCATATTTGTGAAATATAACAGAGCAAAAAAACCTAGAAATATTGGATTTTGTTTTTACTTTGTCAAACTTGTAAGGGACTTCAAAGTACATACCCTACTTCACATCATTAATGTTTGGAAAACACATTATGGAGATTGGAAAATAGATAATTGTAAATAAAATAATTGTCCTTAACAGTATTTTTATAAAATATGACATATACTGAATGTTATACAGTACAGCATTGTCAGATATTTTTGTGTGTGTTGTAAGGATACAAAGTAAACAGGTGCCCTTTTTTCCTTCTTCTTTCTTACTGTCTATTTTTAAGAAATGTAGGCACTGCTATGTAAAAAGAGCAGAGAGCCTGTACAAAAGCATGTTCAAGATAATAGGCTGTAATCTTGTGTCCTTGAAGTGACTGACAGGTTGTAGAAGTATACTAAGCATGATATAAGTAACATTTACAGCCTTTTCTTGCTTTTGCATATGAGAATGACTGGATTAAGGCCTTTGGATTGATCTAACAACATGTTTTAAGTGGAAGCAAGTAAATAAAAGAACACCAAAAGTAATTAAAAGTTTTCCTTTAGCAAATAAATGTGCAACATGAGAAACTTGTAGCTAAAGGTGACTGTGCATCTGGTTCTCATGTCTCTATGGATACAATCTGATAAGAAGGCAATAAAAACAGAATGCTGTTTTTTTCAATAATTAAAAGGTAATATTTTCTGAAAGCATTCAAGTTATTTTTTTACATCTGGGAGAGGAGTAAAGATAAGACAAAAACAGACAGCACATGTAGGTAAAAGCACATGCTGTAACATGCACCTTAGCATGGATACCCTTCATTGTAGGTTGGTTGGAACCTGTGATTGTAGCTGTCATTCTGGGACAAATGTTCCTATTAGGAACATTTATTTGAAGATGTGCATAGTTTTGTCTATTTGTACTAAGTTAGCAGGTTATAGGGGTGTCATGATAGTGTGCCTATTGTATTTGTTTTTTGAGTGTTTTCAATAAAACAAAAAGTCCAGTTACATGTGATGGATATGACAAGAAACAACTGTTTAAAAGATCAGCTTGCCAAACACTAGTGTATGCATGCAACACAAAAGCTGAAACTAGACATTAAAAAAAGCTGTTATACGTAACAGGTGGGAATAATAACCTCTTATCATAATGGGAAAACTTCCAATACTATCTTTGAAAGTTAATGGTCTCACAGGTATATACAAAAATGAAAGAGTAGTGAACTATATTAAGAAATGCAGACTGCAAATAGCTATGCTACAGGAGACACATTTGGAAAGAACTAAGCACATGAATTTAATAAAGGATTTCAGGATGGTTATTCAGTAGAATATCTGGGAGAAAGGAAAATGGGAGTACTTACATTAGTTGCTAGAGGAGCCCCAGCAGTGACAGAAGAGGAAAAATATATAATAATGGTAGATTTGTAGTAATAAGGGGCTAGTGGCAAGGGAGGAGGATTACATTGATGTGTATTTATATTCAACCTAAAACTCCTACATTGTAGCATAAGAAAATTCTGGGAGAATATTACTTATAGGTGGGGACTGAAATTTGATTTGCAACAAGAAGGATGTACATGGGGGGCCTAGATGGGAAAATATAACATAAGAGGGTAGATTTTTGAAGAACTTTAGTGAAAGTATTTGGTATGGAATATGTGAATTTAGTAGGAGCTTAGAGAGAATTTACATATTATTCCCCAAAGTACAAAACTGGGCTAGGCTAGACAGAAATTATATTTCTCAAGAATATGTGTGTTTAATTGAAAGTTTTCATACACATCCAATAACTATTTCAGATCACGCACCAGTAATACATAAAATAAAAATTCAAGGTAATCAAATAAAAATGAAACAGTGGTGCTTTCCAACTTATCTGTTAAACAGAAAGGAATCTAAGGAAAGGATAGTGGAATTTTTTCTGGGGTTATTAGGGAAAATATAGATTGGCAGTGGTATAAGATTAAAGTGGAGTTTAAAAATAGAGTAGAAATAAAAGAAAAGGAGACATGGTTAAGAAGTAATAAGAATGATTTAGGAGGACTGATGAAGGTTAAATTATTGCAGACTAGAGGGAATTTCACAGAACAAGAAGAGGTGCAACTGCAGACTGCCAGAGACGAAATAAGTGAGTACCTGGATAATATGCATGAGTTTAGAACGATTGCTATTATTATGGTATTTGATAACACCAGAGCACTAAAGCTTTTAGCACAACAGCTCTAGCTCAGACAATAGAAAGTAGAAAGGGTTTCTGCCAAGCTGAGGGAGCCTATAGCAAGAAAAATAACCAGAGATCATTTAGAAGTATTAGAAGTATTTTAGAAATTTTAGAAAAATCTGTACAAAGCAGAGAAATGTTGAATCAAAAAAGTGCAAATGGAAATGTTTATATTGAAGAATTAAATATGCCAAAGTTAAAGGTTGTTGAGGTTCAATTAACAGGATAGGAGGAGATGAGATAAAAATGATGATGTTTAACCAATATACAGGAAGGTCTACAGATACAGATGGTATTCCTGCAGATGTTTAGAAGCTAGGAGGGAAAATAGTAATAGAGATCTGGAAGGCTTTATATAACAGTATTATAAAAGGAAATGAAAATGAAAATATAATACACAAGTAGAACCAGAACGGAAAGGCAGCTTGAAATCACACAGTCCATTAAACAGCCATCAGCGTTGTAGTTAAAAATCCTTCTTTATTCCACAAATAAAAAGAAAGAAAACGAAATGAGCGTTTTCACGTATGCACCATACGCTTCATCAGATTTCATTATTTACAGAGGCAGCTCAGTTTAAATAGTCACATCTTGCATCCAATTAAGATAATTGCCTTACCAATTAATAAAATCTCAAACTTTTAAAGGCATAGCTAACTTCTAGGACAGTATTGGATGTGTATACTTTATTTAATACATCATGACACAATATAATCTATTACCCTAATATCCTAGCCATTACTAAACTAATTCTAAGATATATATCAAAATCTAAATGTAAATATCAAATTTAAAAAATATAATAATATTAAATATATATTATAATAATAATATAATATAGTATTATAAAAGGAGGAGATGCACCAACATTGTGGAAGAAAGCTGTAGTGGCTATAATACCTAAAAATGCAAAAGACCCATCAGATCCAGCTTCATACAGGATCATTTCAATTCTAAACCATGATTACAAAGTGCTTATGTCTATAATGGCTAAAAGAATTGCAAAGATGATGCCAAAATTGAAAGATATGGATAAATGTGGTTTTGTGGAGTGGAGGCAAATATTTAACGAGATTAATGGAACAATGATCTAGAAGGAAGCAGAATATAACAAAATACCATTGTTGCTGGTGGATCTTGATGCACAGAAAGCATTCCACAGAGTAAGCTGGGATTTTATGAGTAGGGCAATGGAAGCATTTGCATTCCCTGACACAATAATAAGGTTAATTAGGAGGATATATGAGGGATCAGAGGTGAAAATTAAAGTGGGGGATTCTCTCAGATAAGTTCTGTTTGAACACAGGAACCAAGCAGGGCTGTCCTCTTTCCCCTTTGTTATTTACATTATATTTAAAACAATTGGCAAAGAAAATAAGGGACTCAGAAATTCAAGGATATAATTGGTATGGTAACCAAGAAAAGTTGTCTTTATTTGCAGATAATATTACATTGCACCTGATTAAAACCAGAAAAGGACATTTCAGCTTTGTGGAACATTCTGAGACATTTTCAAGTCTTTCCAGGATACAAAGTGAATGTGGACAAAACAAACGCAATGGCTGTTAACTATATAGCCATAAATAAATTGGTTCAGCAATGCCCATAGTTATGGGGACATGATAAAATGTAGTACTTAGGAGTATGGATTAAAAAGGATTATGTTACGGCAGCTAAGGATAATTGGGAATAGACTAAACAAAAGATAATACAAAAACTTAGAAACTAGAAGCTCTGTTTATGGACATGGATAGCAAGACACAAGCAGTGAAAATACTTTAGACTCTTTAGTTTTATACATAGGTCAGGCATATTTTTATCAGCCAGAGGAGAAGTTGTGAAAAGCAATTAATGACGAGTTGAAGGATTTTATCTGGGAAGAGAAGAGTCAAATGGGATAAGTTAATCTTTCCAACAGAACAAGGTGGTTTGGGTTTACTTGATTTGAAGGGGTATTTCAGAGCTACATAATTAAGGCTCCTATACAAAGTGGAAAGGGGAAGCTCAAGAAATAAGAAGAGACTGGAATTTTGGATACAGATCCTTGAGGAGATAGCGATAAACATGCAAATTATCATCATAAAGTAGCAGAAAGTATTCTAAGAACTAAGCCAACATGAAAATGAAGAAAGTAGATTCTGTCAATAGGGATGACAACATTTAGGGGTACAGAAAATAGGCAAGAGGGGGCTGGAATTTACTAGAGAAAACTGGCAGAGAAACCAAGGTAATGGAAGCAAGTAATTATAGATGGAAATGTTGTAGAATGGGAGGAGACCAAGAATTTATTTGGACTGCAGGCTAGAAACTGTCTTCCCTATCAATAATTGATATCAGAGTATAGGCAAACAAAAAAGAATAGGGGATCCTAAGTGAAAAATCAGCACTAGTAAAGTTTTTAGTAGAATCTAGAAGAGAAGCTGCTGCTTTTTTTTTTTAAAAAGGGATAATTAGTAGGGCATTTAAAATATTGCATGATTACTATAGGAATCAATCAAAGGAGATTAGAAAGAGTGACTGAATAAGCACTTCACAAAGAAACAATGGGAGGATATATGTATGGCCCCCAAATATGCTACAAAATCTAGAATATTCAGGATGTTTTCTTGGAAGGGTTTGCATAGGTATTTGTATACCCCAAGCAGAATCCAGTGAATTTTTCCTCAGATAGTTTGCAAATGTTGGAGGTGTGATGGGGAGGAAGGAGGTAATTAGGAACATATTTCTGGGAGTATGATGAGTTGGCAGACTTGAAAAAATTCCCTGCAGCCTAATCTGTCAGAAATACTGGGTGAGCAAATTTGTAAAATAAGGAAATGATTTTTTAACTGTGTTACAGAATTGGAATTGCTAAGACATAGTAAAGACTTGCTAAGTTTAATTCTGGTGGCTGTCAAAAAAGCAGTTACTAGAAAATGGAAATCAAAGTCTAAACCATCCATACTAAAAGTACTGAATATAGTAGTAGAAATAAAAGAACTGGAAGTGGGATCTTTAGAAAATGATAGGAGCAAATTACATAGGAAAAAAATGGGAATTAGGGGATCAATATAGGCATAATAATGAAATGGATGAGGAATGATGTTTAATGGAAGACAGGAATGGAAAGAGGTATGAAATGTCTGATTAACAATCACGGTTTAGAAAATTATAGATGATGTATAATGTTTACAATTGAAAATATGTCAATATGGTTTGTTTTTGTTTATATAAATGTGTGATTGCCTAAGTCATAAGTGATAATTCAATAAAGATGATTCTTGTTTAAAAAAAAAAAAGAAAAGAAAAACATCTCCGGTGAAAGATGCTGATGCTGGATAAGCAAGGATGAATGGAAGGCTAGGTCAGATTTGAATGAAAAGAAAAAATGTATATATACATATATATATATTTATATGTTTGTGTGTGTGTGTGTGTGTGTGTGTGTGTGTGTGTGTGTATATATATATATATATATATATATATATATATAATATTTATATATATATATATATATATATATATTTATATGGGTCCTAGTCATCTAACCATGTTTCTGTGGACCCACTTTAGCAAAAGTGCATTTTATCGAAAATGCACTTTCGCTAAAGAGAGATTGGAAAATTAAAGAAAGCATGGAGTTTTCATGCACCCTTAGTTGTAAATCAATGTATAGTGTTGATTTACAACTAATGAAACTATCGCTGACATCGTGGTATGGTGGGGATAAGGGAATATTCTCTTTTCCCCACTGTAGTGCGATCTCGGAGTGAGAATAATAAAGTGGGGGGTGCAGGGGGCTTGCACACCTGCATAACACTGTTTCATGTAATATTTTTTTTTTTATTTTTTTAAGTGATTTTGTTTAGCGAAAGCGCATTTTGGATAAAATGCACTTTTGCTAAAATGGGTCCACTGAAACATGGTTCGATGAACTGTGTTTTTGATCAAACAACAGGGATCCATATACATATATATATATATATATGCAATGTTGAGACAGACGAAAAAATTTCACTGGAAAATATATACTAGACACTGAAATGTTGGTATATTATTATGAAAGAGATGTTTAATTTGTGACACAGAGAAAGTGACTGCGCTTTTATAAGTGCAGAAATATGAAATTAAAATACATACAAGTTACGAGAACTTCACTGTTTCTAAGAAATGGCAATTTGGAACAGTCAATATAAAATTTTTTTAATCATCTCTAGCAATTAGAACCAAAAAAAAAACATGATCTGTTGCAATTAGTGCTGAAACCAACAAAGTATAAAATATATCCACAAAAATAATTCAGCACTGAAGCAGGCCAAAAAACACTGCAAGAAATGAGTACAGACCAACAGCGTATACATTTATTAGAGTAAGCACTTTCACAAATGCAATTGCAGACAACAACAAACTACAGAACATATATATATTAAAATAACTTAAAAATGTTTAAAACAGCCAATGAGAATATTGATCATATCAGTTACCAAGCAACCCTAATTAAGACACAATTATGCTCCATCAATTATGCACAATTCACTTACGCCTTAGCCTGCATTACTTAAGCACAGGCCTCAAGAAAAAATAGTCTTTAAGCACCTTACCTGCATGCGATCTTAGCTTTAAAATCCATTTTAATTCACTATTTTCTGTGTCATTTACAATATCGCCTAGTAGTTTGCTTGCATATATCTCATCTATAACCAAAAACTTAAAACTGTGTTCCACCTTCATTCAACATATGCTTAGCTACAGCGCTAAACATATGCCCTCTCCATGCACAATACAAATGATTGCAAATTCTTTCCCTAAGTTTCCTATTGGATTTACCTACATAAAAAATAACAGTGTGTACAATAAGTGTAGTGCAATCTGCATCAACTAAAAATCTAAATTCTCTGCCAAACTGAATGTATAATCTCAGCAGAAGTATCTATATAATCACAGTAAGCAAAATTATGGCATTTCTTTGTGCCATTACCATGTAGCCTATTTCTACATCCTCACACTTAGGGTAGCACAGCATTCTCTTTAGCGATGCTAATCCAGTAGTATGGAGAAAAATTATACAGAAAGAAGCATTTTTTCCATGCTCTACCCCTTCCAATAAGGGTGCGCATTGGCCATCCAAGGAATGATCTCGGAGTCGACGGAGGAGGAAAGGAAACACCCCCGTTCAGGGATGAAAGTCATCAGTTCATCAAAGAAATGTGGGGGAAAATAAGCAGCTAGTTTGGACTATATCTTCCAGAATATTGTCTCCATTATAGACTAATGTTTTGAAGAAAGGACTTTTGTTTATTCCTGCTAGATGAGGTGAATTAACTCAGAGTATCATTGAATTGCATATGTTTACACATAACCTTACTTTGAAAACTGCTTTTCATTGTAGTTCATTTGCTAAAGATTAGTATGTTTTTAAGAAACTGAGTTTGTATACACAACAGAACCACCCTCTTATAGATGCTTTTTTGAGTGTATGCAAAAATGAGATATATCACATTTTTGAGAATAGGAACAATATATTTTTTAATATAACAGTGGAAGAGAGGAGAGCTCTCTATGACCTTAAGTCTGATAATAATATCATTATTCACCCCACAGACAAGGGTGGCTCTGTGGTGATAATGAATGCTTCATTTTTTTTACAATTCCATAAATGATATGCTGCTCAGTGATGATTATACACATAGGAATATTACATCTGCAGGTATTAAAAGATTGAGTGATCGATACAGGGATGGTATATCTGAGTGCCATATTAATGGTGATATAACTAAGGACTTATTATATGAATGTGAATAAACCTGTAATTCCCTGCTTATATGGGATGCCCAAGATTCATAAGCAACCCACTATCTCCCCTTTTTGGCCAATTGTGTCAGTAGCAGGTTGGATCACTGAGCCTGATTCTGAATATGTAGAAAACTGTTTACATCCTGTTTTGGACAATTATGAGTATGTTTTATGTGACACTAAACAATTTTGTAATGATTTATATGAACATACCAGTAACATATCTAAATGTGGTAGCTATTATATGGTTAGGATAGATGGTAAATCTCTGTTTACAGTAATACCCAATATGGAAGGTATTGAAATTATGAAGTTATTTTTATATAAATACAGTGAATATGAGAGATTTTTTATTGATTTACTGTGTTTTCTATCACCTGGAATACAATGTGTTTGTTTTTGACAATCAATATTACTTACAGTGTGCTGGCATAGCTATGGGCACATCTTGTGCTAAAAGCTATGCCAACATGGTTATGGGGCAATGGGAAACTAATTTTGTAATTTCTTTTGAATATTATGTGGAGATATGTTTATATAGTCATTTTATCAACAATATATTTATTTTATCGAGAGATACACATGAATGATTATGTAAGTTTTTACAATATATAGAAAGTAGCTCCACTTTGATTTCTTTTTCTATTAGTTCCATCACTGAGATTGAAGTCTTACATATAAAAGTTTGTAGAAGCAGTGAAGGGACATTTTTTACCAACTTATATAGGAAAGAGTGTTAACAGATTTTCTTAACTCTATCAGTCTAGTATGCACACCCCCTCACATTTTTAGGAAAGTAACTATTAGACAGTCTATGCGTATGTCCAGATTAAATATAAGGGATGAGAACTTTGTTAATGATTTGGATAAATTAGATGATATTGCTTTTTTAAAAAGGAGGGTATAAAACTGAAGAGATAAAATTAGCTAGGTCTAAAGTGATTAACATGTGAACAACTGACACTAAACCATTCTTCTGTTCATGTAGTACTGTCATTAAACCAATGAAGACAGGTGATAGATTATCATTTCATATGTTTCTTACTTCAGACACTATGGCCCATCAACATGTTATATTTAAGAATTGGAATAGATATTGCTGGAACTAAGCCTAGTTCCTATTATAAGAATAATATGTTGCTATTGAGAATGCTGTGCTACCCTAAACATGAGGATGTAGAGGAAACGAGGCTACGTGGTAATAGCATGAGAAAATGTCACAATTGTGCTTACTGTGATTATATAGATATTTCTGCTAAGTTTATACATCCAGTTAGTTGCAGAGAATTTAGATTTTCAGTTGATGCAGATTGCAATATGAAAAATATAGTGTACTTAGCTTATTGTACACAGTGTTACTCTTTTTATCTGGGTAAATTCAAGAGGAGACTTAGGAAGATAATTTGTGATAATTTGTATTGTGCACAGAGCACTGTAGCTAAGCATATGCTGAATGAAGGTGGAACACACAGTTTTAAGTTTTTGGTTATAGATGAGATATATGCAAGCATACAACTAGGTGATATTATAAATGACACAGAAAATAGTAAATTAAAATGGATTTTAAGGCTAAGATTCCATGCTGGTTAGGGGCTTAATGACTATTTTACCTTGAAGCCTGTGCTTAAGCAAGGCAGGCTAAGGCGTAAGTGAATTGTGTGTAATTGATGGAGCATAATTGTGTCTTAATTAGGGTTGCTTGGTAATTAACTGATATGATTAATATACTCATTGGCTGTTTTAGACATTTCTTGTTGTTATTTTAATATAGATATGTTCTGTAGTGTGCTGTTTTCTGATGAAGCAATTGTATTCGCAAAAGCACTCACTGTAATAAATGTATACGTTGTTGGTCTGTATTCGTTTCTTGCAGTGTTTTTTTGCCAACCTTCAATGCTGAATTCTTTTTGTGGATATCTGTAGAAATTAGTTGCTAAATTTCTAAATGTTTCTTGAATAATATTAGTTCTAGAATGTTTCTGGATTATAAATATTTTTCTTTTTTCAGATATCATGTATGCTTTTATGTTGAACACATACAGTACATGTTTGTCCATGTAAGTGTTATTCTAAAAACAATCCTTTTTTTCTTAAAATTGGAAAGCTCATAATGTAAGTACCAGCTTTAAAGGCTAAAATAGAGTGCTAAGTATTACTGATGAATGGATAACAAAAAAAAAACATTTTTTGATGAAATCCTAAGACAAAAGGAAGGGTATTCATAAATACGTTATTAAATGTTTATGTTATCTGAACTGAAAATATAGGAAGCAGACACTTTTTTGAACTAGTTATATAAATTGTCTAACTTTAGAATATTTTTAGACTTGAAACATTTTACTCCAAATATTACTGTATATATGTTATTATACATTAAAAGCATTTTAGTATTAAGAAAGAGCAGCTGATTGAATAGCCCAATCAGTATATTTATGATAAATTCAGCATTACTCACAGAATACAGTTTGCTAACCGTGCCACAGGTATTTTTACTTTTTCACCATGGCTATGAAACTCAGAGATGACTAAAAGGGGGAAAAAGCCCACAAATTAAGTAAATTAGGCTGTTATAAGTTCTATCCAAACTAAAGTCCAGGCACCCAAGTACTCTGCAGTCAAACTCGTGTATTAATTACAAAAGAAAAAAAATAAGGAGTCAAAATGCCAGGAGCAGAAGCAGCTACATTAAAAATGTGCTGAACAAGTGTCACTGCTAATTTGTTGAACATATGTTCACATATCTCCCAATAGGAAGAAGCCATGGAAGAGCATTAAAAACCCATTTATAATACAATGGCATTATTCAAAAAAGATAAGCAATTTTTTTTAAATGGTCTAGATCCCAAAAGAGTTGCTCTCAGTGTAAGTTTGCCCTGATTCCAAAAGACCTGCTCTCAATGGAAGTGACTTACTTTGGTGTAAGGCCTATCTATAAACAGGCTTACCATGGGTAAATATTCCAAAACAACTGATCTCAATGTAAGTGGTCAATTACACTGACAGCAATGGATTCAGTGTTTAAGCATTTATATAATAGCAATAATCAATACAGAATACAGTTACTTTTTTACTGCTCTCCACCTTCTAGGTCCTTGGCTGCTATAAGCTCCTGCCCTGGCGTGCTGACTTTAATAGATTACCTAATTGGAGTCTCTAGCTGATCCAAGCTCAACTTGAACGATTCCTGCCCTAACTTACTCCCTACTGGTGTTGGACGAACCTGGCCCTTCCTACAGTGACTGAAATTCTGCTTGTCTCATATTTTACACTCTAACAAGAATCAGAAAATCCAAGCTCAACTTGAACGATTCCTGCCCTAACTTACTCCCTACTGGTGTTGGACGAACCTGGCCCTTCCTACAGTGACTGAAATTCTGCTTGTCTCATATTTTACACTCTAACAAGAATCAGAAAGTAGGTCTTGGGCATAGCAATGTTAGTTTGATAGCCTCCTATCGGGTCTTCCTATAGAGTCCTTTAGTTGCCTGTGCTTGAGTCCCTAGCAGCCAGTACTTCTCCTTCTCAGCCTCCCCCTACCCCTTTTGCTTCATTAACTCTTCCTGCTTATATATTTTTTACCTTTTCCCTGTACCTTTCACTGTCCTATTTTGCTTCCCTTATTTCTCCCTCTCAGTTACCTGCTCTATTTCATAGGTGGAACCCTCCTCTCTCTGTTACAACTCTGCTGCTCTTTCTGGCTCTTATTAGCCCTAGTCTAGTCTCGTCTGTTAAGTCAGTATTTGGTCTCCGTTACTTCCCTTAGCCCTAGCTATACCTTGCTGTCTGTCTATCTCCCTCCTAACTCCAGATTTACACTTGTAACCTGCCTAAATTATCATTCTACACTTTCACCCTTTCCTCCTCTTTTCCTACTGTATGCTCTATTCTAATTCAATCCTACTTAATTTTATCTCATCTCACTGGTGTACTTTAGTTTCTATCCTACCCCTTCCTTTTATATACACTGCTCTTCTACCATTCTTACCTGCATTTCTGATTGTCTCCTCTCCTATCTCACCTTTAGTTGTTTTACCGCTCCGTTTGCCCTGCGGGCTCACTCCGCTCCCCTCCCTACCCCCAATTCCCACCCACCCCCAGGGGTCCTAATCTTATAGCTCTCTAGACACACCCCCTTTCCTTGCCTTCCTATCCTCTTCATTCCCGCTAAACTTAAATCCCCTCCCCCTATACACCCCCTTTCCTCCTCCCACCTCCTCCTTGATTACTTCCCCACCTTTTCATGTTACTTGCATCTTTCCTTTTCCTCTGTCATCATTCCTCTTACATCCCTCCACTCACTTTACCTGTCTCTTCTCTTTCTTTACCCTTTAAGATCTGCAGCTCTCCTCATTCCTTACCCTGTAATATCCTTAGCTCTCCTCTTACTATTTTTGAGTTATATTGACTATTTAAAATAATCTTTACTGGCTGTGCGTCCGTTTTTTGCCTATTTACTTTATTTTATGTTTTTGTCCTCCTGTGGACAGCACACACGTGGCACCAGCTAAGGTTGTCTTGTCCCTTACCTATCTGCAGTTTAACAGTTCCCCTTTCATCTATTATTGCTTCTCCCTCCTGCCCCTGGTTGACCTGAAGTCCCCCTCATCCGCTAGCTTTACTATAGCTGTGACGTCCTGCTTGCCTAGCCTCTCCTGTTCTCTCACTGTCTCTACACTACTTCCCTGGCTGTTGCACTCCTTTCTCTCTTTTTCCTACATTTTAATTCACCAAATGACTGTATCTTAATATTCCTGCTTACTTACTTTCTATTACCCCTCTCAGGGTCCCACTGCAAACTGTATACATCCTACACATACCTTGAGCCTGTTATATTCTTGTTTTTTGCCTTCTCCTTTCCATCTTCCTCTACCTAACTCTCCCTAACTTACCACTTAAACTACATAGCATATGAAACAGTACTGTTCAGCTTCCCTGCTAAGCTGATTGACTCACTCTCTTCTCTAACTGTTTCTGCCCCGCTTGGCTCCCTCCCTACCCCTTATCCCACCCACCCTACCAACTACACCTTCCGCTCTTACCCCTCCTATCTTCCCTCCCCACCCAAAGATAAATACTTACTCTAACTTATCCATCTAACCTGTCTTACTTCTTCTATAATCTGAGTCTAATTCCTTTGCTTCATCCTTTCTTTCTCTCCTCAACATGTCCATCAAAGCTTACAAAACTTCTTCCAAGACCTCTGTAACAGAAACTACTCTGTTAAAGCTAACACTTCTGCTGAGTACTTCTCTTGCTCTCACACTACCCTACTTCCTGACCTGTTATGAATCACACCTTAACTACCACCTTATCTACTCTCCCAAACATACAGCCTTTGATTTCGAAAGCCTAAACTTTACTCATGTAAATATTACATCTACCCCTAGCTACCTTCTAGCCAGATATCATAGGCTGTCTCATATTAAAATCCAGAATCTCTTGCTTAGGAAACTAAAATACTTACTGAACTTCTCTACCAAAGCTTACCTCGAATATAACCACTCCATCTTGGCAGATGGGGACATTCACCCAAACCCAGGGCCCTTAGCCTCTACATCTGATACTATACCTGTTAGACTAAACTCTTCCCTACTAATACCAACCTCCAATGCAAATACTCTACTCATAGGGCACCTTAATATACGAAGTGTCAATAACAAAATCACCCATCTCCACTCCCTTCTTGAACACCACTCCTTTGATATTCTCTGTTTAACTGAAACCTGGTTAAAACCCTTTACTACAGATAATGAAATTATTCCTCCAGGTTACAACATCTTAAGACTCGACCACAAAACTAAAAAAGGAGGAGGAGTGGCAATATTATTCAAAACTGAACTAAATGTAACATTAGTACCCAATGAGAACCTGGACATTACCAAGACTGAACTTCTTATCTCAAAGCTTCAACTAAACCCGAAAAAATCTATCTATATTATCTGTATTTATCTACCTCCTGGAAATAACTCTACTACCATAGAAAATATCCTTAGTTGGGCCACCTCCACCTACCCACAAGAAACCATAATACTTGGAGACCTTAACCTTGACTGGTTCTCGTTAAACACTAACAACCCAGCCTCTCATATTAACCTCCATGGCTTTACACAGACAATAGACACCTCTACTAGGACAAACAAACCTAACAACAAAGAAAGTATTCTTGATTGGATTCTCATTAACAAACCTCTACTAAAATATCAATCTGGAACTTTACCCGATGACTTTAGTGATCACAAACTAACCTATATTATAAGACAAAAAAACGCCTCTAACAATACTCCCATCTATAGGACCCTACGCGATCATAAACGATTCAACCCTATTCAATTTAAAAGTGAACTAAATGCCTGTAACTGGAACCCACTAAAGACACTTCCTCTTGAAGAAGCTGTCCTTTACTTCAATACCACATTCCTAACAATTCTAGATAATCATGCTCCAAAACGCTCCATCTGAATTAAATCTAAACCTGCCCCTTGGCTATCTAAAGATACAAGACAAAAAATGTTACTTAGAAACAAAGCTTGGTCAAAATGGCGAACTAGCAAATCTCCAATAGACCATCAGACTTTTAGGCACCTAAGAAACATTACCAAAAAAGCTATCTTCTCTGATAAAAGGAGTTATTATAGTAATCTCCAGCAAGCAAATCATAATAACCCTCAAAAATTCTGGACAACCCTAAATAAACTTCTTCACCCAGGACAGACTACCACTCCATCCCCTTCCGGGTCTGAAAAGAATTCCGCCGCCTTGATACGGCCAATACTTTCAACTCATTCTTTATTGATACTATTAATTCCTTGGCCTCTCATCTCTCTAGAGACAACACCAATATCCCTGACCTTGCATCCTTCAAGCTACCAACCTTTAGGCTACAACCCATCTCTACTTCCTTTATTCTGAAATGTATCCACAAACTCAAACCATGCTCCCCCTCAGCTGACCAACTGCCATCTGAATTCCTTCAAAAAGCAGCCTCTGAAATAGCCTATCCTATGTCCATTCTCATTAATAGAACTGTAAATGAAGAAACCATACCTGATATCTGGAAAATCTCTCACATCATACCCTTACATAAAGGAGGGAACTCCTATGATTATTCTAATTATAGACCCATAGCTCTCTTATCCCCACTTGCAAAGATCATGGAAAAATGTGTTCACCATCAGTTAATGAACCACTTAATAAAAAACAACATTCTTACTAACTGTCAACATGGCTTTAGGCCTTTTCATAGCACAACCACCGCTCTCCTCTCCTTCACAGACTTTATTAACTAGAATCGTAATAATAACATCCTGTCTTCAGCTCTCTTTATTGACCTGTCCAAAGCCTTTGACATGGTCAACCACTCTCTCCTCTTAAAAATTCTCGAATCTCTTTCCTTAGAAGCTAAGGCTATCCACTGGTTTAGTTCCTATCTCACTAACAGGAAACAGGCCGTCCTCTGGAATAAGGAACTCTCATCTCTTCTCCCAATCTCACTTGGGGTCCCCCAAGGCTCTATTCTTGGACCTCTTCTTTTCTCCCTCTTTATAAATGACCTACAAGTAGCTATTCCCCAGGCTACTTGTATACAATATGCTGATGACTCCACACTAATTTGCTCTGCTAAATCCATTTCCGAACTTCAAACTAATACTCAAGCTGTATTTTCCAAAGTAGAAACTGGGTTCTTAAATCGTTGCCTGCTCCTAAACGCAAAAAAAACCAAACTCTTACTCTTTAAGCCTACTACCAGATCCCCAGCTTTAGATTTCACTATCTTATCTAACAATGGAACCATTATATCACCTGACCCTACTACCAAACTGCTAGGTGTCACAATTGACAACAATCTTACCTTTGACTGTCATATCAATAATACCATTAAATGTGTAAACAGGAAACTTGTCTCTCTCTATAGAATTAAGACTTTCTTAACCTCCCCAGCCAAAGCTACTCTTGCCCACTCTCATCTCATTTCCACTCTTCTCTATGCTTCTCCCATCTATACTAACCTCAAGAAAAACAATCTTTCCAAACTGTCTACTACCTACAATAACATAGCTAGATTTGTTACTGGGAAGCCTTTCAGAACTCATCACTGTCTGAATCTGCAGCAACTGAACTGGCTTGAACTGACAAACATGTTACTTCTTTCCCAACTTACATTTGTCCAAAAAGCTTTCTACCAATCTCTTAACACACCTGTACTTTCTAACCTCTTAACCCCATATGCTAATCTGAACTCACTCCACTCATCTAGCAAACTGCTAGTTACCCTAACCAAATCTAATAACCTAGCTGGTGACTCCCTCTTCTCAAACTCCATAGGTAAACACTGGAATCAACTTCCTACCGAACTTACTTCCATTCCATCTACTATTCTGTTTAAACAAAAACTCAGAACATACCTCAGAAGCCACTGGATGTGTCCCTGCTCTAATCCTGACTAAATGTTGATTCCCTTCTTAACCCTCTTTCTCGCCCTATTCTGTTGTGCCTCCTCCATTCTCCCCTAGCTTCCTCCCACCCTACATACTTCTCTCATATATCTCTCCTCCTTATTGGCTATGACTCTTTTCCAGTAAACTTGTATCTCTTTTAACTCTACTCTCTCTCTCTATTGTTGTTTCTCTTTCCTCCTTGGTCTTCCACTTTCTCTACTTGCTGTTAAAATAAGCAATAATGTTCAATATGAGGTTATTTAGATTGTCCAGAAAGTTAAACTCCTTTCCTTTTTAGTAACAATGTACATTTCTCTTTCCTTGGTCTTACATTTTTTTTTTTCTTGTTTTAAACTATGTAATATTTATTATGATGTCATTTAGATTGTCTAGAAAATTTTAAGTCCTATTCTTGTTTGGGTAACAATATTCATTGTCTAAGTCCTACCAGCCTGTAATCTGTTAATTGAGCTCATGATATATCTCTTATCTCTATATGTGGAGCTTTTCTCCCCGGGCCTCTACTGAAAATGGAAATATATCCAGCTAGACTAGCCCGGTTAACAAATGTAAAATAAAAATAAATAAATAATCAATTCCTCTGTGTTGATATCATAGGATTTACTCATGGTTGTCTTTCTTTTTTTTCCATATTCATAAATTTTATTATCCAACTACTTTACAGTCATTCTTCATATACAGTTAAATCTCCCTCTGAAATATTTGCTGGAGTAAATTGCAATTATATGAAACATTACGACACAAGGTAAATAACAACAAAACAGTACAGAAATATGCCCATTAAGTCCAAGAATTAATCAGTTATATGTAACAGTTCAGGTATTCTCTTGATCTGCCAACATCAGATGACCAAATTTAGCATTTCACACACATGACAATCTATATGTTCCCATATTCAAATAATTTCCTGGATATGTATCAAGTACATAGCTCCCAAATATTATATTTATTTGGAATCTTCCTGTTCTTCTATGTATCTGTTGCAGTTCCACATGGTTTTCTTAAGTTCAACTAATGTGGGATTTTCTTCCATTTCCTTGTTATCACTACAATAAAGTAATGCCATTGTCTACATTTTTTACTCCAAGTGAATAATATCAAATCTCTGGTAAGTACCACATTTTTTCCTATGATCTTTCCCATAATCTTGTTCATTACCAATTGCAATTCATGCGCAAAGGTCTGCAGTTGAAAAAAATCCCAAAATTTGTGTTCACCCTTTTCCCTTCTCTCACATCTCTAACATAAGTCACTTAACGGAGGGAACACTTTTGCATTTTGGAAGGGGTACAGAAATACTTGTGAAGGCACATATATAAAATTTCCTAGATTTAGTGGCATATCTTTAAAACATACAGATTTTGGTGCTGTCTTCTCCCAAAAGTTGTTGATGGAGCCTTTCATTCCATTCTAGTCTTACCTTATTTCCCTGCTATAGTATAGAATATATTAATGCAGTCTTCTTGTCCCTTAATACTCATTCCATGTGCCATATACTGTATTATACAAGGCTCCCATAAATTCCATAGCTGCTTTTACAGTATTTATTTCAATTCTCTTATTAATCCAATATATTCTAGGTAATCACCTCTTTTAATTTAAACCATAGCTTGCACTCTTCCCATCTGAGAATATATTCAAGAATCATTGATCCTCGAATACTTAAATTTTTACCTCCTTTTTTTAGCTGTGCATTTTTCTCCCTCCTTTTGCTTGCACTTCTACCTAAAGTATATCCTATTATAACTAACCCATATTCACACTTCTTGGTCCTCTTCTTTTAAATATCCATCCTGTAATGTGACCAAGAAAAGTTTGTACATAATCTTATATTTTATTGTTAACAATCTTTTTTTTCCAGAAGTGCAGTTGGTGACCTCCTCTGTCTAATCCTTCACTAGACAACAGCTCATGTTTCCATTTTACTAAGTATGATTGACTTTGCATTAAGTACATTAATTGTAATGTTGCACTAAAGTATTCTTTCAAATCTGTAGCACCAGTCCATCTTGATCAATTGTTAAAATATTTTTTTTGCATTGCCCCCTCTCCCCCTTATTATTCCAGATAAATTGTCTGTTTAACAATTTTCATCAACCACGTTACCAGGTATTTCACTTTGGCATGTCCACAAAGTTAGGAAAATTCCTGGACCAGATCTCCTGTTATTTTGTTTCATTACTCCTGTATCCAGACAACTGATTAAAGGTTTTTAGTATTTTGAATAGTGTTCCTAAATCATGTTCTGTCTTTGTTGTATATAATATAATGTCTGAAAAAGTGATCATTTTTATTTGAGGGTTCCTCCAATTATATCCTATTATTTTTGATTGTCTAATTTCAGTAGACAGAGGCTTCAAATATAGGACAAATAGCAAAGGGGACAGAGGACATCCTTGTCTCATTCCCCTTATTAATTTCATTTTCCACAAAAGTAGCTTTACCTGACATTTGAGGCCTGCTTCTGCATTCCTGTATATACTAGAAAACACAGTTGTCCATGTTTTGGAGAGGACAAATGCTTCCATTGTTTTCTCTGAAAATTCCTACCTTACTCTGTTAAAGTTTTAGCATCCTTGCCTCAGCATCCCTTTGAATCATTAGAGTTTTAACAACATTACTGAAGATTTGTCTGCCCTCAAACAAACCCACACTAGGCCATATCTATTAGTTTGGATGCTATCCTTGCAAACATCCATAATGGAAAACATATAAAGACCTTATAGTCATGGTTTAAAACCAAATTAAGTCTATATGAACACAGGACCATTGGATCTTTGCCTTCTTTTGGTACTATCATGACTGCCTTTGAACATGACAGTGGCAGGGTCACTCCATCCAGGAGATAATTAAATAACTTTTCCCATATTTTAGAAATTTATCTTTCATTTGTCTTCCAAACCTCTGTTAGGATTCCTTCTGTCCCAGGGGAATTCCCTACCCTTTGTCCTTTCATAACTTACTGCATTTTTTATTTTATTCATCAAAGCCTTGCTATCTATAACATTTAATTTTGATAAGCTTAAATTTTTAAACATATCTCCATTTTTTGTAATCTTGCATCTACCTCATGGTCCCTACTATATCGTATAGTAGCTTAATAATAATAATAATAATATAATAGACTTGCATAAGTCTGAGGGATAGTTACTATCTACACATTGCTTGGATTTCTAATTTTTATCATCATTCTTTTGACTTTCTGTTGCTGAAGCCCTTAAGCAAGTAGCTTCACAACTTCAGGGATATTTTCAAAGAACATAGTTGTTAGCATCTTTGCTGTATCTACATTCATTAACATTTTCTATATATTCCAACATCGGATCTTTTACCCCCTGTAATTGCTTTTTCAGAGCCCTCCACTCTATACCTTGCATTACTTTCTTATGGACCTTCCAAGATGTCTGCACAATGGCAAACTATTTCCAAATTTCTTACCACTAGCGAAATTTATTTCTGGAAAACCACTATTTCCATCATAGTTTTGATGTTCATAATGGCAGATTATGTGTGTATGGTATATATATATATATATATATATATATATATATATATATAGATCTATGTCAGTTGATCAATCTGAAGAAGTTTGGTGATTATATTGGACGAAAGTGCTAATAAATTTATTTCACTGTTGCCTTTTATTTTTTGCTGCTAGCCAGTTTTGTTTTCAGTTCAGTTGATAGAGTTTTCAGAAACTTGAAATTCATATTGATAAGACAATGTGATCAAATTTCTCAAACATTAAAAAAAAATGAAAAAAATACAAAACTCTATCTTTTTTACGGTTTTGCAGGGGGCTGAGCTGCCTGCACCCCCACATCCACTGCTAATTATATATACCAACTCCAAAATCCCATAACATTGAGGAAAATTGTAAATTTCCCAATCCTTACTGTACCGAGATCTACATTCAAAAACTTCAGGTTTTCAGAAATTCTATATGAATTTTGAGTTTCTGAAAACTCTATCAACTGATAGTGATATATATATATATATATATATATATATATATATATATATATATATATATTGTTTACTATCAAAATTTCGAGGTTCCTTACCTCGACTATTCACATCCCCGACCTGGAACAATGAAACAGCATCATAATTGCTCAGAATGTTGATTCTTTCAGAGGAAATATTCGACATTCATAGTTCATAGGTAGGTACTAGGCTATTAGACCTAGGGCCAATATAAGCCTAGCCAAAAAGGTACCCTGGCTTTTGCCACCCAAGAAAATTATTTTCCTGTGCCCCTGTTGAGCAGAGCCACAGAAGTGATCCCTGGGATGAATTTCCTATTTCCCATCCAATCATCAAGATTTTTCTTGAAGAATGCTAATGAGGAGCTCTGTTTGACGTAGATAGGTAGTCTGTTCCAGAGTATGGGAAGTCTCTGGGACAGGAATCTATCTCTCCATCATGTTCTGTTTATTGTGGTGACAAGTTTTAGGTCCCTAGAGCGTGTAGCTCAGAGGGATTGGGGTTTCTTTAAGTGTAGCATGTCCAACAGCTCTGGGTTTGACATAGCTTTGTATGTTAGGCAGAGATCGCCTCTGAGTAGGCGATATGCGATGGAGGAAAGCAGGAGTTTTTTGAGATGGTCTGCGTAGGGCATCTGTTTGAGGCCAGTAATCCTCTTTGTGAGGTATTTCTGTGGCCTTTCCAGTTGTTGTAGATGTCTTGTGAGGTACATACCAAAAGGGGCATTGTACTCTATAATGGGTCTGAGTGATGAGTAGAGGGGAACAATGACCTCTTTTTTTCTTGATGAGAAACCTCTTGTGATGAGGTGAGCCATGTAGAAGGATTTCCTGACAACTGTGGCGATGTAATTATCAAAGGAGAGACCACTGTCCACCTGTGTCCCAAGGTCTTTTATCACACTTTCAGCTTTAAGTAGACTACCACTTATGTGGTAGTTCATGGGTACAGAGTTTTTACCAAAGGGGATGACAGTACACTTTTTGGCATTGAGCTTCAGGCCATGGCTTTGACAACAGGCATCTGTCTCAGTGAGGCCCTTTTGTAGTATGTCCACATCGTTAGGAGTTTCGATTATGGCTCCTAGTTTGCAGTCATCTGCAAACTTTATTAGCATGTACTTCAGAGAAGTAGATTCCAAACAGGAGAGGACCCAGGACTGAACCCTGTGGTACTCCACTTGTCACTGGTCTGAAGTCGGATTTGGAGTATGCTACTTACACAGTGTGGGTTCTATCTGTGAGCCAGTTGGCAACCCATCTTGTGACATAGGGATTTATACCTAGTTTAGTGAGTTTATCTATAATTCCAGAGTGGGGGATGGTGTCAAAAGCATTGACGAGATCTAGATAAGCTGTGTGAACCACCTTGCCCTCGTATATGGCTTTGGTGACTGCTTCAAAGAAGTCAATCAGGTTTAGGAGACATGATCTGCCTTTTACAAACCCAAACTGGGTAGGGCCCAGAGTTTGGAGATTACCAATGTCTTTGTTTATGAATTCCATGATGATGCATTCCATAGTCTTGCAGACCAGGCTCATCAGCCTAATGGGGCGGTAGTTCCCAGGGTCCATCATGGCTCCCCATTTGTGGAGTGGGATAACCATTGAGGTGCACCATTCAGTGGGCACAAAGCCTGAGGTGAGGCTATGATTGAACATGGTACTTAGGTAGGGTGCCAGTTTATTCTGTAGTTCATGTAGAACGCAACCTGGGATATTGTCAGGACCCATGGATGCTGTGTTCTTGGCTTTGGAGAGTGTGTTTTTTACCTGTGCAGCCATGATTACAGGAACTTTGCATTCTTCCGGTACAGAGATGGACCCTCTAGGGGGGTGAGAGAGGGGTAAAGTTAGCACTGAACCTATCTGCCAGGATGTTGGCAATATCAGTTGGTTCTGTATATTTAGTGCCATTGTGCTGTAACTCAGAGCAGATCTGAGTGTTACCATTGAGATTCTTGACATAACTATAGAATACTTTGTGGTTGTCTTTAGAGTCAGTGGCAATTTTGTTTTTGTAACTAGCTTTGGAGGATTTTATGAGGGATCTCAGTTTCTTATTGAGGTTGACCAGGGAGTTCCTCCAGTCATGGGATTTTACTCTTTTTTGCAACAGTTTCTTTCTTCTGTTGGAGAGTTTGTTTATGGCAGAGGACCAACAGATTGTCTTCCTTTTTTTGGAGGATAGCATCTTGGTTCTGTTAGGGATAGCATAATCCATGCACTCGTGCAAGTGCTTATAGAGTGCATTTGTGTAGGATTCAGCAGTCGTACCTCTATTATCCATCTGCATGGGTATCATGAAGTTTGCCACTTCTGTCTTAAGAAGTGTGAAGTTGGCTTTGGAGAAGTTTTTTGCGGTGGTTTCCCTAATTGGGGGTGCATTCGACTGCTCACCATCCAGAAAAAAATCCATTATTAGGCAGAAAATTTCCTACAGTTTTGCATGGGGGGCATTCCGCCCTGTACCCCCACACCCCCGCTACTTATATAGTCTAACTCGAAGATCACAATACAGTGAGGAAAAGGGTAATTTTCCTGATCTCCACTGTAGTGCAATGCACTTCTAAACACTGATGCTACAAACTGCGAACACAGTCTCCGTATCACTGTTTCAAAGTTGACAGGAATTGTGTTCGCATTTTTGCCTCTCTGCCACTCCATGCTTGTCATTCTTACTGTTGAGGTAAGCCACCTTGACATTTTGATTGCAAACCTATATATATATATATATATATATATATATATATATATATATATATATATAGCCTAATGTACCTCTAATGCCTGCCAATACCTATTTTTGGACCAGTAACAATACCCCATTTTCCTCTCAGCCTTTCCTTCTTCCTTCCTTCCTTTATTAATATTTCATGTTCTTCTCTATATAAATGAGTTTCTAAGATAATGCCATTGCTTTTCTTTTTATTGACTAAACAACTCATATTCCAGGTTAGTATGCCAAGCTCATTCATCTTTTGGAATAAGTGTTACAACATTTTAACTCTCATCATGTAATCTGATGTAAATAAATTAGCAAGCTAACATTTTTGCCCACCTTGGTTTGTTTTCTATGTACTGTATTAAATCTTTTTCTTTCAGATTTTACTTGCAGCTAGTTGTTTAGTAAGATGATCTCTGGGTCACTAACATATTCCCTAAACTCCCAACAAACACCATAATTATATACTTACATGATACCTTTACTCTTTTAGCTTGTGAGATAAAGCTCATTCGTGGCTGTAGATTAAGCATCTACGGAACCCCCAGTCAGATATTTTGCAGTGAAGCTTTATCTGGACTAGCAAATGAAAATAAAATTAAAGGGCAGACTTCCAAGATGGATTCATATTGAATAACAGCTTAATTGTAGCTCTCCCAGTGTGAAAACAGAAAGTTAGCACAGAATGCCAGTGGACTTGTATTTCTGGATAAATTTCAGTAACTGCCTAGTAAGTGCATTGCCTGGATGCTAGTAAAAAAGAAAATCAGCTGTAAAAGGTGAGCGAAAAAAACACTGACTGAAAAAAGTACTGCAGCTTTTCAGCAAAAAGCAGTATAAGCTCCAGACATGACTTCAAGTAACCTAGAGGAAAGTATAAGACAACTGCACATAGACATGATTAAAATAAACAAAACACTGATGAAGTATATCAACTATAACAAAAGTCTGGAAAATGGAAGAAGGTTTAAACAGATATTCAGATGAGATGATAAAACTGCAAAAATCAGAGGATGAAATGAAGAAAAGGCTGAATATGAGACTGCTCAAGAAGAGATGTTTAAAAAAAAAATAGCACTAGAGGACAGAGCACATAGGTAAAACCTAAGATTTTCTGCTGTACCAGAGAAGCCGGAAGGAACAGACTGTATTAATTTTATGAAAGCACAAATAAGCAACTCGTCTGGTATTCCACAGCAGTAGTTGTTAAATGAAAGGGCATATTGTATATATACTCCAAACCTGTGCATGAGAAAGCAACCTAGACCTTTAATAGTAAAGGTGCAATCCTACCAGTAGAAGGAGTTGATTCGGACAACATTGTGGCAGAAGGACAAAGTAATAAAAGTGGGAGACAGCACAGTGCTTGTGGAGAATGATTACTTGTACACCAGGCAGAATAGGAGCACATTTATTCCATTATTCAGGGAATGCTGAGAAGCAGACATGAGATTCAAAATGCTGTACCCAGTTATATTTAAAATATTCTTCCCTGGAGGGTCAAAATCATATTTTGATAAAGTACATGCTAAGAAGGAAATACAAAAGTTTGTCCAACAAAAAGTGAGCTATGAAACACAAGGAGATTCTATTTCTTGCTCTTCTGGTAATAACGACTGCAGATAGAGTGTGCCAGTGAAACCTTTTCCAATGTTTTAACAGAAAATGTGAGAGAAGGAAAAAAAGCACAAGACTCAACTAGAAGACTTGAGAGTAAGTTGGAAATGAAGCAGAGACAGGATATGGGAAATGGAGATGAACAGGAATAAAACCAGTAACTTGGAAACTGACAAATATGGGATTACAAAGCAATAATTCTATTTGTGAAATATGACAGAACAAGAAAATCTGAAAATATTGGACTTTTTTGAACTTGTAGGGGACTCTAAAGCATATGACTTACTTCATTGGACCTTTTCGAACTTGTAGGGGACTCTAAAGCATATGACTTACTTCATGTCATTAATGTTTGGAAAAATACTTAGGAGAGAGGAAGAGGAGGGAGAAAGTTAACTGTAAGTAAAACAATTTTCTTAATGGTATTATTTTTATAGTGCATGCTTTTTTTTGCATGCTATAAAGTAAAGTTTTCTCAGATATTTTTTAAGTGTAATGGGGATACTAATGCAAAGAGGTGCTCCTCTTTTTTTTCTTTCTCCCTTCTTCTCTCTCTTTCTCCTTGTTCAGTTTTAAGAAATGTAGTCATTGCAATGTAACAAAAAAAGAACAAAAGTCTGGCTAAAAGAGCACAACAAAAGAATATTAGTGTGCTTTTTCTCATTCTTGCATGGGGGAATGACTGGATTAAGGCCCTTAGCTTGATCTAGTAACAAGTTTTAAGAGAAAGCAAGTACATACATGATAAAGGAATAATGAATATTATATAAGGCTTTTTTTCTAGAAAATAAATGTATGATTAGTAGCAATTCTGCATCTGGTCCTCATGTCTCCAGGAGACAATCTGATAAAGAGAAATGACTAGGAGATAATGTTTTCTGAAAGCATTCAAGTGTGTTCCTAGGTGGGAGAGATCAGACAGCAGTTAGTAGAAGCACAAGCTGCACCTTGTGTCTTAGCATGAATAACCTTTCTTTTATGTTAATTCAAGACTGTGTGTGTGTGTGGCTGTCAGTTTGGAACATATGTTCCTATTAGGAGGGTAAAACTTTAATATTTGAAAATGTACATAGTTTTGTGTATTAAGTTAATAGGTTTAGGGGATATTGGGGGTGTTTGTATTTTTGTTTGAGGACTTTCAATAAAATAAAAAGTTTTCTAACATGTGACCTAGGCTCAAATGGATATAACAAGAGGTCAACCTGCTAAATGGTGTATGCATGTAAACAAAAACTGGAACTAGACATTTAACAAAAAAGCTGTTATACATAAAAGGTGGGAAAAATAACTTTTTAATAAAGTTATGTTTTCTGTAATGCCTTCAAATGGCAGTGTTCTCACAGATAAATACAAAAATGAAAGAGTAGTGCACTATATTAAAAATGCTACAGGAGACACACTTGGAAAGAAATGAACATGTGAATTTGATAAAGAAAGGTTTTCAGAATGGTTATTCAGTGGAATACCTGGGACAAAGGTAAAGAGGAGTACTTATATTAATTGCAAGAGGAGCTCCAATATTGATAGATGAAAATGATAATATTGGTAGATTTGTAGCTGTCAGGGGCTACTTAAAAGGGAGGAGGATTACACTGGCATGTATTTATATTCCATCTAAAATTGCTACAATGCAGTTTAAGAAAATTCTGAGAGAAATAATCAGCTTTCAGTAAGGAATACTGCTTATAAGTGGGGATTGAAGTTTCATTAGCAACAGTGAAGATGTGTCTGTGTGGCCTGGAAAGGAAACTATAGCAAAGGAGAGTAGATTTTTGAATAAATGTATGAAAATATTTGTCGTAGAAGATGTGAATTCAGTACTTGGAGTTTGGAGTGAATTTACATATTATACCCCAAGATACGCAAAGTGGGCTAGGCTAGACAGAATTCAGAGGAACACGTGCATTTAATTGAGGTCTTGAAACAAACCCAATAACTATTTCAGATCATACACCAATAATAACTAAACAAAACACAGAGTAATGAAATACAAACGAGACACTGGTGCATTCCCACCTATCTGTTGAAAACAGAGGAATCTAAGGAATGGGTAGTGGAAATTATTCAGGAGCTATTAGAGAAGAGAAATTTCTTCTGAAAATATAGCTAGTGAGTAGGATAAAATTAAGGTGGAGTTTAAAAATATGATAAAAATATGATAAAAATAAAGAAGAAAGGGAAATATGGTTAAGAAGTAGCAAGAATTATTTAGTGGGACTGACAAATGTTGAAGCATTACAAAATAGGGAGAATCTCACAGAACAAGAAGAGAAGCAACTGCAGAATCCTAGACAGAAAACAAGGGATTACCTTGATAATATGCATGAGTTTAGAAAGATTGCTGTGAAGCAACTGTTTTTGACAATTTCTCTAGAGCACAAAAACTTTTAGCACAATGACTCAGGGAACAGAAATTAGAAAGGACTGTCATCTAGCTAAGGGAGCCTATAATAATGAAAATAGCAAGAGATCATGTAGAAGTATTAGAAATATTTTGGAAATTTTATGAACGTCTTTATAAAGCAGAGAAATATGGAAATAAAGAAAAGGTAGAAATGGAAATGTTTCTGGAAGAAATAAATATGACAAGGTTAGAGGTAGATGAGGCTCAATTACTAATAGTTAGGATAGGAGGATACTGTATGTGATAAAAATGGTGATATATAACCTATTTACTGGAAAGTCCTTAGGAATAGATGGCATCCCTGTGAAAGTTTGGAAGTTAGGAGGGAAAGCTGATAAAGATCTCAAAGGTTTTGTTTAACAGTATTTTAAGAAGATGAGCAGCACCAACATACTGGAAGAAAGCAGTGGTAGCTGTAACACTTACAGAGACTAAAGATCCATCAGGCCCAGCTTCATACAGGCCTGTTTTAATACTAAACCATGATTATAAAGTGTTTATGTCTATAATGGCTAAAAGAATGTCAATAGTGGTGCCAAAATTGAAAGATATGGATCAATGCCATTTTAAGGAGGGGAGGCAAACATTCAACATTATTAACAGAACAATGATAATCAAGAGGGAAGCAGAATGTAAGAAAACACCACTGCTGTTGGTGGGTCTTGACGCAAAGAAAGCATTTGATAGAGTAAGCTGGGAGTTTATGAGCAGGGCAATAGAACATTTGCATTCCCTGATAAAATTATAAGGTTGATTGGGAGGATATATGAGAGATCAGAGATGAAAATTAAAGTGGATGGATTTCTCTCTGATAATTTCTGCTTGAGCAGAAGAACCAGGTAGATGTGTCCTCTTTCCCCTTTGTTATTTGTATTGTAGAATATGAATGGCCAAAGTATGAATTTAAGGAAATTGAGCATGTGGCAATCTGCATGCATTAAGATGGACTTTGTACTGTGAACTCTGAGTAAACTGTGAATAGTGGAAAAGTACTGAAAAACAAGAGCCTGCTTGAAAGCAGGAAATATGCCTTATATGGAAGTGCATCCGATTTCCTTTTAATGCCTAAAGAGATGTAGTAATGTGAACCGCTATAAGCCTACGGGTAAACGACTGATTGGTTAATTGTCTTTTGTACTAATTTAATTGGTCCAGTTTATATTTTTGTACTGTCAGCAGTATTACCAGCATATAACCTTATGCATTCCTTTGTTCGGAGAGTCTCCCTGTACTTTCCATGAAGCTCCCACACGTGTGTAATAAATACCACTGAAAGAGAGGAAGAATTGTCTTGTCTTCATTTAAGGTAAAAAGCTAAATGCAACAATTGGTGCCGTGACTCAGATCTGAATTGACAACAGCTGCAGCAGTTGGGGATTGAATGAAATACTGCTAGTGAAAGGGCCCATGACAGAATTTTCTGTTCTGGCAGTGTTTCTTTCATTTCCTGTATTCGCCTGCTTTAAAATTTGGTATTGATAACTTTATAGAAATATAATAATTCCTCTCATTCAGTTGTTCTGAGGTAAGTGGCATGTATTTCCTTTCTATTGATTGTGTAGTATGTGAGTGGGTTAAAACAAAAAACTGGCAAAATAAGAGTGAAAGGAGATACGAGAGTGGGGAAAACGACAATTAAAAAACGTCACAGCTAAATCTGTAAAATACAGTATAGCTTATTGTGTGAAAATGGAAGCGAGTGGGAACCATAAAGGAGCCAGAAAGAGGTACACCAGCTGGTTATATGTATTTTTGTGTGTCCCGGGACCGTTATGTTTATAGGTCAGTGGGTTGCCCTCACTAAGGGTGATGGCAAACTCGTCTTTCCAGAAAATGGTAGTTTTAATAAAAAATATTTTGCTTAATCTCCAAGGAAAGTTAAGGAAAAAAGGGAGAAAAATACCAGGGTTGTGCTGGGCAGAATTTAATGATTGGATGACAGAGGCAAAAGAAAGAGAAAAAGATTTGGTTATTAGTAGTCTAAAAGATAATCAGCAAAAATTAAAAGAGCAATTGAGGGAATTACAGCACACTGCTAGTAATTTAGATGTAGTAAACGGTAAATGCTTGAAGGACCCACCCTTTAAGGGGCTTTATCCTGTAAAGGAATTAGCTAAATTGCAAATAACTGAATTGACAGAGGATGATAATGCCTGGCTTCCCCCACCACTGACTGCACCGCTGATTGCAACCCCACCGTATCAGCCCCCCCTCGCTCAACAAGGAGCCGAAACACAGCAGCCAGATTCCACCACTAGAGAGAGAGAGACAACAAGCTGTGGACAGTCAGTCTAGTGAATCTGATCCAGAAACAAGCGATAAAAAAGAGGGACCAAGAACTCGTAGTAAGACTCATAAGGAAGCAAAAGCTGTAATGTACTTTAAATCTAAACCCTATTATAAAGGAAAAGGGAAGCGACATTTACACCGACGAAGGCATTTTGGCCAGTTCCCTGCTATAATTGACAGTGGGGATGGATATTTTGGGCCAAATAAATTTAATCCAGATTCAGAATCAGAGTCATCAGATGACGACAGATTGTTACCTTTGAGGGAGGTACCTAACCCAGCCCATGCTAGAAGTGCACAGGAACCACCGACCATTGTAGTACCTAGGGCATGGTCGGCAGTTGATTTTCAAGCCATTACCAAATCATTACTGCCTATCTGTACTAATCCAGCTAAGTTCCAGCGTGTGCTGGTGGGACATATTTGTTTACAAAATCCTACAATAAAATAAGTCAGGGCAGTTCTTCAGTACGCTGTGCCGGCTGACTTGATGAAACAAATTTGGGACCATGCTAATGTCCCTACTCCGATTCCAAAACACAATGCACAAGGAGATAATGAGTTTGAAGCGGTCAGACAGCGTATAGTAGATGCTATTACAGTAATAATCCCACCCACACCCAACTGGTCCAAAATTAAGTCAGTTCTTCAAAAAGAAGATGAACCTGTGGACAAGTATTTAAATTGTCTCACTAAAGCCTTTGAGGCTTATTCTGGTTACCCGGAACCCACCGAAGGGCCAGCACAAAGTGGATTGTCATCTGCCTTCATAGATGGGTTACGCTCACAAGTACAGGATAAGCTAAAGGAAGTATGTTTAAACTGGCCTAGTCTTGGATTGCATGAATTGGTCACACAAGTGCAATACCTCTCCGACCACTTAGCACAGGAAAAAAAGGACTTACAGGAAAAATTGGTTAAAGCACAGATTCAGATGTGTACTGCCTTCGGGCAGTGTGGACGGGGAGAATGGGAAAGAGGGAGAGGTGGACGCCAAGGGGCGGAAAACCAAAATAGACAAAACTGGCAGAAAACACGATCAGCCCCACCCCAAAGCTATAATAATCAGACGGAGTGTTTCAATTTTGGCCAAGTAGGCCACTGGAGAAATGAATGTCCGTATCTGGCTGAATAACCTGCCCCATCCACTGATACGTCACCTCAGTGAAATTCTAATTGAACCCCATCCAATCGGCAGCCATCACAATGAAGGTTCCCTGAACAAAGACAACAGCAGTTGTGCCCTTTCATCCCTGTAGATCAAGATGGACCACATGTTATGTTGCTTGTCAAAAATAAACCATACCCATTTTTAATTGTCACTGGAGCAACCAAATCTATGTCAGCTGGTGAAGCAGCAATAAATGTCCCCCTCTCCAATAACACAACTAGAGGGGTAGGGGTGTCTGGTATTCCTATTGAATATTCTGAAACCGTCCCAGTAACTTTGGGACCTTTACAAGGCATTTTTAGTAGGACCCTCAGCACCTTTAAATTTATTGGGGAGAGATTTGCTCTGTAAGATGGGAGCAACCATCTTCTGCACAGCTGATAGAGTATATTTACAAGTACCTTCAGATAAACAAAATAGTATTTTGGCTACTTTATATGAAACTGTCACTCTGCAAACAATATGTATGCAATCTGACCTCGATTAAAATAAGCATTTATATTCATTACCCCCTCATCTATGGACCACCCATGATAATGATGTTGGGTTTCTGACTTCAGCCACTCCTGCGAAAATAACCTTTTAACCTGGAGCAAAGTTACCTCGGGTGCCACAGTACCCTTTGACGGCACAGGCTACATCTGGTATTGCCCCAGTCATTTCTGCCTTGATACAACAAGGAATTATAGTACCTACAACAAGTCCATGTAATACTCCAATTCTACCGGTAAGGAAACCTGGTAAACAAGCTTATAGATTTGTGCAAGACTTGCAAAAAGTCAACAAAGCTGTTTTGACTGTTTTTCCAATCGTACCAAACCCAGCTATGATTTTAAGCTGTATCCCACCTACAGCACTTTGTTTTACAGTTATAGATATCTCATCAGCTTTCTTCTCTATCCCAGTACATTCTGATAGTCAGTATTTGTTTGCATTCACTTACATATTCTTGGGGTACTTGGACCCAACTACCCCAAGAATATGTAAAATCTCCAACCCCTATTCTCTAGAGAGATGCACACACAGCTGCAGGATTTACAGTTACCACCATGTTCAGTTTTGGTCCAATATGTAGACGATATTCTTATAGCTTCACAAGATACTAAGTCTTGTATAGAGGATTCATTTCCAGTTTTAAAGTTTTTAGCTGAACGAGGTTTTAAGGTAAATAAATCTAAACTGCAGTTCTGTCAAGAAAAGGTACAATACCTGGGACACATCATTTCTATGGGTTTATGTCAAATACTTCCAAGTAGAATTACCTCCATTCAGACTGCCCCCCACCCTGTAACTCAGAGACAACTCAGGGGTTTCCTCGGCCTAGCATGTTATTGTAGACAGTAGGTGCCCAATTTTTCAGAGATTTCGACCCCTCTGTTACAGCTTCTAAAAAAGGAAGTCACAGACCCTCTGCCTTGGTCCCCTAATCATGAAAACGCCTTTCAGGCTATTAAAATGGCACTGATTAACCCACCTGCCCTGGGGCTCCCAGATTATTCTAAACCCTTTGTTTTCTTCTGTTGTGAAAGAAACAAGACTGCCCTGGGCCTGCTAGTGCAAGCGCACATGGGGGGCTATTGACCTATAGCATATTACAGCACTCAGACCCTGTTACTTGTGGCTATCCACCCTGTTTATGAGCAGTGGCAGCCACTGCCATTTTGATTGAAATAGCAGCACCATTGACTTTAGAACATGATACTATACTAGCAGTACCTCATGCGGTGCAAGCGTTACTCTTAAAAACAAAAACACAGTATCTTTCTAATGCTCGCCTCACTAAATATGAGTTAAGTTTATTAAGTAATCCTGCTGTTCAAATTACACGTTGCCCACCACTAAACCCTGCTTCATTGATTTCAACTAGTGACGAGGGTGAACCACATGACTGTGTGCTTGTAGTTAACACTGTTCTTCCTCCCAGGTTACATTTGCAAGATGTTCCATTGCTTAATCCAGACTTAGTTCTTTTCGTGGATGGGTCCTGTTTACGAAATAATCTTGGTGGACTCCAGACTGCATGGTCAGTCTGCTCGCCATCTGAGGTTTTACAAATTGGGCAATTACCACCTGGCAATTCCGCACAAGCTGCGGAATTAGTGGCACTTTCGCATGCATGTAAAATGGCCAAAGACAGATCTGTTACTATTTATACTGATTCACGTTATGCCCATGGTGTTGTTCATGATTTTGGTACCTTGTGGAAGAAAAGGGGGTTTTTGACATCCTCTGGGGCACCAATTAAAAATTACCTGTACATTGATCACCTCTTACAGGATTTGTTATTACCTTCTAAAATTGCTGTTGTCAAGTGTGCAGCTCACCAGTCTAATGACTCCCTAGTAGCCAAGGGAAATAATTTGGCTGACTGGGCTGCCAAACAGGCTGCTCTTTCACACACTGTTCAGGGACAATTTCTGCAGCCTATCTTACAAACGGTTACTTTTGACACTACTGTTTTAAAAACTTTACAAAGTGAAGCATCGGAATCAGAAAAAAAAAAAACATGTCTGGCTCAAAGCTGTTTCAAATGCTCTGATTCAATTTGGCAGCATCCTGATGGCAAATTAATTTGCCCTATATCTATGCTAAATTCTTTTATAAAAGCATATCATTTGCCAGCTCATGTAGGGGTGCAAGCATTAATCAAACAAATCCAAAAGAATTGGTTCGCCCCAGGACTTTCTGCTTCTGTGCAACATTTTTTGAGTACGTGCTCCATTTGTTTACAGCATAATATTTTGAAAGGCACTATGGCTCCCGCTCAACCAGTGCCAAAACCAATGGGACCATTTTGTGCCTTACAGTGGGACTTTACTAAACTCCCACCTTGTACTCGATTTAAATATGTTTTGACTGTTGTTGATATTTTTTCCAGGTGTTTAAAAGCCTACCCATGTGCTAAAAATGATGCTATTTTTGGTTGCAAAAAAATTGTGCTATGAATTGATACCTCATTTTGGTGTTCCTTGTCAAATATACTCTGACCGTGGAACGTATTTTACTGCTAAGTTAGTTAAATCATTGTGTACAATGTTAGGCATCACTTTCATTGCCCATACAGACCACAGGCATCAGGTATTATTGAACAAATGAATCAGACCTTAAAAACTAGACTTTCTAAAGTCACTTCAGAAACAGGCTTAACTTGGGTGCAGGTCTTACCACTAGGCTTACTTTCTATGCGAGCACAACCACATCCTACTAAGGGTCTTTCTCCTCATGAAATTCTCACGGGTCGCCCTCTGCGTTTGCCCATGACACCACCACCACCCCTTTCTGACTATGATGCATTTGATAATGATTTTCTCTTGTACTGCAAATCTCTTGTTTCCTTCCTACAGTTTCACCATCGACAAGTAGCAGCTGCTCAACATCTTCCAGATCCTTTCCTGTCATCTGCTCTACAACCAGGCAAGTCCTTCTCTAGGAAAACATCGCTCCAGCCACACTGAAAGGGGCCCTTCCTGGTTCTTCTGACATCATCTGCTGTGCGACTGCAAGGATCTCCAACCTGGATCCACATTTCACACGTCAAAAAAGTTTTGCCGTCCGAAGACCAACATCCTTTATCTTTTTCAACTCCAGATTCTCCTCCCATTGCTACTCGTACTCGAAGTAGAACTGTTCCAGTACCTGACGATGCCTAGCATCTACCCTTTTAGAAAACTCCAAACTCCTGACACTACGCAGACGCAATAACCATTTCCACAAAAATATTGGAAAGCCATTTTCGTGGTCTTTCCTGTTGTACTGTTATTTTTAATGTGGCCATTTTTATTTCCTGCTCCATCGACACATCAAACCAAGCGAGCTATTTGGCATCCACCTTTCAACACCTACCAAGCCATCAACTATGTTTATGCTTCTACATTCAACGTTTCTAACTGCTGGATCTGCACTGCTATTCCCTCTGTACATGGGGGATTGTCATTGGCTGCGTCTCCACTAAGTATCATTGATACATGGACTAGCTTACTCGACAGCATCTCTAACATTACATCCAGTAAATCTATTGCATTACAACTTTCTCTCCATTGCAATGGCACTCTGTGTTTCCGACAAAATTACTCAAGTCAACATCATTGGACTCGAAAAATGGGACAAAGTGTCTGCAACACGACAATCGAATACCAGTGCAATTACACAGAAGGAAACCGCATAGCCTCGGGCTGTCAAGTCTCGTTTGATGCCATTCAGCCAACATTGAAAAATGCCTCATTACATGGTTCTCACAATATCGTACTTCTTGCCATATTCCATTGCATGACTATGGGCAGTGACCATTCTTCAAACGTTACCACCCTGGTGCAGGACTGTAATTTTATATGCGGAAGAAAGGCCTATAAATGGCTACTGGAAAATTGGTCTGGTAGCTGTTTCTTAGGTTATTTAGTCCCAGCCATTCGACATACATCTGCTTTACCTCAAGGAAGAATTCGGAACGTTCGAGAGGTTAAAAAACTTGCCAATCCGGTAGGCCAAGTTTACGCTTCATGAATTTATCATCATGACTTAGCTCATGCTGGCAACAAAGGACTATCTCATATGGACTTGGGTGATGACCTCATATCATGGGCTGGTATAATTCCAGCATACGGAGCAGTAAAATCAATTTGGGAACTGAGAACATTGTCCAAGTTGCTTGAAGTATTAAGCAATGCCACATTTTCTGCTTAAAAACTAGTGACTGATGAACTGACTGCTATGAGAGCTGTAGTCCTCCAAAACCGTATGGCTCTCGATTTTACCCTAGTGGTGAAAGGTGGAACTTGCACTTTAATCCAGGAGGAGTGTTTTACATTTATTCCTGACAATCAGCACAAAATTGAAAGCCATCTCAAACTCATTCAGAGAGTCTCCAAACTCTCTAAGGCCAAGGAGGCTGATAACACAACATGGGCATGGTTAACCAACCTGTTCTCAGGTTGGGGAGGTGGACTATTGAAGTTAATTTTATTAATCACAGTATTAGCTATTATTGCCTTTCATGTTGTGTTTTTAATCAAAGCATTGATTTTAAAATGAATGTCTTTTAAGACTACTAAAAAGGTGCCAAAGTTTAATATGCCTGCAGTCATAAATATAGATAAAATAAAAATGTGTGACAATGTTGAAGGAACCAGCCACATGGTTATGTTAGACTTAGGGCAAATGTATGATAGACTAAATGGTGATGCTTACACAGCATCAAATGGGGGATTGTAGAATATGAACGGCCAAAGTATGTGTTTAAGGAAATTGAGTGTGTGACAATCTGCATGCATTAAGATGGACTTTGTACTGCGAACTTTGAGTAAACTGTGAATAGTGGAAAAGTACTGAAAAACAAGAGCCTGCTTGAAAGCAGGAAATGTGCCTTATACGGACGGAACTGCATCCGATTTTCTTTTTCTGCCTAGAGATGTAGTAATGTGAACCTCTATAAGCCTATGGGTAAACCACTGATTGGTTAATTGTCTTTTGTACTAATTTAATTGGTCCAGTTTATTTTTTTGTACTGTAGCAGTATTACCAGCATATAAGCTTATGCATTCCTTTGTTCGGGGAGTCTCCCTGGTACTTTCCATGAGGCTCCCACACGTGTGTAATAAATACCACTGAAAGAGAGGAAGAATTGTCTTGTCTTCATTTAAGGTAAAAAGCTAAATGCAACAGTATTATATTTAGAACCATTGGCAAAGAAAATAAGGAACTTAGAAATTCAAGGATATAATTGGTATGGTAGTCAAGAAAAGCTGGCTCTATTTGCAGATGATATTATTTTATACCTAATTAAACCAGAAAAGGACATTACAGTGTCATTTTGAGACAGCTTAAAATATTTTTGGGATTCCGAATTAATGAAGTTAAACAAAGGCAACAACGATAAATTATGTATCTACACATGAATTTGTTGGCAATATTAATATTTATGGGGACATTTAGAAGTATAGACTGAAAATGAGTCAGGTGTGGGAGATAAGGATATGTGGGAAGTGAATAAACAAAAGATAATGCAAAAAAATGAGAAACTAGAAACTCTGTTATATGGATAGTAAGATACAAGCAGTTAAAATGTTTTAGTCCCTTTAATCTTATACACAGGTCAGGCATATTTTTATCAACCAGAGGAGAAGTTGTGGATTAATAAAGAGCTAAAGGATTTTATCTGGGAGGGGAAGATGGCAAGAGTCAAGAGGGATAAGCAGATTCTTCCAAAAGAACAAGTCAGATTGGGATTACCCAATTTGAATGGGGTATTTCAGAGCTACACAGTTAAGGCTCTTATAGGAAGAGGAGTCTGGAATTTATTTGAGAAGACTGGCAAAGAAACCTATGTACTGGGAACAAATACCTAAAAAGGGAAAAGTAATAAAATGGGAAGATGCCAAGAATTTATTTGGACTGCATTCCCTATCAAGGATTGATATCAGAGTATAACAAAGAGAAAAAAATAGGAGGGTCCTAAATGAAAGACCGGCACTGATAGAGTTTTTAGTAGAATCTAGAACAGAAGTTGACATTAAAAAAGGAATAGTTAGTACAGCATATAAAATATTGCATGATAACTATAAGAATCAATCAAAGGAGGTTAGAAAGGATTGGGAAGAGAGACTAGATAAGCAATTTACAATGGGGGGGATATATGTTTGTCTCTCAAATATTGAACAAAATCTAGAAGATTTGGGATTTTTGCTTGGAAATGTTTACAGATATTTTTTATATACCAAGTAGACTCCAGAGAATTTTTCCTCAGGTAGACAGCAAATGTTGGAGGTATGTTGGGGAAGAGAGACATAATTGGGAACATATTTTCTGGGAATGTAATGAGTTGGCAGACTTTAAAGATTCCTTGCAGATTACTCTATCAGATGTCAGAGATACTGGGTGAGCAAATTAGTGTAACTAGAGAAATTATTTTTCTGAGCTATGATACAGAATTGGAATTATGTAGACATAGTAAGGCCTTGCTGAGTCTAATTTTGGTTGCTGCCAAAAAAAAAGCAATCACTAGAAAATGGAAATCAAAGTCTAAACCAACTGTACTAGAAGTAATGAATATAATAACAGAAAACAACTGGAACTGAGATATTTATAAAAGGGTAGGAGCAATGGTGTTTACAGGAAGGCAGGTTTTGAATGATCTATGTAATATTTGACAATGACTGGGTAGACTATAAGTGATGTATAATGTTTGCAACTAAGATTATGTCAGTATGGTTTGTTTTCGTTTATATAAATGTATGATTGTCTATGTCATAAGTAATAATTTAATAAAGATGGTTATTGTTAAAAAAAAAAAAAGAAAAGAGAATTAAAGGAGAATAGGAAAGGATTCCCTGACTGTATTGTCAACCTTTTGCATAATCCCAGATAAGTTTCTTTATAAGCCGACTTGCTGAATTATTGAATTAATCCAATCTACTATGTTGCCTTGCTCCATTTAAATCTTCAGTTAACTCCCTATCTTTGCAATTGATCTACTCTGTTATTTAGGGCTTCCCTTTTAGGAATTTCTAAAAATTCCTAGCCTTCACACAGAGCTTTACTCATTTTGAAATGACTTCTCCAATTACTTACAAATGTTAAACCAATAAAATACACTTGAAATCAAAATAATTATTGCTAACACACAAAGAATTTTTAACATGTTCATCTAGTATGGCTACAAAGCAGTCCTAGTAGTTTTTGTTCATTTTCAGTACATGAGCTGCAATGATAAGCAACATTATTGGCCCTAGACTACTGCTTAACTTTCTTCCTATGACCTTTACTTTTCCCTTACTTTCTACCTCTTCCTTCTTGATAGGAAAGACTTCACATATACTCTGCTGTTTTTCCAAATAGCTCTGTCACTAGCTGAAATCTTAAAAAAATAACTGTCTCTTGCCTATATTCTACCTATTTGCAGGTACCCCATTTTGGTTCCCACCTTTTTACTGTGGAAAATGATGATTCTATCCATATTAAGGATACTCCAAGAAACAGGATGCCAGCAATGAGAAATTCACTTTAATCCAAAGTAAAATTAAGCACTTTCATCTGCCAATGTCAGAGACTTCATCAGAATGAATTAAAATACAATGCCCATATATATATATATATATATATATATATATATATATATATATATATATATATATATATATAAAGAACCAACCCCCTCATAATCTCATGTGACCAATTAATACAAAAAAAGTGTTTTTTTCTTGAAATAAAACCACTGATTAAGAAACAAAATTGCAATAATACAACAGCTTCCCAATTTCAGTGAATAGTCAGTTGTATACATATTAGAACATAACTACCTTGCCTAACTAAAAATAGATGAACACTATTTTAAAAACATAAGATATTAATTTTATAATATAAATGCAGCTTTTAACCTAAGGGCACTACTAATAGATATAACATCATCAAGACCTGGGAACTAAGAAGCCTGAAATCTTAACTGCCATTTCATTTATTTGGATTCCAAGAAGATGTCAGCTGGTCCACCCCTCGGTCCCAGGTCCACATGATCAATAATACTAACTTTAAAACAATGGGATGGATAGTCTTTAATATGCACGAACAATGCATTTTTGTCATCATTTTCCTTTCTGCCGAAAATATGTTGATAAATTCTCTCCCTAAAACTCCTGATGGTTTTACCGATGTAAAATCCTTGGCATGACTGGCACTTGGCAATGTAGACAACACCTTTGGTGCCACAATTATATCTACATGTAAATTTGATGTTAACTTCTTGGTTCACCCTCAAACTAGAGCCCTCTATTATGAGCTTACATTGCCCATTGGTATTACTTTCATTAATGACTCATGATATACCGTAACAGAGACCACCTTGACATACCCATAGATATCCATCAAGTCCAGCGATTCTTCCAAGCAACAACTACATTATGATCTGGAGTAGGACTGCCTTTGCAGAATGCTAGAAAAAGGATATGACTGCTGAAATCACTGGGACCCAGAATGTGCTGAAAAAACTAAACATTGTAGCTTCTTTAGATGCAGGAACAAACAAAAGTAAAACCTGCTTCACAGCCCCTTTGAAAACATCTTGTCTGTGTAAATCCTCTGAAATTAATTGGTCTGTATCAAGAACTGTCACAAGCAACATAACATTGCCTTTTTAGTGACAATGGGGCACTACCTAACATGGATGATGATTTTCCAAGTCAGTGCAAACCTGGACAGAAGGCATTCTAAGGGCACCACTGACTAGTGGTCAAAATTATTATGATACCCCCTGCAAAGCAGGCTTGTTTGGTGATCCCAAGGAGGACCAAAAAGGCCAGATAACATTGTCTGATGCTTCTGTAGAGATCTCTGCCTCCACAAAAGCTGATTTGTCTTGCTTCTGGGTACTGTCTATAACTGTAGCAATTATCCAAACTGAGCTTCTCTCTTAGAAAATACATTGAAAACAGGCAGGCAGAGCTCCTCATAAAGAACAGTAACCAAAACATTTGAAAATAGCAAATTATGAATATAATTTACTGGAGCAATTCTGCTTTTCATCACCCACCACAGTCCTCAGAAACATGGCAATGCACCTGGAATTACGTCAATAATGCACAGGAAATAGAGCTGCAGACATGTTTTGCAAAAAATGCATGACAGAAATGTTAGGAATGTTGTGGGTAACAATTTAATTAATTTATTTTTTAGTTTAAATAATACACTCATGAGACTCTGTGTCAGCAATAACCAGGGCAGCATGTCACAGTTACATAAAGACAGAAATGGAATCTAATGGTTGAATTACATTGTGTGCCTTTGGATTTGAAATTTAAGCAAAAAAAGGGAATTTGTAAGCAGTTACACATTTTGCTGTTCTCCTCTCCCTGACCTCTTGTCATTGGTTTTCCTGTCTGTTGTGTATTATAGTTGTTGTGCTTCACTAGAGTGTTTAAACTTTATAGTTCAACTGGTTGTACTGTAGTTATTGCTTATTATTACTACTAGTTGAAGCTGTATGGATTTTGTTCTCTGTTTACCAAGCTGAGTTCTTCAGTTTTCTCTAACTTGTTAATAGTTCTATAATTGTTTTGCGATCCCTGAAGTACTGCTAATTATGGCAAAGAACAAAGTGGTGAATTTAAAATATGAAAATGTGATATGAAAATTCCCCATAAGGTAAGCACATGAAATATGTCAAGTCCCTAGGTAAAATGCATTTCTTCTGTGCATTACAAGATTTGTACTGCCAAGAAAGCCATAATAAGCTAAAGCTGGACAAAATTAAAGCTACTCCTATGCAAAGCCGTTGCACTTCCTGATAGAATATAGGGTTAATTACGGAGGTATATGGAGAGTCGGAGGCAAGAATTAAGGTGTGAGTGTTCCCCTCTGAGAGACTGTGCTTGAACAAATGAACAATGCAAAGTTGTCCTCTCTCTATTTACTTTACTAAGAGCCACTGGCAAAGAAAAAAAGGGACTAACAAATTCAAGGATATACATTGCATGGTAATCAACAAACGCTAGCTTTATTTATGGAGTATAATATTCTGGACTTAAGAATTCAGAAAAAGACATTTCAATGCTGCAGAACATTTTGAAGCAGTTTCAGGTCTTTTCAGTATATAAAATTAATGAAGATAAAATACAAACCATGTACCCACATATTTATGGAGACATAATGTCAACTATTTAGGTGTATGAATTGAAATATATTGTGTTATTGCAACTAAGGACATGTGGAGAATAAACTAAATAAAAGATAATACAAAAACTGAAAAACTGGAAATTATTTTTTATGGATATGGATAGTATGGTATGACCAGTGAAAAATGTTACCTTTAGTTTTATACAGATCAGGCCTATTTATATTAACCAGAGGAGATGTTGTGGATAATAATTATTAAAGAGATTAAATAATTTATTTAGCAGGGGAAGAGGGCAATTGTTAAGTGGGATAATTAGATTCTCTCCATAGAACAAGGTGGTTTAGGATTACCTTGTTTGAGGAAATACTTTACAGCTACACAGTTAAGGCTCATATACATAACTCAAGCAAAAGGTTATAATTCAAACTGGAAAGGAATAAAGAAGTTGGGGGGGGGTTCAAATAATAAGGAAATACTGAGATTTTGGATGTAGATTCTTAGGAAGAATAACAATCAAACAGAATATTATATCTATAAAGTTGCAAAAGTATTTGAAGAACTAAGCCAACATGGGAATGGAGAAAAGAAACTTTTCTAATAACGATGACTGCAACTGGGGATATAGAAAATAGGCCAGAGGGGCTATAATTTACTGATGAAAATTGGCAAAGGAACCAATGTATTGGGAGCAAATAATAAGAGAAGGAAAGGTGATAGAGTATGATAATGCTAAGCAGAAATTTGGGCTGCAGATTAAGAGACTGTCTTCCCTACCAAGGACAGATGTCAGATTATAGGCAAACAAAAAGAGATAGGAGAGTACTGAAAGACCAGCTCTGGTAGAATTTTTAGTTGACTCTAGAACAGAAGCAGCTGTTAAAAAGAAAACATTTAGTAGACCATATCAAATATTTCATGATGAGCACAAAAATCAAACAAAGGAAGTTAGAAAAGATTGGGAAGATATACTGGAAAGGCTTTTTACAAAGGATACATGGAAGGGCATCTGTATGGCTGCCAAGTATGTGACAAAGTCCAGATGGTTTAGGATTTTTGGTTGTTGTTTGCATAAGTATTTTTATCCCTCAAGCAGACTTCCTAGAAATTTTCCTCAGGTAGACAGCAAATGCTGGCTGTGTAATGGAAACGAGAGAGGTAACTGCTAACATGACGTTTGACAGTGTAATTAAGTGGCAGATTGTAAAAACTCCTTAGTCAGTACTCTATCAGAAACATTGAGGGAGCAAATGGTTAAGGAAATTCTAGGTTTATAGGTAAATACTCTGATAACTGCCCTTCTGGACCATTTTAACCCTAGACAATGTCCTTTTTAAAGGCGAATATCAAACCACATATGTTGTGTCTGTGAGGTAAACACCTTAACCATTAAATCAATTCCCAACCCCTAAAGATTCTTTTGAGCTGGGGTACAGGATCTGAATTGCTATAAATAGTAAGGCCTTACTAAGTTTAATGCTGTTAGCTCACAATAAAGCAATTAAAATGGAACTCAAAATATACACCACTTGTAACATATTTAATGAATATAGTAAATGAGACAAAAGAACTAGTGGTGGGATCTTTAGAAAAGAAAAGGAGCAAATTACATAGAAATAGTTGGAATTTGTGGGGAGGAATGAGGTTTAAGGGAAGGCAGAAACTGGGCAATTTATAGGACACTGGAGAGAATAATTGTTAGAAAGAACATATATGTACTATATGAATATGGCAAATGTTAATATGGCTTGTTTTCGTTTCTACTAATGGATGCATGCATATGTCTTAAATGCTAATTTGATAAAGGTGTTTAAAAAAGACAAGTTATAAAACCTTTTCAGTGCCTGATCTACTGTGGAAGACTGGAGCTCGGATTCATGGATATCTGAGGCAAATATATGAAGGATCTTGGACATCATTTGTGGAGGAGAATATCTTCTGCCCACAATGTCCACTACATCAGACTCCTTGTCAGCAAAGTGATGAAATGTATGGCTCACAAGCCCTGCAACACACAAAAGACATCATGGAGGAGTCTGCACAACGATGTTCAGCAAGAATTTTACCTTGTGGGGCTGGTGGCTTACAGAGGATATCTACCTTCTTTGAAAGGCATAGGAGTAGAATTTTCTTCCAGCCTGTCATTCATAAGGACTGGCTCTGCGGGAAAAATATGCAGAGCTCCTGAGCCTTCTTACTTAGATACTTTCATTCAAACATTCCTGGGGAGAAGTACTAGCAGCCACAGTTAAGTTCACAGTGAACTCTATTATGCTTAACTTATTCTCTAAATAATTGGTCTTCCAAAGGGGAGCAGTAAAATGAGGAGATTTTATAACCTTCAGACATAACTACTTCTGGATAGTTTTACTCCTTGTACGAGGTAGAGAGTGAAGAAGACCTGTTAATTGCCCTAGCTCCAACTAAGCATGTACAAGCAATGCTATCAAATTAATAAGAACATGCAGTGGGCAGTTGCCAGAGTTTAGGCAAAAGGTAGGTGTTAATCAGGGATATGCCTGCCAATGGCAGTGCAGTAGAGCTTGAGAGGCCTGCACCTAGCCTTATGCTGGCAACAAGTAATATCCCTACTAGTGTGCTTCTGCTCTATTGAGGAGAGATCCAACAGGATGTCAACCAGTGCTCTGAAAACTATTACTGAAATGTGAGCTGTGAAGCAGGAAGACCCAGGGAACTCTCCCGAATCTGGTTCATTAGACCCAGCTGAACTAAGGAGAGGCCTGGGGAGGAGGTACAGTTGCATAAGCTGCACATACATAACAGTAGATTTTCAAATTCTCACTACTGCAGTAGATAGGCTATATGGATTGTTTCCCTGCCTAGGAAACAAGAACTCACCAACTACAACTACATAAGAGACAAGGGGTATGGAGGGTGGCTGTAGCTACTGCAGCAGTGAGGAATTTGAGCATCTGCTGTTATGGATAAGTGTAACTTGCACAACTGTACTATATTCATCATTCCCACTACTGCAATTGCCTTTAGACTATATGATTAATGACTAAAGCCTATCCAACATGTGAGAAGGAAGGATACAGATCCAGAATCCCTTTCAGAATAATCCTAGCAAAGTTAGACCTGATTCTTGAAAATGAATCCAGTTAGTAATGCTTTGTAAAGGCATGTACAGAGGATCATGTAGCTGCCTCTAGAATATTTTTAGAGTCCACTACTTCCCAGAATGTCATAAAAGACAACGATGCTGCAGTAGAATGTTCCTTGATATTGCCTGGAATGGCTTTACCATGGTGGGAGTAATAAAAAGTAATAACTGAGGATAACCACCTGGAAATACCCCTTTTCTGTCCCTTGATAAGACATGAATAGCTGGTCAGCTTTTCTAAAGGGCTTAGTTCTGTCAAGACATTACTTGCATTGCCTATATACTTACAGAGCATTCAGAATCCTTTATCCCTGTTTTTATGTTCTTGGTAGAAAACTTGGAGAGTGATATCTTGATTCACAGTAAACATGAAACCACTTTGTGCATGAATGAGGGATTTGTTCTTAAAAAGAGACTTTCCCTATGGAAAATCAGATAGGGTTTACCCATCATGACAGCTTGCAACTCAGATACTCTTCTTGCTGATGTCAGAGCAATCATAAGTACAATTTTCCAAGTCAAAAAAATTAAATCAATTTTATGGGCAGATTCAAAGGTAAAAGTCAACTTTCTATTACAAAGCTGTGATCCCAAGGAGGAGCAATCTGTTTATGTCATCTTAGTTGTCAAATTCCTTTCAGGAACTGCATTACCAAAAACAGAGAAGAAAGAAAATTCATGGGAAGACAGGCTGAAATGACTACAAGATGAGGCTTTATAGAGGAATAAGACATGTGAGACGAAAGTAACTCACCCAAATATTTGAATACCAGTGATACAAAATCCCTCATGGGTCCCTCATTATTGGTTAGGTACCATCTTGAAAATTTATTCCACTTACCACTATAGACATTTCTAGTAGCAGGTTTTCTTGCTGTCATCAGTACCTGCGGCACTTCCTCATGAAATAAGAACCAAAAAGGGATTAGGACTGAATCATCCATGCAGTCAGCTGGAGGTGATTGAGACTGGGGTGTGTCAAAGTTCCCCTGTCTTGTGTGAGTAGATCCAGTATGAGTTGAAGCTTCTGGTAACTGCCCTTGGCAAATTTCATAAGAAGGGAGAAAGTACAGTTGTGTACACTTACCATAACTGTAGATGTTCAAGTGTATTCACTGTTGCAGTCATCACATTTGGGGGTAGCCCTCGGCTGGCCCGAATACCAGAGACATAGTATTTCTGTGTCAGTTGCTATCGCATCAGGACTGATGTCAGGTCATCAGTCATATAAAGTAAGGCAGTCAATGCCATTACATCAGTTTTTCTTGCCTTAACCTGTCAGGAGCCCCCAGTAGGAGCCAGTTCTGGTGGAAGAACCCCACCAGTAGAAAGTAAATACCAATATGTCCCTTGTAAGGAAAGAGAAGAAAGGGGGATGGAGGGAGGGAAACCAGGACTGCAACAGTGAATACACTCAAACATCTACATTTATGGTACGTGTACATAACTGTACTATGTTCTTTGTGTTTCAATGTTGCAGTCATCACATTTGGGTTGATTCCCAAAGCTGAGGAAATGGGTGGAGGCAGTCAAGGAAACTAGGGGCTGGCTAGGATGTCTTGCAAGACTGCAGAGGCAAACCCTGCCCTGCATTTGGAGAAGAGAGGCAGGTAGTAATGTTTGGTAAAAGTGTGAACAAATGTCCAGGTGGCAGCTTCCAGGATGTCCCTGGTGGGGACTACTCTGAGGAAAGCTGCAGAGGTGGAGGCTGCTCTGGTGGAGTGACTCCTGACCCCCTTGGGGGAAGGCTTTCCATGTTGTTTGTAGCAGAAATGGATTTTGGAAATGGCTTGTTTGGAGATGGCTTTTCCTTCTGACTCTGTAGCAAAGCTAACCAGCAATTGATCAGACTTTCTGAAGGATTTAGTCCTGTCTAGATAGAATCTGAGTTGTGTGTGCACATCTAGAGAGTGCAGAATCCTTCCCCCTTGTTCTGGGTATTAGGAAAAAAGGTGGGCAAATGAATGGATTGGTTGAGAGCCACACTGGACATTACCTTGGGCATGAAGGATGGGTTAGTTCTGAGGGATACCCTGTCAGCATGGAATATAATGAAGGGTTCCACGGCCATGAGCGCTTGCAGCTCAGAGACTCTTCTGGCTGAAGTGATAGCCAGAAGGAAAGCTGTCTTCCTGGAGAGAAATTTTTGCTCTGCAGAAGAAGCTGGTTTGAAAGGAGGCAGGGTGAGCATTTCCAACACAAAGTTAAGGTACCAAGCTAGGGTTGATGCTCTTCTGTGTAGCCTCAAGTTGCTAGCCCCTCTTAGGAACTGTTTGATCAAAGAGTGTGAGAAAAGGGGCTGCTCAGTGGAGAAATGAGCAGAGATAGCAGAGGCATGAATTTTTATAGATGAGAAAGAGAGGCCATTGTGTAGTAGGTCAGCTAAGTAATCCAGGATGAGAGGGAGGGAGGGCTGTGCCAAATTGGCTCCCTTAGCCTGAATCCAGGTGCAGAACCTTTTCCATTTGTCAGCATAAGATTTTCTAGTGCTAGGGCATCTGGCCTCACGTATAACATCTAGAATCTGTTTAATGAGGTTGGCAGATTGATCTGGGGTTAGGGAATAAGCCAAGCTGCCAAACTGAATGATGGCAATTGAGGATGCATGAATTCACGTTCCCTCTAGGTCAGGAAGTTTGGCATCTGAGGAAGATGCCATGGTGGCAATGGGGACAGGCTGTGCAGCAAGGGGTACCAGTGCTGGCGAGGCCAGTCTGGAGCTATAAGAATTGTCCTTGGTTTTTCCTCCTTTATTTTGAGCAGTACCCTGGGGATGAGAGGTAGTGGAGGAAAGGCATAGACCGATAGACTGACCCAGGGTAAGGACAGGCCATCCACCTTCCAAGCCATGCAGTGATGCTCCCTGGTGCAGAATTTGCTGAGCTGATGGTTGGTGTGGTAGGCAAAGAGGTTGACCTTCAGGGTGCCCCATTTCTGAGTTATTAGGGTGGAGGTTCTTCTGTTGAGCTGCCACTGATGTGGGTCTAGAAGATTTCTGCTTAATTGGTCTGCCAGAGAGTTGAGAGAACCTGGTAGGAATTGTGCTAACAGGTGCAGTCGCATGGCAGAGGCTGTGTGCCAAAGGGTCATGGCCAGCCTGCATATAGGCTAGGAGTGAGTCCCTCCCTGCTTGTTGATATACCAAATCACAGTGGTGTTTCCTGTTTTGATCAGGAGAGCCCCTGGGGAGAGAAGTGGCTTGAAAGCCTATCAAGGCGTGCTAGACAGCCATCATCTCTTTTTGGTTGATGTGCACAGGGATTTGCTGTGGGCTCCATTGGCTTTGTATGCACCTGCTATCCAGGTGTGCACCCCAAGCATAGTCCGATACATCTGTGGTGATGGTCTGGGTGGCAGTGGTGGTAAGAAAGGTAGTCCCTTGTTGTGGGACCATGCTGTTGCCCACCAAAAAAAATATTTTCTGAGGCAAGGAATTATAGGTATGAGAGTCTCCAAGTCTTGAGAGTGTTGACAACAAAGGCTTTTTAGGTACCATTGAAGTTTCCTCATATGCAGTCTGGCATATGGAATAAGTAGTATGCAAGATGACATGAACCCCAGAGCTTGCAGGATCTTCCTTGCAGATAACTGGGTCTGGTGGCTAGTTGAGAGAAGTAGGCTGTCCGGAAAATTTGTTTTTCTGGTGTAAGGAATGCCATTTGGGATGCTGTGTCCAGGCTTGCTCCCAGGAAGATAATCCTTTAGGTGGGCACCTGTTTGGATTTCTTTTCATTGATTGTGCACCCTAGGGAGGTTAGTAGGGTCTTTACAAAGGCCAGGTGCTTGAGCAGCTTTTCCTGGCTGGCTGTCTGAATAAGGCAGTCGTCTAAGTACAGGTAAATCTGGATATTCCTTTGTCTGCAAAAGGCAATGGCCAGAGACAGACATTTTGTGAAAACTCTGAGAGCAGTAGATAAGACAAAGGGAAGCACAGAGAACTGAAAGTGTTGAGATCCTGCCCTGAAACGGAGATATTTCCTGCATGATTCCCTGATAGGAATGTGGAGGTAGACCACTTTTAGATCTAGGGTGGCTAGCCAAGTATCCTTAGATAGCATGGGTAGCCAGCCCCTACTTTTCTAGTTGAGCATTTTGAATTTTGGGATCACCAAGAAGGTGTTAAGAACGGATAGATCGAGGATGGGGTGCCAGGTGCCCTCTTTTCTGAGCACCAGAAAAAGTCTGGAGTAGAGACCTTGGCCTATCTGTTCTGCAGGAACATGCTCTACTGCCCTCTTAGAAAGCAGGGAAAAGATTTGATTTTGAGACTCTGCCCACTGGTTTGGAGGTAGATCTGGGAACCCTTTTGGAGTTGGAAGGGTGTGGGAAGGAAATTTTATCCCTGAGACACTATGTTGAGAACCCATCGGTCGTTGGTAATGGTGGCCCAGGTGCTTGCATGAAAGGAGAGTTTTCCTCCTAGGGGTAAGTAAAGGTGGACAGAGGGAGGAGGTGGGGGAGGTGAGTCATTGTGAGTTCTTATCATAAGGGGTGGCTTAGAACTCCCTGGTTTTGAAGTGGAGGTAGTCCACTGCTTAGATCTCTGCATTCCCCTGTGGCTGCTGTCTGTGGGGGTCTGATCCCCGGGGCATGGGCTGGATTGGCTTAGTGGGAGAAGGAAAGGACCAGTGCTTGGTGGGACAATGCCTGCTAAACTCGGGTGGCAGGACCTGTAAGAAATCCTTAGATTTTGCTTTTTCTTTCATCTTTCTTTGTGCAAGGGGGCATCCAACAATTTAGATTTGACATGGTCTGGCAGGGGCCGTTCCTTAAGCCATGCATGCCTTCTAATGACAGATCCAGTGACTGCTGCCCTGCAAGAAGCTTCTAGGGCATCAAAACCACAGTGCAAGGTGTGTTGCGTTACTTGACTTGCAGAATGCATTAAGTCTTGTAACTCTTTAGATTCTGCACAAGCAGGAAAGGAAGACATTTTTTGTTTGAGGAGTTCCAGGGTATTTTGCTGAAATTTTACCATATGGAACTGACAATTTAGTGCCATGACAGCAAGAGTAGCTGAAGTGTATACTTTTTTACCCCACCTGTCTAGTGCTCGGGAATTCCTATCTGAGGGAGTAGGATTCTTAGCAGAGGTCGCCTTAATCCCTTTAGAAATTACCTCAGGGTCAGCAGTAGGATTTTTAAAAAAGAAATGTGTGTGAGTCAGGGACTCTATAGTATTTGTCTGGTTTCCTGGGTGTCAGGAGTCAGGCTGGATTCCGGGAAAACATCCTCCACAACATCCAGGACTGGGGAGATGGCCAAGGGTCTGTGCTGTGGAAGATCTAATAATTCCCTGAGTGTCTTTTTAGACTAAGGGTAGTCTTGACTCTCCTATTGGAAATGCTCCCTCTTAAGGTATGAAGGGTTTCCCCAAAGGAAAAATCCTCTGGGGGAGAGGCTGAAGAGATGGAGTCCTCTGCATCAGAATCCTCAAAGGTAGAGAGGGGTTGCATGTCTTCATATTTAGATGCATCAGAGTCATCTGACTCTTGCACAGACAAAACTACAGGGGACAGATCTCTTTTCCTTTTGGAGGGGGTAGCTTGGTTTCCCTTGATCAGCATAAGGTCTTCCACCATTTTAAGCATTTGAGACTGAGGCAAGGAAGCAGGTGCCTGAGATTGGGTCATCAGTTTCTTGGGTGTGGTTTATACCCTGGGCCTAAGAAACTCAGTTTTAGAAAGAATAGTATTAGTGAAAAAAGATGCCGGTTTGTGTCGAGAATCGGTAGTGTGAAGGATTTCCTCAGAAGCTGGTGCCTGCTCAGCGGCTCTGGACCCATCCAAGGTAGAGACGACTGCAGGATCTTTAGTCAAAGAAGTGTTCTGCGGCATACCAGACTCCGAAAGGGTCTTGGTGGTGGCCTGCAAATCCACAGAAGCGGGCATCGGGGGCTGCGAAAGCTCCTCACTGAGGACCGGTGAACTGACGACTACCTTAATGGAAGTGTCGTCTGTAGGTTTGGACCTTTGTGGTCTATCTCAGTCTGTCTTTACAGTTTTTCAGATCTGCTGTTGGATGGCTTACTGAAGCCATATCGGAATTCGAGGTCTGTAAGCGAAAATATCTAGCTACAATAAGGGCCCAACAATGGATAGTTCTGGCATTGAACAAGGCACAGAAGTGAAAATGGGGGACATCATGGTCTGGGCCTAAACAAGTGATGCAGTAAGAATGAAAGTCTCAGTGAGGTATTTGCTTTCCACAGGCAAGACAATTATTAACTTTTTGTGACATCGATTAGTTTAAGAAAAAAGGATCCCCAAATGGGTACTTAGCCTTAAAAGACTTCAATGTCAATTTGGTAGACAAAACTCAAGTAGTGGCTGACTGGCACTCATGCAAACTGCTTCTGCTTCAGGCTCCATGGCAAGAAAGACTGATATAATGGCATCGGCTGCCTTACTTTATACTACTGACGACCTGACATTAGTCCTGATACGACAACCGATGCAGAAATACTAAGCCTCTGGTATTCGGGATGGCCGAGGGCTATCCTGTTGGGGATAAGCCAAATGTGATGACTGCAACAGTGAACCACGAAGAACATTAAATATTTCCTGGTCAAAAGGGAGTTACCACAATGACTTTTCGGGTATCCTTCTGAATCATCAGAATTACCTTGGATGTTAGTGGAAAGGGTGGAATGCATAAAAACATTCCTTTCCAAGGGAATGAAAATGAATCTGCTTTCCAGGCTTGACTGCAAGGGCATTACAGCAAAATCTGTCTACTTGTCTGTTTTGAAAGAGGAAGGCAGATCATTTTCAGGTGTTCCCCACAACTGGATCAGTTCCTGGAAGACCACCTCATTCAATTTCAAATTGTGAGGGTCTATTCTGGTCCATCTTAGCTTGTCTGCCTCTACGTTATGTTCTGACAGAATTTCAGATGATTAAAGGGGTAAAGAATGCTTAAGAGCCACCTCCCAAGCCATCAGAGCAAGTCTGCATGGGGATACAAACCTCGTACCTCCCTGCTTGTTTATGAATATACCACATGACTGTGATTTTGTCTGCAACCACTTGAAGAGGTCCTGGAGACCATAGGTGATAGAGAGACTTCAGGGTATGGCTCACAACCAACATCTCCTTTATGCTGATGTGCTTTGATCTGTCTGAGGAGTTCTGTAGGCCTTGTAACTTTACCTCCATAGAAACTGTTTAACAAAAAAAAAAAAAAAAAAAAATCTGATGCATATGTGATGAGAGGTTGGTTTCTGGCCTGAGGAGGGAAGGGAAGACTTGCATTCATAGGTTCATAGCTGTGTACTAGGCTAATGGCCCTGGAGCCTTTACAATCCTAGCCCACAGGACTACCCTGGCATCATGCCACCCGACCTTAGTTCCCAGTGTCTCTGTTGAGCAGAGTCACTGGAGTGATCCCCAGAGTGAATTTTCTGCTTTTCATCCATTCAAGATTTCTCTTGAAGAAGGTCAGTGAGGTGCTCTGTTTGACATGTACCCTCCAGCTTATTCTGTTGATTGTGGTAATAAGGTTGAGGTCTCTGGGGCTTGTAGTGCAGAGGGATTGGGATTTCTTTAGTTGTAGCATTTCTAACACAGCTGGGTCAGACATGGCTTTGTAAGTCAAGCAGAGATCGCCTCTAAGAAGGCAATATGAGACAGAGAATAATTGGGAGTTTTTTGAGTCTGTCCACATAGGACAAGTGTTTAAGGCCTAGGATCATCTTTGTGAGGTACTTTTGTGGCCTCTCCAGTTGTTGCAGGTGTCTAGTGAGGCACATGCCAAATGGGGCATTGTACTCAATGATTGGCCTAATGAGGAAAGAGTAGAGGGAGACAATGACCTGTTTCTTCCTGGATGCAAAACCCTTAGTAATGTGATGTGTCACATAGAAGGACTTTCTGACCACAGTGGCAATGTGGTGGTCAAAAGAGAGGTTGCTGTCAACCTGTGTTCCCAGATCTCTTATAATGCCTTCTGTGTTCAGTGGACTACCATTGATGTGGTAATTCATGGGAAGTTTAGACGAAGGGTTTTTCACAAAGGGGATGACAACACATTTTTTGGCATTGAGCTTAAGGCCATGGTTCTGACACCAGTCATTGGTCACAGTGAGGCCTTTCTGTAGGATGTCAACATCACTTGGGGAGTTAATAATAGCTCCCACCTTGCAATCTTCTTCAAACTTTGTCAGCTAGAGTCCCTTTGTGGTGGCATGGACTTCAAAGAAGTAGATACCAAACAGGAGAGGACCCAGGACCGAACACTGTGGGACTCTACTTGTGACTGGTTGGCAGTATGACTTGGAGTCAGCTACTTTCACACTGTGATTTCTATCTGTGAGCCAGTTTGCAACCCACCAAGTGTTATAGGGGTTGATGCCTAGCTTAGTGAGTTTTTCAATCATTCCTAAGTGAGGAATGGTATCAAAGGCTTTGGCCAGATCAGAGTAGGCTGTATGAACCACCTTGCCTTCATCCACAGCTCTTTTGACTGATTCAAAGAAGTCGGCCATGTTGAGCAGGCATTATCTACCCTTCACAAAACCAAAGTGTGTGGGATCCAGAGTTTGAAGACTCCCTATATCAACATTTATTAGGTCCATGATGATGTGCTCCATAGCTTTGCATATCAGACTCATCAGGCTAATGGGGCAATAGTCCCCAGGGTCTGTAGTCACTCCTCATTTGTGGAGAGGGACGACTGTAAGCAGTGCGCCATTTGATAGGGACAAAGCCTGAGGTGAGGCTGTGATTGAACAGGGCACACAGGTGAGGTGCCAGTTCACTCTGTAGTTCATGTAAAACACAGCCAGGGATATTGTCAGGTCTCATAGAAGCTGTATTCTTGGCCTTGGACAGTGCTGTTTTAACTTGTGCAACTGTAATACTGGGTGCCTGGCAATCTACTGGTATTGTTATTGGTCCTTTGTTGGCAGAGAGAGGGGTAAAGTTGGCACTGAATCTGTCAATCAGTATATTGGCAATATCTGTCATCTTGGTATAGGCGGGACCATTGTGCAGTAGTTCAGATCAAATCTGGGTATTGCCGTGGAGATTCTTTACATAACTATAGAAGGCCTTGTGGGTGTCTTTATCTGCTGCAGTTCTGTTTTCTTAGCTAGCTTTAGATGATTTGATGAGGGATCTCAACTTTTTGTTGAGGCTGATGGAGTTTTTCCAGTCTTGGGACTTCACCTTATTCCGCATCAGTTTCCTCCTTCTGTTATAGAGTTTGTTTATGGCAGGGGAGCACCAGATTGGCTTCCTTTTTTTGGAGGAGAGTCTCTTGGTTCTATTGGTTATGGTGAGATCCATGCATTTGTGTAAGTGTTCATACAGTGCATTGGTGTATGATTCAGCAGTCATGCAACTATTCTCCATTTCCATGGGTGCTGTGAAGTTAGTCATCTCTTTTTTTAGAAGCCCAAAGTTAGATTTGGAGAAGTTTTTCATGGTGGTTACCTTTGCGGGGAGGGATGTGTATTTCCAAGGTGATTAGTTTGTGGTTGAATTTGTGCTACACATTGCAATTCCCTTTTTATAAAGTTAAAAATAGGAATTTGAAACTCAAGAGGATGCAAATGCTAGGTTCATGTGTTTTTAGAAACAATTCAATCTTTCTCATGCATAACCTGGCCAGGGGAATTATGAGAATCATAAGACACCATGAACCCTATGTTCATGAGTCTGAGACTGACTGCAGATATTCAGGAAACATTCCAGTCACAAATATGCCTTCTCTAGTGTGCCAAAGGCCTTTTGAAGTGACACATCTAGAAAGTAGCCACAAAACACAATCCTGTGACATGGAGTCAAGGAGCATTTTGCAGTACTTATCTGGAAACCCATACTGGTTAATCTAAACTTAACTCAAGTTAACAACTCCAGACATCTGAATAAAGACTGAAAAATGTGAATGGTATTTAGTCTGCAATAAGCTATAAATGGAGCTAGGTATTTTATGAACATCCATGGAGCTGTAGATAATCCAAAGAGTAACACACAGAGATAATGTTCCCCAGAAAAAAGCACCTTAGAAATTTCCTAAAGCATGTGGCTATGGAAATATAGTAACAATCATCTTTTAAATCTAGTGTTACCAATTAACTCATGGGAGGAATGAGGGGTAACAGGTTCTCTAGGTCAATATTTTGAATTTTGGTACTTTCACATACATACTTAGAAATTAAAGATATAGTACTAGTCTCCAAGAGACATCCTTCTTTAGTACCAGAAACTTTGGAATACAAACCCCTGTCCTTTAACTTAAAGGCACTTGGTTGTATGAATGTTTAGGTGTATAAATCCTGAAGAACATGAGGAAAGAATTCTGTTTGGTTCAGAAGGTGAGGAGGAATTCCCCTGAAAGAAGGTTTTCATATCCTATGCCATTTGTAATCCTCCTGCATGACTTTTAGCACCCAAGAATCTGGGAATCTTGTGAAAAGAAGCTGTTGAAGAGTAATTTGTGAAACAGATTTGTAGAGATATTAACCAGAAGAGGGGGAAATGGGGAGGAATGCGGGCATAGTCATACTATACTGTTGGTCTGTTCCTTTTTTGAGAGGACCATTGTTTATTATTCCCCTGTAGTAATCTCTTTTTAACAACTTGTTTGGCAGAAAATAAGTGGATTTGATTTTTTTTTTCTTTGTTTTGCAAAAGAAAGACTTGTATTCAGGTACATGAAAAATCTTAGAAACTTCCTAAATCAATTTTTCCCTTTCATCATATTGTTTGAGAACCTGGGTAGCATAAGAACCAAACAATGCCTCCTTATATCTAAAGCAGAATCTAAGTCTTTAGACTTTACCTCATTCGAAAACTTTGTTACATACCCAAACACATCATCTTGATGGAAAAGCTTAAAAGTGATGTCTGCTCCCTGTAGTGATTCAGCACTCTTTTGAAAGTCTCAAAGGCGTAGCCTGAGACAGAAACAGTGACCCTTACAGAAGGAGCCAAGGCCTCCAAAGAAGACTAGACTTGAGGAACCATCTGACTCATCTCCAAAGCTGATGTTGGAGCTGAACTATCTAATATCAAAGCTCCAAGAGAAAACAACAGCTCTGAAGCTTTTGCTTCCTGTTCACCTCCCTCTTCCCCGAGATTTGGTAGATCTGAGGAGGTCAGAGACAACAGGATCAAAGACATAGTTGGAGTTGAAGATGACCATGTCTTCGGATCCAATGAAGACATTCTCTGGAGGGAGCTCAGATGTGACTGCCCTGATTCAGCAGGATGTTTCAGGGAAGGAGCAATAAGCTGATATGAAATGACCAATACCTCAGTCTCAGTATGGGCCAGAGCCAGGAGGACCTACAGCTGGATCTTTTTTTTTTTTTAAACAAGATAACATCTTTATTAAATCATGTATGACATAGGCAAATAGGCAATCTTACATTTATATAGATGAAAGTAAAATATACCAACACAATCTCAGTTGCTAACATTATACCTTACAAGCCATGCCGACACAACTGTAGTTGCAAACATTATAAATTACTTATAATATATCCAGTCATTGTCAGTCAACTATTACATAGCTTATTCAAATCCTGCCTTCTTTTAAACCTCATTCCTCCTCTGCATGTATTGATCTCATACTTCCCATTTCTTTTCATATGTAATTTGCTCCTACCCTTTATTAAAGTTCCCAATTCTAGTGGTTTTATCTGTGTTACCATCTGTAAAACTTTTAGTAAAATTGCTTTAGACTTTGATTTCCATTTTCTAGTAATTGATTTTTTGGAAGCCATCATTAGACTCAGCAAGGCCTTACTATGGCTAGGCAGTTCTGATTCTGTATCATAGCTCAAAACAATAATTTCCTTAGTTACACCAATTTGCTCACCCAGGATCTCTGACAGAGCAGACTGCAGGGACTTTTTAAAGTCTGCCAACTCATTACACTCTCAGAAAATATGTTCCCAGTTACCTATTTCTTCCCCATCACACCTCCAACATTTCTTGTCTACCTAAGGAAAAATTCTTTGGAGTCTACTTGGGGTATAAAAATACCTATGTAAACACTTCTGAGCAAAGATCCTAAATCTTGTAGACATTGTTGCATATTTGGGAGATATACATATATCCCCTCAGTGTTTCTTTGTGAATTGCTTATCCAGTCTCTCTTCCCCATCCTTTCTAACCTCCACTGATTGATTCTTATAATTATCAGGCAATACTTTCTATAGTCTAATTGTTATTCCTTTCTTAATGGCTGCCTCTGATTTAGATTCTATTAAAAGCTCTACCAGTGCCAGTCTTTTGTTTAGGACCCCCCCCCATTTCTTTCTCTTTGCCTATACTCTCATATCAGTCCTTGATAGGGAAGGCATTAGCTAACCTGCAATCCAAATAAATTATTGGCGTCTTCCCAATCTATTACCTTTCCCACTCTCGTTATTTGTTCCCAAAACCTTGGTTCCTTTGTAATTTTTCTCCAGTAAATTCTAGCCACCTCTTGCCTGTATCCCTAATTGTAGTCATCTCTATCAACAGAATATCTTTCTTCATTCCTGTGTTAACTTAGTTCTTAGAATACTTTCTGCTACTGTTTGTTTGCCTTTCGGCTTTTTCCCAGTAAGGGGTCGCCACAACGGAACTCCGGTCGGTTAATGATTGGCAGTAGATTTTTACAAAACACTGAGGTGCCAGCTTGACGCCCAACCTTCAATGAAGGCATGCCCATTTACGCACGCATGTCTTTTGAATGTTACCCAACCACGGGGAGGATATGCAGACTCCACACAGAAGGCACTCCCAAGCCAAGCTGAGATACAAAATGGGAGAACCTCTTGCTGTGAGGTAACAACACTACCTCTGTACCACTGCGGAATCCTACAATATTCTGTATGATTATTGTTATTCTCCTTAAAGGTCTGCATCCAAAATCCCAGTGCCTCCTTGTTTCTTGAGCCCCCCATTTCATCATCATCTCTTTCCACTTTGAATTATAGTTTTCTGCTTCTGCTGTGTATAGGAGCCTTAACTGTGTTGCTCTGAAATACCCCTTCAAATCGAGTAATCCTACTTCTCCCTGTTCTAGTAGAAGAATAAGCTTATCTATACCACTTGACTCTTTCCGACCCTCAGCAGGATTTTGTTCCTGAGGAATTTCCTCATTATCCTGTCCATGTCAACATCAGAAAGGGTTTTGGAGGAACTAATGGAGTGGAGAGACGTAGAGGAAGGCCTACAGATCTGATAAAAGGAATTCTCCTGGAGAATAGGGATCTCAATCTGGGAGATATTGATCCCAGACAAAGATACTACTCTGGCTGGGGCAGTGTACTGGATAGACTTTGAATCAGTTCCAATGTAAGGACCAGAGCAGAAGATTTCAGAAGGTTTTGACAGCTTAGGAGCAGGAGCTGATGATGGGGAATGATCTGGGAAATGTTTACTTGGTTTTCTCTTTCTGTCTCACTCACTCACACTCTCTCTCTCTCTCTCTCTCTCTCTCTCTCTCTCTCTCTGCATCAAATGTTGGTCAGGATGAGGTTGTTCCAGAAGATCTCTGTACTTGCCACTTTCCTTTTTGTCTATACCTGTGAGATCTCTCACATTCCAAGGTAATACGGAAAGTGTTACCATTATGACAAGAAGTCATTATTCCCACGTATTATGTGAGACAGCTTTTATAAATGTCTATTTCCAGCTTTTGAGATACATGCACTCATTAATGTTTGACAGGTTAATAGTTTACACAATTTTTCTTATCATCGACATTGGAAAGTATGTCACATTTAACACGACTTTGTTTTAATGAAATCCTTCACAAAAATAAACAAAAAAAAACTAAAATAAACAGATCTCCAGAACACTCCCAGAACCTGTTAACATAATACAAACTCACAAATCTATGTACATCTTCAAATAATGAAGATTAGCACTCCTAAAAGGAACAAACATCCCTGACAGACAGCTGCAAACACAGGTCTTAATTAGCCTAAAATGTGCTTCAACTTATACCAATTGTATTTTCTTTTTTATCTTTATTCCTCTACCAGATGTGAAAAACAACTTGCCTGCTTTCAGAAAACATTAACTTTTAGCCATGAAGAAATCAGTGTTCTGGCTTTGTCTCCAAGGAAACATAACAGGAAAAAACATGTAGTCCTCAGCTGCAGGCTTCTAAAGACAAGCTGAAATATTTACTGCTAAAGGAAAACTTTTCATTATATTCAGTTTTCTCTTATTTACTTGTTTCCACTTAAAACTTAGATTAAGGCACGGGTCTTAATCCAGACATTCATATATGCAAAAGAAAAAAACAGATCAGCTCTACATATATTATAATCTGTGTACTTATGCATCCCATCCTCCACATTAACAACACAAGATTACAGCCTATTAATGTGAACAGCATGCTATTCTCTAACCTTTTTTCTTTTTGCATCATAATGCCTACACTTCTTAATATAAAAAGGAGAACAAGGCATTGGCTTATTTTAGTATCTCTATCATATATAAGAACTAAAATGCTTTACTATAAAACATGCAATTTATGTCATGAAGAGTTTCATACAAACACTGTTTAAAACAGAAATTGTTTTACTTACATTTACCTTTTTCCTTCCTCCTCCTCAACCCTCAGTGTCCTTCCAAACATTAATGACATGAAGTTAGGCAAATGCTTTTCAGTTCCCTACAAGTTTAACATCAACAAAAGTCTACTCATTCCTCTTTTTCTCAGCCTTATTTCACAAATGCAGTTGATGTTTTGCAGTCTCACATCTATTCACCAATTTCTGTGTTGCTGGTCTTCTTCCTGTTCATCTCCATCTCCCAACTCTAACAAATTCTGGTTCAATTTTAATATACTCCCGATTCTTCTAATCAACTCCTGTGTTCTCTGTCTCTCAAGCAATTTTCCTTCGAACAGTGGAAAAGCTCACTGGCAAAGTGTCTCAGTGTGCTTTATTATCAGAATATCAAGAAGCAGAAAGCCTTTCTGCTTGATGGCTCACTTTTTGTTGGACAAACTTTTGCATTTCCTCCTTAGCCTGTCCTGCATCAAAAAATTACTTTGATCCTTCAAGAAAAAATATTCTGAAGACAGCTAGATACAGCAGCTTGAATCTCCAACCTGCTTCCTGACACTCCCCGACTGCTGCAATAAATGTGTTTCTCTCCTGGATGGTATACAGTGAATAATCATTTCCATAAACACTACTGTCTCCACTATTTAATACTTTACCCTTGTTCCATGGTTCTGTCAGTATCAATGCTTTCAAGTTTGCATCTTTACCAATACAAATCTTGGCTGCTTTCTCATGGCCACATTTGGAACATATATATGGTGTGCCCTTTCAATTAACAGTTCCTGCTATAGAATACCAGTCTAGTTGCTTATCTGTGCCTTCATAAAATATGTTCCTTCTAGTTTCTCTAGTACAGCACAAAACCTCAGATTTCCATGCTCTGCTCTCTTGTTCTAACATGTTTCGAAAATCTCTTCTTGGTTTCAGGCACCCTTTGCTTCATTTCAACCTCTAATTTTTGCAGTTTTATCAGCTGAATACATTTAAAACTTCTTCAATATTTCCAGCCTTTTGTTATTTGAGTTGATACACTCCTTCAGTGCTGCAATTATTTCAATCACATCTGAGCACATGTGACTTATTTTTCCACTAGATTACTGGAAGCCATGTCTTGCACCGAAGCTGGAGTCTGAACTGCTTTTTTTGCTGAAGAGCTGCAGGATACTTCCCAGTTAGTGTTTTCTCTTCATCTTTTTTATTTTATTTTATTTCATATTCTCTTAATTTCTTTTTTGCTGACATCCAAGCAGTGTACTTAAAAGGCAGTAAGTGAATTTACTAAAAGTGTCACAGATCCTGGCACTTGTTTTTCAGTTTTTTTTTTTTTTTTTTACAATGGAAGAGATGAAGTTATCAGTGATGAAGTTAGGCTGTTAATCAGTGTGCAGCTATAATGGAACTTTCCTCACTCTGAATTTCTTAATATAATTCAATACCCTTTCCTTTTTGCCTATACCTGTAAGGCCATTTACATTCCAAGATAATAGAGAAAGCATAGCCATTATGATAAAAAATCTTCTGTTCCCACCTATTATACATGACAGGTCAGTTTTTTTTTGAATATATATGTCTAACTTCATGTTACATCCACCCACTAATGTTTGGCAGGCCGACTTTTTATGCAGTTTCTTCTTCTCAACTCAATTTGAACAAAGGTTACATTTATCAAGCCTTTTGTTTTAATGAAAACCCTCAAACAATTACATTTTCAGAACACCCCAACCTGTATTAACTACACAAAACTATGTACATCTTCAAAAAATGAAGTTTAACCCACTACATAGAAACAAATGCCCCAAATTGACAGCTGCAGCAACAGGTATTATCTAACATAAAATTAAGGTTATCCAGGACATAGTGCATGCTACAGCCTGTGTTCCTACTTACACTGACTGCTGTCTGTATTTTCCTTAACTCTATTCCCTCCCAGATGTGAAAAACAATCTGTATGCTTTCAGACAAAGTACAGTTTTGTACCTACCCTAAATGTAGATGTTCAAGTGCTGACACTGCTGCAGTCATCACACTTGGGTTATCCTGCCATCAGGCGGTCCCGCAGTCAGCCTGTCTTCCAAAGTCTTGGTCCGGCATCGGTTGCAGTCACTTCTTCCCTGACGTCAGTGCGACAGGGGTATAAAAGAGGCAGCCGATGCCATTTTCTTCAGTTTTTCTTGCCCCAGATGTCAGGTGTCCCCAAATAGGAAGGCAATACATAATCCTATGCAAACATAAATTGGTAGAAAAACAACAGTAATAGTTGTAAGCAAATACACCATATAGAAATACATCAAATTGATAGTATACAAATGGAGTAATAAATGAAAACCTGGTATGAAGAAGGGATGGATGGAGGGTAACCTGGACTGCAGCAGTGTCAACACTCGAACATCTACATTTATGGTAGGTACAAAACTGTACTATGTTTATTGTGTTACACTGCTGCAGTCATCACACTTGGGTAGAATCCCAAAGCTATGGCTGAGTGGGCAGGTACTAAACTGGGTTAGGAGAAGCTAGCATGCCCTGTAGAACTGCAGTGGCAAAGCCAGCTCTGTTTTTTGAGTATAATGGTAAGTGGTAGTGCTTGGTAAAGGTGTGCACTGAACTCCAAGTTGCACCCTCCAAAATGTCCTTGGTTGGTACCTGTGAGAAAGGCTGCTGAGGTTGCTGTAGCCCTAGTGGAATGGGACCTAATGTTAACAGGCACAGGCTTCCCATGCTGAGAGTAGCAGTAGTGGATACAATGTGCTATCCGTTTAGAAATGGTCTGTTTTGAAACAGCCTTTCCTTGTGAACCTGCAGCATAGGATACAAAGAGTTGGTCAGATTTTCTGAAAGTCTTTGTCTTATCCAAATAGAAACGTAATTGTCTATGAATGTCCAAAGAGTGAAGGAGCCTTTCTCCTTTATTCTGGGGGTTTGGATAAAAGGTGGGTAAATTAATGGTCTGATTCAGGGCCACACTGGATACTACCTTTGGCATAAAGGAAGGGTTAGTTCTTAAGGAAACTCTGTCTTGATGAAAAATGATGAAGGGCTCCACTGCCGTTAGGGCCTGTAGCTCTGAAACCCTTCGTGTTGAGGTAATTGCCAGCAGCAAGGCTGTTTTCCAGGACAAAAAATGTAGTTCTGCTGAGAAAGCTGGTTCAAAAGGAGGCAATGTTAGTTTTTCCAAAACAAAGTTAAGGTCCCAAGTTGGAGTTGGAGGTCTTCTGGGTGGTCTTATATTCTTAGCCCCTCTGAGGTACTGCCTTAGTAAAGGATGTGAAAACATGGGAGGATCCGTATTGTAATGAGCTGAAATGGCTGAAGCATGGATCTTAATGGAAGAAAAAGAAAGGCCTTTGTGTAGCATCTCAGTTAAATATTGCAGTATCTGAGGAATATTTGGGATTAAAGGATTTTGGCCTTTAGCCTGGTTCCAAGCGCAGAATCTTTTCCATTTGTCTGAGTAGGATTTCCTGGTGCTGGGCCTTCTGGCCTGCAGAATGACATCCATGACATCCTTAGAGAGAAGTTTTGATTGATTATTTAAGTAATTTTCCATGCAGCCAAATTTAAAGTCCTGAGCTGACCGTGAAGGATCTGAGTGCTTGGTTGAGTCAGCAGGTATGGAAATTGAGGTAAAATCCATGGACGGTCTTGTGCCATGTTCCTTAGTATTGGGTACCAGTGTTGGCATGGCCAGTCTGGAGCAATTAGGATCATTTGTGGCCTCTCTGATCTGGCTTTCAATAGCACTTTTGCCAGTAGAGGTAGTGGAGGGAAGGCATAGACTGTTAATGTTTTCCAACTGATTGATAGGGCGTCCACTTTCCAAGCTAGTGAGTGGTATGACCTTGTGCAAATTTTTTGTAGTTGGTAGTTTTGGGGGGAGGCAAATAGATCTATGTCTGGCCTGCCCCATTTTTGAGTTATCATTGTGAATACTTGTAGATCCAGTCTCCATTCATGAGGATCCATGATATTTCTGCTTAGCTCGTCTGCCAATGTGTTTTCCTTTCCTGGCAGGAATTGTGCTTGTAACTGGACATAAGTCAGTGCTGTGTTCCATAAGGCCATTGCTTGTCTGCATTTTATTTTGGAGGTGGTTACAATGATATGTGGGAAACACTGGTTGAGTACAGGGAGTTATACTGGCAACTAGTGTTAGACTCCAGTAAATCCCCAGGTCTCAATGAAATGGTATCTTTAGCACCAGTGCTCAAAATGAGATCTGCTAAACTTTAACAAGTAATATTTTTTTACGAGTTGAAGTAGAAAAAGAACTAGTTTAATATTGAGACAAAAAATGTGTTACTTTTTTTATTTTCATGTGTTTACAGACTGATTATTCATATACACTGGGTGTCATTTATAAAGCATTTTACATGTTGTGTTCAGTTTCACCATTAGATGGAGACATACTGTTTAATGCGCTAAAATAGGTTCTAAATATTTTTACTATTTTAAATATGTCATTATTAATCAAATGATTGGATTTTGAAAGATTTATAAGTTGGACGAATATATTAAATATATTTATCTTATATTATATATTTATTTAAGTGGAGGAGGTTTTAAACATTTTGAATATTTATGATTATATGGTTTATTGTGCATTTAATTGATTTTAATCAATTTTTTTGCTCTTCGAAGCTGATTGGTGTTCCTTAATTGATTTTTAACAAGGGAAGGTATGAATACAGAAATGTGGTATTTTTTTAAAAGCTTTAGTGTGGATACAATAAATTGTTCGTGCTTACAACTTGGTTGGTGGTGCTTAATTGTGTTTACTAGTTACCGTGAGGCACCATTAGTCCTTTTTGTTGGTTGTCTGCATAAGGGGTTGGAATGTGTTCCCCCTTGTTTGTTTATGTACCACATTACTGTGGTGTTGTCCATCTTTATTAGCAGTTGTCCTGGTTGTAAGAGGTCCTTGAAAGCTGTAAGGGCATTTTGCACAGCTAGCATCTCTTTTTGATTGATGTGCAGATGCATTTGATCTGCAGACCATTTGCCCTGTATGCAGTGTCCTGCCATGTGTGCTCCTCAGGCATAGTCTGACGAGTCTGTTGTTATTGTCTGCTTTGCTGTGGGTAAGGCAAAAGGCTGACCCTTGTTGAGGTGACATGCTTGAGCCCACCATAGAAACTCATTTTGAAGGCCGGGAATGAGTGGTATTGTTGTTTCTAAACTGTGGCTTTGTTGTGTCCATACGCTTTTCAGGTACCATTGTAGTTTCCTCATATGCAATTTGGCATATGGAATTAGTAGTATGCAGGATGCCATGAATCCCAGGGTCTGCAGGATTTTCCTTGCAGGGAGCTGGGTTAATGTTGCCATCATTTTGAAATATTGAGTCAGTTGTTTTTGCTTGTCTGGCGTGAGATAAGCCATCTGGGCCATTGTATTTAAGCTGGCACCCAGCAATATTATCTCTTGTGAGGGCACTAGTTTTGATTTCTTTTCGTTTACTCTGTACCCCAGGCAATTTAGTATTTTTCTTACAAAAGCCAGATGTTTCAACAGAATGTCCTTGCTTTCTGCTTGAATAAAGCAGTCGTCCAGATAGGGAAATATCTGAATTCCTCTTTGTCTGCAGTATGCAATTACTGTTGCCAGGCATTTCGTTAATACTCTGGGTGCAGTAGATAAGCCAAAGGGCAGTGCAGAGAATTGGTAATGTGCTGTGCCTGCAAGAAATCGGAGGTATCTTCTGCAACTTTGTCTGATTGGGACATGCAGGTATGCCTCCTTGAGGTCCAGCATTACTAGCCAAGCTTTTTTGCCCAGCATGGGAAGAAGCTGGTGAAGAGTGAGCATTTTGAATTTGGGTACCTCCAGATATGTGTTTAGAATAGAGAGGTCTAAAATGGGTCTCCAGGCTTTGTCCTTTCGTGGAACCAGAAATAGTCTTGAGTAAAATCCTTGTCCTTGCTCCTGTGTAGGAATCTGTTGAATGGCTCTCATGTCCATGAGAGCTGCTATTTGTCTTTGTGCCTCTGCCCATTGATTTGGTGGCAGATTTGGCATTCCTCTCATCCTTGGTAAAGTGTGAAAGTGGAATCTGTAGCCTTGAGAAATAATATTTAGAACCCAGTTGTCTTTTGTAATGATGTGCCAGTTTCTTGAGAATAGTGCTAGTTTTCCACCCAACGGTGCTGCCAGAGCAGCTTTGCTTGGCAGACTGAGTGGAAAGTCATTGAGACTGTTTTCTGAATAGTTGAGGTCTATCTTCTCTCCCTCTTTGAGATGCAGCCAGCCATTGTCGAGGCCTGTAGGAGCCTTGTGGCTGACTTCTGCCCCTAGGGTGTCTGTATTTACCTCTCTGTGGTCTGTCTGAAGCAGGAAATGACCAGTTTTTTGTTGGTCAATTTCTGCTGAAACGAGGCGGTTGTACTTGCAAGAAATCTTTGACTGCATTTTAGCCTTTTCCTCCATTTTCTTTAAAATTGCTTCTGCTTTAACTCCAAATAAAATATCCTTCTGTAAAGGAGCATCCAATAATTTAGCTTTAACATGTTCTGGTAACGTTTGCTCTTTTAACCATGCATGTCTACATATAACCGGCCCTGTAACAGCTGCTCTACAAGAAGCTTCCAATGAATTAAATCCACATTGCAAAGTATGCTTTCTCACCTGTTCTGCTGCATGCAACAAATCCTGCATTTCCTTAAAATCAGGTTGTTCTTAATGAATGAGCATTTTCTGTTTTAATTGAGACATCAAATATTTCTGGTACTTCAGCATGTGAAATTGACAATTCAAAGCTCTCATAGCCGCTAAAGTGGCAGAAGTATACACTTTTTTCCATCGGTCTAGTGCTCTTGAATCCCTTTCCGAAGGAACAGGATTTTTGGCAATAGAGGCCTTAACCCCTTTGGGGCCCTGGGAAATGGTTTCTGGGTCTGCAACAGGGCTTTTATATAAAAATGTATGTGTCAGTAACCCTGTAATACCTGTCTGGTTTAGCTGGTGCAGGAGGCAATGAGTCTGGGTTAAGGCTAGATTCTGAATAAACATCATCCAAAATGTCTAAAACAGGAGGGATAGCAAGAGGTCTGTGCTGAGATAGAAGAAGGAACTCACAGAGTCTCTTTTTGAATCTGAGTAATCTTGGCCTTCCCAGTGGAAATGTTCCCTCATGGTGTGTAAAGTTTCCCCAAAAGAGTAGTCTTCTGGTGGAGATGCTGAGGGTATAGACTCTTCAGCATCAGAATCTTTGTAAGGAGGAAAGGAGTAATCCTGGTCCTCAGAGGAAGCTGAGGAAATGGACACTTGGTCTGAGGAAGGGTAGTCTTCCTCTTGTCTAGGCCTTTTGTCTGGAGGGGGATGGGAGCCCCTGATAAGAGTAATTAAATCTTCAGCCATCTTAAGCATTTGTTTCTTGGGCATAGGGCCCTGTACAGGTGTCTGCTGGACAGGCTTCCTTACCTTTAAAGGGGTCTTTAACTCAGCATAGGACTTAATGGTAAGAGTAGTCGGTCTGAAGATGCCTTCAGTAACTGAAGGCCTGTCCACAACCTCGGATTCCCCTTCGGGACTGGTGACCATTGGGGCTTAAGGTACAGGATCCTGAGGCCCAGCAACCTCGGTCTGGGAGGCCGTCTGTAGTTCCAAATCTGCGGTCGTCAGGGGCTGCGTAGGCACCTCACTGAAAACCGGAGAACCGGCGACTGGCCTAGTAGAGGTCTCGGTATCTGGTCTGGACCTCAGCTGCCTGTCTTTATCTTTGCGTTTTTTGTGCATTCTGGTTGTCGGTTGCTCTGACGGCATGTTGTAATTAAACTTTCTATCAAAACAAAGTCGGACGAATTCTGCCCGACGCTTAGTAGTACGTTTGTTAAACCTAGCACAGAACCGACAACCAAAGACGTCGTGGTCTGGGCCTAGGCAAGGAATACAGTAAGAATGAAAATCCTTATGAGGTATTTGCTTCCCACAAGAAATGCAATTATTAACTTTGTCTGACATCGGTCTGAGGCAAGAAAAGTTTCCCCAATGGGGTACTTAGCTTTAGAGAAGACTTCGGTCTGAAATTCGATTGGAAAATCTCAGGAGTTGGCCGACCGGCACTTGCGAACTGCTTCTGCTTCGGGCACCGCACGGCAAGGAAGGCAGAAGAAAATGGCGTCGGCTGCCTCTTTTATATCCCTGTCGCACTGACGTCAGGGAAGAAGTGACTGCAACTGACGCCGGACCAAGACTTTGGAAGACAGGCCGACTGCGGGACCTTCTGATGCCAGGATAACCCAAGTGTGATGACTGCAGCAGTGTAACACAATGAACATCATTAATGTTTAGCCCGAAGAAAAGCGCCTTGGCTGTATTTAAATAAAATTTTAAACTTTATTTTTATTGAACTGCTAGTCACTGTACCTTTAAATTCTCCATGTAAAACTAGTCAGCACAGAATCTTTGTAAATTTCACTCAGAAAACAATGTACAATTACCTGCAGCTGTAGGCTTTTTGACTCCCACTGAATATTTACTAGTAGAAAAAAGTGAATATCTTTGCAGATGCAAAAACCTTAGCATTTTCAATGGTCTCATCATTTTGTCATATGTTTCAAGCCTACTTGCTTACAAAAATGCTTGTTAATAGCTTACACCAAAGGCATTAATCTAGACCATTCACACTTGTAAACATGAGAAAATATCTTAATTCTACATATAATATAATCATTGCACTTTTACACTACACCCAATCCCAGCACCCCACGATCACAGCATATTAACATTAAACTTGCATTTCCCAGCCTTTCTTCTTGTTATATTGTAAAGCCTGTATTTCTCAAACTAAAAAAGGTACTTGCTTACTTTAATATCTTTATATGTCAGTCACTGAAAAGACTTACCCCACTTTTAAACTACCTCTGACTACCCACTACAGAAAATCTTGTTACTGTATATGGTATGCACCCTGGGATTCATTAACTCCTGCACTAAGTGTACACCATTTTGACTGAACAAACAACACAAGCATAACTCACATCTTCTTCCTCCTAATTTTAGTTTTTCTACTGATTCTCCTGCAGCCTTAAATAGATGCATACTTAGTATAATCTTTTAAAGTGACTAAAAGCATAAACTTTTGGTAGGGATGTTCTTGAATACAGATTGAGTACACAGTGTAGGCATTACTGAATCTGGACTGGAATTTTATGTTTTATACAAATACTAACAAGAACAAAAATTGTTTTACTTAGTTACTTTTTTCCCTTTTAGTGCCCTTTTAAACATTAAAACAAAGTGGGGTATAAGCTTTACAGTCCACCCAAAATTTTAAGAAAGTCAACAGAGATCCAGCGTTTCTCAGCCACTTTTTTCTTGCAAAACCATATTTCACAAATGTGACTGATGCTTCACAGACACTCATTTATTTACTACTTTCAATGTTGCTGATCTTCTTCGTGTTCATCTCCATCTCCCAGCAACAGACTCTGGTTCAAGTCCAAAGTATTCCTGAGTGTACTGGTCAACTCCTATGTTTTTTTTTCCGTCAAAAGCACTTCCTTTGGAACAGTGAAAAGGGTTTTACTGGCAAAGTCTTTCTATGTGTTTTATTGTCAGTAGAATGTGAAACAGAGTCTCCTTTTCTTTGCTCTCTCAATTTATTTTTGGATAAACCCTTTTTTTAAATTTCCTCCTTTCCCTACGCTGCATCCAAAAATGTATTTGCTCCTCTAGGACAAAATACTCTGAAGACAGTTGGATACAGCTCTTGAACCTCACACCTGCCTCCTAATGTTCTCTCATTTTCCACAAACTCTCTGCTGTCTCCAATTTGTAATACATTTCCCTTCTGTCACAGTTTTCTCAAGATCAACACTTTCTGCTGGTATGATCACATCTTTAGTAATATGGGGCTTGGCAAAAAGAAGTACAACAGCAATTGTCAAAGTTCATTGTTCTGCCGTAGTTCTACTATCTTTTTCATAATTCTAGGACTCACAAATATAGGCCTCAAAATTTCAATAGGGATCCATGCAATATGTCAGATGCTACTGTTAACAGGGAATTAAAATATATAATGAAATGGTGACATAAAAGTGCTTAGATAAAATGAGGTCATAACGTTCCAAAAGGCCAGTCACTAGTGGTGTACTCCAAGGTTCAGTCATTGGGCCAATCCACTCTGATAATGAGGTCAAAGCAATCATTAAGGGTTTATGGCTAACCAAGTTTGCAGTTGAATGTAAACTTAGTGCCATCATGAACTCTCCAGAGGACACCAAAAGCATCCAAGAGGGCCCTTCCCAAACAAATAGCTGGTGTCAAAACCATGGACTACAACCAAATGCCAAGAAATGTATAATTGCATCCTTTGGCAAGCATGGCTTCCCTTGTAACTATCACACTGACCACACACCCTGGAAAGTTGATCCCAACCTCAGGATTCAAAGACCCTATGTTGAAAATGAACTGCCCAAGCACTTGTCCAAACTGGAGCAATCTCACTTTCTCACAAAAAAAAATAATTTAAAGGACCTAAAAATCACAAACACTGTGCAGACAATCTCAAAGCATTGTCCCTCTTATTGGTATACTAGAGGTTGCTAAACCTGAACTTCAGCTTAACTTATGAGCCTCAACAGAGCCTATCCTGTCATACCTATTACACAGTCACAAGTCCAATGGTAGTGTGAACACCCATTTAAGGGTCTCAATTTCTTTTACAACATAAACAGAACATGTTGGAGGGCGGGTCTGTATCACAGAGAATATTTCTTCTATGGAACAATCTTCCACTCCACATAAAGTGAAGTCCTCTTACTCTATTCAGTTGTAAGTTGGAAAAAATGGACGTCAAACCACAAATTCACCCCTGAATTTAACACCCATGCCCCTCAAACACAGGGGCAAAAAGTACATGTCCACACATATCCTTGTTCCTCTGACCCCTTGACTGTTCATATGCAAAATATAAAGGCTAACAACTACTATCTCAATGTGGCTAGGCTTCTTACGATCCTCACAGATCAACAGTAGGTATGAACTTACAACTGTCAAATTAAAGTGGAATGTTATCTATATGATAAGCAGCAGTGATATTAGATTTACCAAAGAAAACTAGGCAGAATTTTTTAGTGATGAAGGTAAGCCCATTATTAATACACCAAGTATTTGTTTGGTCCAGCCCTTGCTGCAGAATTTGAGTATCAGAATGGGATTTCATAATCCTCCCCAGTCTGCAATCATCAGCAAACATAGTTAGTCACAGTCCCTTGATATTTGCCTTAATGTCAGAGAAATATATACCAAAAAGGAAAGGCCCAGGACAGAGCCCTGTGGGATACCACTAGTGACATTCTTCTGTCTAGAACAAATCCTCTCAGACCATAGCAGTATATTATCTGTCAGATAGCCATCTGCTTATCAGTTGAACTATATATAGGTGAATAATGAGTTAGGAGAGTTTGTCAATAATGCCAGCATAGGAGATAAGTGTCACATACTGTGTAATGATCCACAAAACATATGTTCCTTATCCATGACCTCAATAACCCTTTCAAAGCATTCCAAGTTGAGTAGGCATAATCTGAGTTTTAAAAAGATGAACTAGTGTGTACCCAGGGATATAAGGTCACATATGTCACTGTTTACTAGCTTAGCTACAAGATGTTCCATAGCCTTGTAAATACTGATGGAACTAATAGGTCTGCAATTCCCAGGGTGAGTACAGGGACTGCCTTTATGCAGGAGTACTACGACTGTCATTCTCAGGGAAGCAACCAATAGAGAGACTCTGGTTGAAAAGTTGATGTATTGGTTTTGCAAGGTGAGATTTGACACTTCTCAGCAGACATCCAGGAATACTGTCTGGACCCATGGAAGTAGTATTTTTCATTTTAGTAAGTTTCAAAAGAAATTCATCCAAATTGATCTTAGGGGGAGAGTAGAGTAAAGTTGGAAGATAACTGGTTTACAAGAAAATTAAAAATGTTCTTCGGGGTCAGAGAAGGCGGTACCATAAGAGATGACGGATATTTCTAAGTCTTCTCACAAAGCTGAAGAAGGTCTTATGGTTGTGTTTAGTGTCTTAAGCTCACAGCTGGCCTTAGGCCTCTTAATAGTGAGTTTGAAATACTTATCAGTTTTACATCCTCTCCATAATAATGAAGTGGACATCTTTAGTGATGACCATGAGTTTTTTTCACTTTTTTATTGTTTGTTGAAATTATACTTCCATCATACAGGTTTAGCTTTAAACTTGCCATTATGCTTATGCTAGATTGGTACAGATGCCTTAATGTGTCCATCCAAAAAAGAGCAAACTTCAGAGGAGTAGGCAGCAGATTTGCACAGTGACAGTGACCGATTGAATGCAAGTGTATCCAATACACGACATATTCATAATGCACAATATGTCATGAATTCTGACACTACTACTAAAACTGTGTTAATTGTTAATTCATCGGAGCTGAAACCCCTAACACTCGCAGGTAATACAGATAATAAAAACAACAAAATAACTGTGACTGAGAGTGAGGGGGAAGCATTCAATGATAGTTTGGACATTCCTAATGGACCGGGTGAAAATAACAAAAGACAACCCACTACATTGGATATTACTGTACCTTTTAGCAGCAGTAAAATAAACTTATCGGATTTTACATTTGATTTTTCTTTATGTGATGTGGAAGTGGAAGCCGGAACAAAGCCCAAAAGGACTGTTCCATTAAGAACATATTCAGCTGTTACTGGAAATCCCACACAAAGTAATAAAGGTACTGTAACGAAAACAATTTATTCTGAAACAAGATCAGAACAGGCTGGGCACAATCCTAAGGACAAACCCTGACCCTGTATCCCCTGATAAAGAAGTGACTGGTAATTTGAAAAGTATGATTTATTCATTGGGGAAAAAACTGAAAAATATCAATGGGTTGAAAATTGACAACGCCTATTTGTCTAAATGTATTGACAGTAAACTAGTACCTATGGGGCTTAGATTTTTTAAACAACCCATGGGGCTCAAATTAACTAATGAAGGTAAAAATGAATTCAATAGGTTTTTTGATGAATGTGGTTATAATTTCATGCGTATGCTAACCAAATTTAATGATGAAAAATTAAGTAAACTTATTCAAGAAGCTGAGAAACTAAATACTAGAATATTAAATGATTTATTATATAGTAAATGGGAGAAATTATATAACAAACAATATCAGGAGGCAGATAAATGGATTTCTAAGATATGTCAGAGGAAAAATACTAAAATGCAAAGAGATAGGGAACAATACAATAAGGGTATGGCTTATTTATGGCCAGAACTTATTAAGCCAAAAATCAAGTGTTGTACGAACAATAATGGAAATTACAGGGATTTAAATAAGACACATTACCTATGGGAGGCAGGATTTTCAGATGGAAATGATGGATACAACTCAACCATATCAGAAGAATCAGGTGAAACAGACATTTACAAGAGGGAGACACAATCAAAGGAGTTGGAATTAGCAATGCCATCCAACACTGTAACAAAAGATAACTTTGGAGTGAAAGAGAACGTAAAAGAAAATGACAAAGTTTACACAGGGAACATTTGTTCCTATAAAAATTTTAATATATACAATTATTCCAATGTTTCAATAGATCGTACGCACTTTGATTTATTTGCTAAAGGCATGAAATTTATTCCCTACCCCAAATTTAACATGACTGATTTATTAATTGATTTTAAGAAATATATTAGGAAAATTAATTTGGCAGTATTTTTCAACAATCAGTCACAAATTGGCATGTCTAATCCCCCTATTGTCCATAGCCCTAAGAAATCACTGAAAAAAGCTAGTACTTTCATACCACCAAGCCATCCAACTATTGATATGTATGAGAAAATTATTGCAAGGGAAATTTATCAGGAAAGCAATTTTTTGAGACAGATGACTTTCAACAACAATCTGTCCAATGAGGAAGTGAGACTCTTAAAAGAGATAAAAATGATCACAATATAAGAATTATGAAACCTGACAAAGGGGGAGGGGTAGTCTTTTATGATAATATTGAATATACTAAAAAGATTTATGACATTTTATATATGTCGGGGAACTATGAAACAATTTCATTGAATGAGCTAAATATAGCATATCAAAGAATTGATTCATATTTAGAAGAATATTTAGTAGATGGAAGAATTTCACAAGAACTATATGAATATCTCAAAGTAAAATTTCCCAAATTAGCTACATTGATTGGAATACCAAAAATTCATAAGGACGTAAATGACCCACCCTTTAGATCAATTGTATCAGGAAGTAAATCTAAAATGTTTCCTCTAGGAAGATATATTGATACTAAATTAAAATTTTTATACAATCATATAACCCATATGGTTAAAAACTCATGGGTTTTTCTTAATAATTATCCGATTACAGCTTGGAAAAATAACACAATTTTTGTTACAATCGACGTTATTGATTTGTTTTCCTGTATCCCTAAACAAGAAGGCTTAGAAGCCTTCAGCAATAGTATAATGAAATATTCCAACTTTGAATGGGATGAAATATGTTTATTAGTAGAAATGATGTCTATAGTACTAGACAATAACTTAATTTATTATGAAGGAGAATATTTTAAACAAACTAGGGGAGTGGCTATGGGGGCACATGCCAATCTAGTTATGCTGAACTGGGAGGACCTGCATTTGTTTCCCAGTATATATTTTAAACAGATCAAATACTATTCTAGATTTTTAGATGACATTTATATTTTATGGGAAGCAAATTATGATACTCTGGAATATGTTATTGATTATATTAACACAAGCAGTGAATACTTGAAATTCACATATGCACATAGCAAAATGGGGGTACCTTATTTGGACACATTTATTTTCCATAATGAGGGAGTATTACAATCTAAAATATATAGGAAAAATACATTTTCCAACAATTATTTAGCATATACTAGCTGTCACCCTCTGAAAGTAAAACATAATGTGTTCAAAGAGCAATGTATTCGTGCTGCACGCATGACATCAACTTATGAGAATTTGAAAGATGAAATGGAATACATAAAAAAATTTATTCCAACAAAGAGGTTATCCCATAAAAATTATGGAAGATGTAGTTGAATATGTTATACAAAACTGGAAAGACAAATATAAAGCTTTATTAGGAGCAGGCATAGAATTAGGTAAGCATCTCGAGAATGCTAACACATGTTTGACACCATCTTTTCAAAGAGCTTGCGTTTTACAGTTTAACTTGGCTACAGATAGTATTAAAAAGTTAATATGTAAATTCTGGCACGATATAACTAGTGATGCTAATTTATTTAAAATTTTGGGCAACAAACCAAATTTTATATATAAAATGGGAAAGAATATAAAATGTTTAGTTCAACATAATGAATCTAAAAAGGATTTAAAATGTTTGAGTAACAGAAGTATGAAATGTGGTTGTTGCAACCAATGTAAATACATGTCAGAAGAGACTAAAATAAGGTTAGAGAATGGTCATAAGTCCTTTACCAGAGCCAAATATGGTAATTGTAATAAAAATGGTGATATACCTTGCGAAAAGCAATAAATGTTCAAGTTTTTATGTAGGAAAGACTGAGAGGAAGAGAATTTATGACCATACTTATAGCATTAGAACAAAAGACAAAACCAATGCTCTATATAGACACATTCAATCTAATTGTGATGAACATTATTTTAAATTTAGTATATTAGAGCATATAGATATGGATCCTAGGGGAGGAGATTTTAAAAGTTTACTAAGTTATAAAGATGTATGGTGGCAAATATATTTAGATGCCACCACTCCCCTGGGCCATAATGACTTTATTTCTGTCAAACCATTGATTTCTATATAACATTTTATAAGAAGTTGTCACACATTTGATACACAAATTTTTTAAAATGTTTAAAATATTTATAGTAAATACTCAATGGAAAAAAAAATAATAATAATAGTTTATGGTTTTAGGTAATTTAGTAGTGTGAGAATTAGATAAGGATCATACTGTACTATTTGAGTAATATTAGATATATTTATGAGATTAGTTTTATTATACACCACATTTTTTATTACACACCACATTTGTATATAGTGACATGATCAAATAGAACTGCAGTTCTAGAATTGAAATGTTTTTATTATTTTTTTTATTATTTTTCATTGTTATTCATTGCAGTACCTTCTTAGTGTTTTATTACAATATATACATATTACAGCTGATTCATTAGTATAGATTATTGTAGTTTTCATGTGTTACACAATATTTTACAGTAGTGAAATATACTGTGAATATTTATATTAATATTTATATTATTTAAAATAAGATACTAGCACTAAACATTATAGCATAATAGCGTTAATATTTCTTTAAGAAATTGAAGATTTTTTGGTGCCAAATAGGTTTCATAAACTGTTTCCAGTATTTGGCATTTAGTTCTGAAGAAGCCCAGCTGCTATGGGTGAAAGCACTTAACTTTTGAATCAACTTCATGAATTATTAACATTGTTTTTTTGTTTTTGTCGACTTGTATTTCGTCCTCTTTTCATGTTTTTGCAATAAACCGGCTTCTTTTTATCGGATGTGTGGCACTTATTGGTGGATCCTAAGCTTACAATGCAGAGAAGTTATCAGAGGCCACAAATCAGACTTCAAAAGGGAAGGCCACAGTAAGATAGTCAGTTTTGACTAGGGAAGAGGTAATAATAAGAAGGGTAGTGCAGTTGAGATAAATGCTTCTGAGGGCAAGATCAAGAAAATTAGCACCACTAATGGGTGTACTGGCATTTACAAAGTCATAAATCTCTGGCCATCTGAAAACAGAAAGGATGCCAGGTGCTGCACCAAATTAATTTGAAGAGCCACTGAATCTTTCTCATATGAAACCTGGCTAGAGAAATCATGAGAGATGTAGACACAATGAATCTTGATCCCTGACTGTAGAAAGAGTCTGGTTAGAAAACATCAGAAACTCTTCCTTGTATAAGTCCACTTTGTCCTAAGGGAGAAAGGCTATCATGATATTGAATCTAGGAAATAAACTAGAAACACTTCTTTAGGAGATGGAATGAGATAAGATTTTCCTAGGCTGAGTTGAAAACCAAATTGAGAAATAGACTTTTGACAAGAGATTCTTGACAGCTTAGAAAAAAGTCTGTAAATATACAGCAGTTGTTTAAATATGGAAAGTGTGAATGCCTTGTAACTTGCTGTGTGCTATTACAGGTGTTAGACACTTTGTAAACACTCCTCCAGCTGTAAATAATCCAAAGGGTAAAGCAGAAAAAGTACAGTTGTGTACACTTACCATAAATGTAGATGTTTGAGTGTATTTACTGTTGCAGTCATTACATTTGGGTAATCCTGCTGGCAGGTTGCCCTCAGCCAGCCTGAATTCCAAAGTCTTGGGTCCTGCATCGGCTGCTGTCACCCCTTCCCTGATGTCAGGTCGTCAGGGGTATAAAAGAAGCAGCCGACGCCATTTTCTTCAGTTTTTCTTGTCCCAGATGTCAGGTGCCCCCAAAAAGGGTAGCCAAACTTTATATATATATATTCAGAAATACACCAATATAAATTTTACCTTCATCTATAAGCAAATACACCACATAGGTAGTATAAATCAGAGAAGGAAAGATAAGAAAAAGAAAGACGGGGGAAGGCGGGTGGGTAACCTGGACTGCAACAGTGAATACACTCGAACATCTACATTTATGGTAAGTGTACACAACTGTACTATGTTCTTCGTGTTTCACTGTTGCAGTCATTACATTTGGGTAGAGTCCCAAAGCTATGGTTGGAAGGCTGGAACTAGACAGCAGTAGGAGTGGCTATGAGGCCCTGCAGATTTACAGTAGAGTGGCAGATGATAATGCTTTGTAAAGGTGTATATTGAACTCCAAGTAGCCGCCTCTAAAATGTCTCTGGTTGGTACTCCCCTGAGAAAGGCTGCTGAGGTGGCTGCAAATCTGGTGGAATGAGGCCTAATGCCCTTAGGCACTGACTTGCCATGGTGTAAGTAGCAGAAACGAATGCAATGGCCTAACCACTTAGAAATAGTCTGCTTTGAGATAGGTTTTCCTTGTAATCCTGCAGCATATGCCACTAGTAATTGCTCTGTCTTCCTGAAAGCTTTGGTTCTGTCCAAGTAGAATCTACGCTGTGTACGTCCAAAGAATGCAGAATTCTCTCCCCCTTGTTCTGTGGATTTGGGTAAAAGTTTGGCAGATGGATGGCTTGGTTAAGAGCCACACTGGACACTACTTTAGGCATAAATGTTGGGTTTGTCCTCAGGGAGATCCTGTCTGGATGAAAAATTATGAAAGGTTCCACAGCCATGAGCGCTTGTAGCTCTGAAACCTGTCTTGCAGAAGTAATTGCTAAGAGCAGAGCTGTTTTCCAAGATAAAAACTTCATATCAGCAGTAGCAGCTGGCTCAAAAGGAGGCAGGGTGATCTTTTCCAAGACATAGTTGAGGTCCCATGCCGGTATTGGTAGACTCCTTGGGGGTCTTAAATGTTTACCTCCTCTGAGATACTGCCTTAATAAAGGGTGAGAAAAAAGTGGTGACTCTGTATTGCAATGAGCCGAAATGGCAGAGGCATGAATTTTAATTGATAAAAAAGATAGGCCTCTGTCCAGCATCTCAGTTAAGTATTGCAAAATCTGAGGAATATTTGGTACCGCTGTATCAGTTCCTTGTGCCTGGTTCCAGGTACAGAATCTCTTCCATTTTCCAGCATAAGACGTTCTAGTACTAGGTCTTCTGGCTTCCAGAATGACATCCATCACAGCTTTACTGAGAGGTGTTTTTTGTATGGTTACATTATCCGCCATGCTGTCAAGTTTAATGTCCTGAGTTGGCTGTGCATGATCTGATTGTTTTGCTGGGACAGTAGTCGAGGTATTTGAGGTAAGGTCCAAGCTGGGTATAGAGATAAGTTCCTTAGTATTGGATACCAGTACTGGCATGGCCAGTCTGGGGCAATCCGTATCATCTTTGGCTTCTCCTGTCTGACCTTTAGGAGCACCTTGGGGAGGACAGGCAGTGGAGGAAAGGCTTGTCTGTGATAAGTTCTTGTGCAGAATCTTTTTAGTTGGTAATTGAGAGGGGAGGCAAATAGATCTATGTCCAGGCATCTCCATTTCCTTGTTATTATGCTGAAAGACTTGTGGATCCAGCTTCCACTCGTGGGGATCCATGAGGTTTCTGCTTAATTCGTCTGCCAGAGTATTTTCCTTTCCTGGCAGGAATTGTGCCTGCAGATGTACCTTGGTAAGTCAAAGCTGTGTCCCACAAGGTCATGGCTAGTCTGCAAAGGGGGTAAGAATGTGTGCCTCCCTGCTTGTTTATATACCACATGACTGTGGTGTTGTCTATCTTTATCAGTAGTTGTCCCGGATGAAGTAGGTCCTTGAAGGCTGGCAGGGCATATTGAACAGCTAACATCTCTTTTTGATTGATATGTAGATGCATTTGGTTTGAGGACCATGTGCTCTGAATGCATCTTCCTGCCATGTGGGTTCCCCAGGCATAGTCTGATGCATCTGTTGTTAGTGTCTGCCTGCCTGGAGGTAATGTGAATGGCTGTCCCCTGTTTTGGTGACAAGCCTTTGCCCACCATCAAAACTCCTGTTGCAGGCAGGGAATGAGAGTAATGACAGTTTCCAGGCTGTGGCAATGTTGAATTCAAACACTTTTTAGGTACCACTGAAGTTTCCTCATATGCAGTCTTGCATATGGAATTAGTAGAATGCAGGATGCCATGAAGAATTTTTCTTGCAGACAACTGGGCCTTTGTTGCCAACATTTTGAAATAGGTAGTCAGTTGCCTTTGTTTGCCTGACGTGAGATAAGCCATCTGGGCAGTTGTATTCAAGTTTGCACCCAGGAATTTTATCTCTTGTGAGGGTAATAGTTTTGATTTCTTTTTGTTAACTGTGTACCCTAGGCATGTTACAAGTCTTTTCACAAATGCCAGATGTTGAAGAAGAATGTCCTTGTTCTCTGCTTGAATGAGAAAGTTGTCCAAGTAAGGATATATTTGTATTCCTCTTTGTCTGCAGAATGCAATTACTGGTGCCAGGCACTTTGTAAAGACCCTGGGCACAGTAGATAAGCCAAAGGGCAGTGCAGAGAATTGATAATGCATTGAACCAGCTTTGAATCTTAGGTATTTTTTGCATGATTGTCTGATTGGAACATGCAGGTTATGCCTCTTTTAGGTCTAAAGTCACAAGCCAAGCATTCTTGCCCAGCATGGGCAGAAGCTGCTGCAAAGTCAACATTTTGAATTTTGGAATATCCAGGAAAGTGCTCAGAATAGATAGGTCCAGTATTGGCCTCCAGGTCTTGTCCTTTCTGGGAACCAAGAACAGTCTTGAGTAAACTCCTTGTCCCTGCTCTTGCTCTGGTACTTGTTGAATGTCCTCCATGTCCATGAGGGATGAGACTTGTTTTTGTGCCTCTGCCCATTGATTTTTTGGCAGATCTGGCCAGCCGTATGCCTTTGGCAGAGTATGGAAATGGAACTTGTAGCCTTGTGACACTATGTTTAAAACCCACCTATCCTGGGTTATGATGTGCCAATTTTGAGCAAAAAGTGTTAATTTTCCCCCTAAGGGTGCTGCCAGAAGATAAGTGCTTGGTGCAGGCAGGGGGAAGTCATTGGGACTGTTTTCTGTAGGTTTGTGATCTCTCTTCTCCAGCTTTTGAGGTAGAAGCACCCCATTGCTTGGGCTTATAAGAACCTTACATCTGGGATCTGCCCCTAGGGCATCTGGATCTGCCCCTTTGAGGTCTGTCTGACACAGGAAAGGACCAATTGTTTGTAGGCCAGTGTCTACTAAACCTAGGTGGCTGTACTTGTAAAAATTCTTTGACAGTTTGCATAGATTTAGCTTTGTCCTCCATTTTCTTTAACACCTCTTCTGCCTTAACACCAAACAAAGTATCATGTTGTAAAGGTGCATCTAGTAATTTAACTTTAACATGATCAGGCAGATTTTGTTCCTTTAACCAAGCATGCCTCCTAATTACAGAACCCATAACTGCGGCCCTGCAGGAGGCCTCCAAAGAATCAAAACCACATTGCAAAGTATGTTTTCCAACTTGTTCTGCTGCATACAATAAATCCTGCATTTCTTTGTTTTCTGCACATTCAGAATCTAACAACATTTTCTGTTTAAGCAATCCCATGACATGTTGCTGATACTTAAGCATATGAAATTGACAGTTTAAGGCCCTTATAGCCAAAGCTGCAGATGTGTAAACCTTTTTTCCCCATCTATCCAGTGCCCTTGAATCTCTATCAGAGGGGGTTTGTTTTTTTGCAGAGGAAGCCTTAATTCCCTTTGGACCCTGTGAAATAGTTTCTGGGTCAGCAGCAGGGTTTTTAAAAAATAAAATTTGTGAGAGTCAGGAACCCTGTAATATATGTCAGGCTTAACAGGAGCTGGGGGTAAGTAGTCAGGGGTCAGACTAGACTCCGAAAACACATCATCTACAATGTCTAACACAGGTGGAATGGCTAGAGGCCTGTGCTGAGGTAGTAAAAGAAAATCCCTGAGCCTCTTTTTAGATTCTGAAAAATCTTGGCTCTCCCAGTGGAAATGCTCCCTCATGGTATGCAAGGTTTCCCCAAAGGAATAGTCCTCAGGAGGAGATGCTGAAGGTATAGATTCTTCAGCATCAGAAGCCTCATAGGGGGGAAGAGAATATTCCTGATCAGAAGAGGAATCAGAAGAAATACAAACCTGATCTGAAGATTCATAGTCAGTGTCTTGCCTAGGCCTCTTATCAGGAGGGGGATGGGAACCCCTGATCAAGGTAATCAAATCTTCGGCCATTTTGAGCATCTGCTTTTGGGCATAGAGGCCTGTCCATGTGGCTCTTGAGTTTGTTTCCTTGCTTTAGAAGGTGTTTTAGTCTTTGCCTTTGAAGCTGTAGTTGTTTTAATGTAAAGATGTTTAGGTCTGAATACACCCTCAGAAGCCGGTACCTGCTCAGCGGCTCCAGACCCATCTGAGGGATTAGCATCCGAGGCTCCAATACCTTGAGTATCCGGTGGCATGGCCGACTCCATGTGGGAGTCATTAGCGGCCTGCAACTCTAACGTAGCAGGCATCAGGGGCTGCGAAAGCACCTCACTGAGAACCGGAGAACCGGTGACCAGCTTAGGAGAAGCTTCATCGGTTTTGGGCCTCGATTGTTTTTCTCTATCCTTTTCTTTGCGTTTTTTGCAAACTCCAGTAGTCGGATGGCTATCCGACGACATTTCAGGATAATTAAACTGTTGTCCAAAAAAGTTTAAAGCAAAATCATACCGACGCTTAATAGTGCGTTGGTTAAATCTAGCACAAAACCGACAACCAGTAACGTTGTGATCAGGGCCTAGGCAAGGAATACAGTAAGAATGAAAATCCTTATGAGGTATGTGCTTTCCACAAGAAAAACAATTATTAACTTTTTCTGACATCGGTCTGGAGCAAGAAAAAAGTTTCCCCAATGGGGTACTTAGCTTTATTGAAGACTTCGGATTTGAAACTCAAACGCGAAAATCTCAGGAGTTGGCCGACCAGCACTTGCAAACTGCTTCTACTTCGGGCACCGCGCAGCAAGAAAGACTGAAGAAAATGGCGTTGGCTGCTTCTTTTATACCCCTGACAACCTGACGTCAGGGAAGGGGCGACAGCAGCCGATGCAGGACTCAAGACTTTGGAATTCAGGCCTGCTGAGGGCAACCTGCCAACAGGATTACCCAAATGTAATGACTACAACAGTGAAACACGAAGAACATCTGAAAATGTGAACCTGACACAGAAAATCTTAAAAAGCATCTGAAGTCTTTCAGAATGTGAATGTGATGATAGGGTCTTTTACATCTACAATTACTAACAAATTGTGAGGAAGAATGACTGTAGAGAAAGCATTCTGAATTTTGGAATTTTCATGTGAAAGTTTAGAAATGACAGGTCAGCAACAGGTCTCCAGGTTTCTTCTTTCTTTGGCACCAGAAAAATCTCTGAGTAAAACTCTGTCTGATGTGGAGGAAATTACAGTTCTGTACCTACCATAAATATAGATGTTCGAGTGTTCACACTGTTGCAGTCATCACACTTGGGTTATCCTGCCATCAGGTGGTCCTGCAATCAGCCAGAATTCCAAAGTCTTGGTCCGGCGTCAGTTGCTGTCACTTCTTCCCTGACGTCAATGCACCAGGGGTATATAAGATGCATCCGACGCCATTTTCTTCAGTTTTTCTTGCCCCAGATGTCAGGTGCCCCCTAGTAGGTAGGCAATACACATTGCTAATAACAGTTATGCATATACAAAAATAGCAATATCTTCAGATACAAGCAAATACACCAAAAAGGTTGTATAGGATAGAAAGGTATGGATAAGGCCAGCCAGTTCAGAGGGGATGGAGGGAGGGTAACCAGGACTGCAGCAGTGTGAACACTCGAACATCTACATTTATGGTAGGTACAAAACTGTACTATGTTCATTGTGTTACACTGATGCAGTCATCACACTTGAGTGGAATCCCAAAGCTAAGGTTGGGTGGCTGGTCTATAAGGAGTTAGGGTTGGCTATGAGGCCCTGCAGAACTGCAGTGGCAAATCCTGCTCTGGATTTATTGTAAAGAGGCAGGTGGTAATGCTTGGTAAAGGTGTGCACTGAACTCCAAGTTGCAGCCTCCAAAATTTCCTTTGTAGGTACTCCTCTGAGATAAGCCATAGAAGTGGCTGTAGCCCTAGTGGAATGTGGTCTAATATGTTTAGGGACTGATTTTCAATGCTGAGTGTAGCAGTAATGAATACAGTGTCCTATCCATTTGGAAAGAGTCTGCTTTGAGATAGCCTTGCCCTGTGATCCTGCAGCATATGCTACAAACAGTTTCACAGTTTTCCTGATAGCTTTTGTTTTGTCCAAGTAGAAGCATAGCTGTCTTTGTATGTCCAAAGAATGCAGAAGTTTTTCCCCTTTATTCTGTGGGTTTGAATAAAAAGTTGGCAAATGGATGGTTTGGTTAAGAGCCACACCAGATACCACCTTTGGCATAAAGCTAGGGTTTTTGTCCTTAGAGAAACCCTGTCCTGATGAAAAATTATAAAAGGTTCCATTGTCATTAATGCCTGTAGCTCTGACACTCTTCGTGCTGAAGTTATTGCTAGGAGCAGAGTTGTTTTCCATGATAAAAATTTTAGATCTGCTGTATAAGCTGGTTTGAAAGGAGACAGGGTTAGTTTTTCCAAAACAAAATTGAGGTCCCAAGCTGGTGTTGGTGCTCTCCTGGGCGGTCTTATGTTTTTAGCCCCTCTGAGGTACTGTTTTAGCAAATTATGAGAGAATAAAGGAGGATCCGTGTTGTAATGTGCTGAAATGGAAGAGGCGTGGATCTTAATTGATGGAAAGGATAGGCCTCTGTCCAAAAATCTGAGGAATGTTTGGGACAAGAGGATCATAGTTTTGAGCCTGGTTCCAGGCGCAGAATCTTTTCCATTTTTCGGAGTAAGCCTTCCTGGTGTTAGGCCTCCTGGCCTCCAAAATAACATCCATAACTGCTTCAGAAAGAGATGTTGCCTGTTTGTCTAATGAATCTGCCATGCTGCCAGGTTTAAGGTTTTGAGCTGCTGGTGCAGGATCTGATTGCTTTGTTGAGTCAGAAGGGTAGGAATTTGAGGCAAAATCCATGGTGGTCCTTGAGCAAGGTTCCTTACCCTTCCGTGGCCAGTCTGGGGTGATCAGTATCATTTGTGTTTTTTCTTGTCTGGCTTTTAGGAGCACCCTTGAAAGGAGAGGCAGAGGTGGGAATGCATATACTTTTAGGTTTCTCCAGCTGAGCAAAAGAGCATCCACTTTCCATGCTTGTTTGTGGTAAGTACTTGTGCAGAATTTTTGTAGTTGGCAGTTCAGTGGGGAGGCAAAAAGATCTATGTCTGGGCTTCCCCATTTTTGTGTTACCATGCTGAAGATTTGTGGATTCAATTTCCATTTGTGAGGGTCCATGATATTCCTGCTTAGATCATCTGCCAGAGTATTTTCCTTTCCTGGCAGGAATTGTGCTTGCAGGTGTACTTAGTATGTTAGAGCTGTGTTCCATAAGGCCATGGCTTGCCTGCATAGGGGGTAAGAATGTGTGCCCCCTTGTTTGTTTATGTACCACATAACTGTGGTGTTGTCTGTCTTTATTAATAATTGTCCTGGGTGCAGAAGTTCCTTGAAAGCTGTTAGGGCATTTTGCACCGCTAACATATCTTTTTGATTGATGTGTAGATGCATCTGGTCTGTGCTCCACTTGCCCTGTATGCATTTTCCTGCCATGTGTGCTCCCCCAGGCGTAATCCGAAGCATCTGTTGTTAGAGTTTGCCTGGCTGTGGGTAGGGTGAAAGGCTGACCCTTGTTTAGGTGACATGTCTGTGCCCACCATCAAAACTCCTGTTGTAGGCAGGGAATCATTGGTATTACTGCTTCTAATCTCTGAGAGTGCTGAGTCCAAACACTTTTTAGGTACCATTGTAGTTTCCTCATATGCAGTCTGGCATATGGTATTAGTAGTATGCAGGATGCCATGAATCCCAGGGCCTGCAGAATTTTTCTTGCAGGGAGATGGGACTTTTTTACCAGTAATTGAAAACATCGACTTAGTTGCACTTGTTTGCCTGGCGTGAGGTAAACCATCTGGGCTGTTGTAATTAAGCTGGCACCCAGGAATGTAATCTGTTGTGAGGGCACTAGTTTTGACTTCATTTACAGTGTACCCTAAAAAGGTTAGCAACCTTTTTACAAATGCCAGATGCCGTAAGAGAATGTCCTTTGTCTCTGCTTGAATGAGGCAGTCGTCCAGGTATGGATATATTTGAATTCCTTTTTGTCTGCAAAAAGCAACTACTGGTGCCAGGCACTTTGTGAAGACTCTGGGCGCAGTAGATAAGTCAAAGGGCAGTGCAGAGAATTGGTAATGCATTGATCCAGCTTTGAACCTGAGGTATCTTCTGCAATTTTGTCTGATAGGGACATGCAGGTATGCCTCTTTGAGGTCCAGAGTAACAAGCCAAGCGTTCTTGTCCAGCATGGGTGGTAGTTGTTGTAAAGTCAACATTTTGAATTTTGGAATTTCCAGGTATGTATTTAAAACTGACAGGTCTAGTATGGGCCTCCAGACCTTGTCCTTTCTGGGGACCAGGAACAGTCTTGAGTAAAATCCTTGTCCTTGTTCTTGCTGCGGTACTCTTTGAATAGCTCTCATGTCCATGAGGGCTGAAATTTGCCTTTGTGCCTCTGCCCTTTGATTTTGTGGCAGGTCTGGCATTCCTTTTAGCTTTGGTAACGTATGGAAGTGGAACCTGTAACCTTGAGACACAATTTTCAGAACCCATCTGTCTTGGGTGATTGTTTGCCAGTTTTGAGAAAAAAGTGCTAGTTTCCCCCCCCAAGGGGGCTTCCAGAAGTGGATGGAGTGCTTGGGGTGCGAAGGGGAAAGTCATTGTGACTGCTTCCTGTAAGGCTGAGACTTGTCCTCACCTTCTCTTGGGGTTGAGGTGCCCCACTGTTTTTGTCTGTTTGAGCCTTGGGGTTGAGATTTGCGTCTTGGGTGTCTGTATCTGCCTCTCTGTGGCCTATCTGACACTGGAAAGAACAAAATTTTTTGTAGGCCAATTTCTGCTAAAACGAGGTGGCTGTACCTGCAAGAAATTCTTGACTGTTTGCATTGATTTAGCTTTTTCCTCCATTTTCTTTAAGACATCTTCTGCCTTAACACCAAACATGGTATCATGCTGTAAAGAAGCATCCAATAATTTTGCCTTAACATGATCAGGTAAACTCTGTTATTTTAACCAAGCGTGCCTTCGAATCACTGACCCTGTAACTGCGGCCCTACAGGAGGCCTCTAGAGAATCAAAACCCCATTGCAGAGTATGCTTTCCCACCTGCTCAACTGCATGCAACATATCCTGCATTTCCTTACAATCAGGAGCTTCAGAGCTAGCAAACATTTTCTGTTTTAATTGAGTCAGTAAGTATTGTTGGTACGTAAACATGTGAAACTGGCAATTTAAGGCTCTTACAGCTAAAGTAGCGGGTGTATACTTTCTTCCCCCATCTATCCAAAGCTCTGGAATCTCTGTCAGAGGGTACTGGATTGCCAGGGGCCAGTGCTGAGGTAGTAAAAGTAAATCTCTGAGCCTTTTCTTAGAATCTGAGTATTCCTGACTTTCCCAATGGAAGTGCTCCCTCATGGTATGTAAGGTTTCCCCAAAAGAGTAATCCTCAGGAGGAGAAGCTGAAGGGATAGATTCTTCAGCATCAGAGTCCTCATAAGGAGGGATAGAGTACCCCTGGTCAGAAGTAGAATCAGAGGAAATGGAAACCTGATCAGAGGAATCATAGTCTGTATCCTGCCTAGGCCTTTTCTTAGGAGGGGGATGGGAACCTCTGATTAGAGTAATGAGGTCTTCAGCCATTTTAAGCATCTGTTTTGTAGGCATGGAGGCTTGTCCAGGAGAAGGCTGTACTTGTTTCTTTGTCTTTAGTGGTACTTTTGTCTTGGATGTTGTTTTGATAGTAAATTGTGAAGGTCTGAAAACACCCTCAGAAGCCGATGCCTGCTCAGCGGCTCCAGACCCATCTGAGGGATTAGTTTCCGTAGGCCCAATACCTTGAGTTTCCAGAGGCCTAGTTGTCTCCACGTGGGATTCGGAGGTAGCCTGTGGCTCTGAGGTAGCGGGTGTCAGGGGCTGCGAAAGCGCCACACTGAGAACTGGCGAATGGCATGGAAGAGGTTTTGTCGTCAGTTTTGGACCTCGGATGCCTGTCTTTATCCATGTCTTTGCGTTTTTTCAGTAATCCAGTCATCGGATGATCCAACGGCATAGTGTAATTGAACCTTCGGCCAAAGTAGTGCAATGCAAAATCAAAACACCTTTTAATAGTGCGTTTGTTAAATCTAGCACAGAACCGACAACTAGTGAAGTCATGATCAGGGCCTAGGCATGGAATACAGTAAGAGTGGAAGTCCTTATGCTTATTTGCTTTCCACAAGAAATACAATTGTTAACTTTTTCTGACATCGGTCTGAGGCAAGAAAAAAGTTTCCCCAACGGGGTACTTAGCTTTATTGAAGACTTCGGTTCTGAAATTCGATTTTGAAAATCTCAGGAAGCGGCCGACCGGCACTTGCGAACTGCTTCTGCTTCGGGCACCGCGCGGCAAGAAAGACTGAAGAAAATGGTGTTGGATGCATCTTATATACCCCTGGCGCATTGACATCAGGGAAGAAGCGACAGCAACCGATGCCGGACCAAGACTTTGGAATTCTGGCCGACTGCGGGACCGCCTGACGGCAGGATAACCCAAGTGTGATGACTGCAGCAGTGTAACACGATGAACATCAGGCTCTGTGACTCCATGAGACAGCATTTGAATCAGGGTAAGAGGAAACAGGGATATTTGATTAGATGGCTGTGGGGATATCCCTTGAAAAAGAGGAAGGAGTCCTACTGCCAGTTTTAGCCTTTTTGAACAAGTCACAAGACCCAAGTATCTGAAGTAATCTGGAGCCAAAGAGGAAAGAGAGAACCTAGGTGTTGGGAAAGCTTTACTAGATTGCTGGGGGGATTTTGATGGGAAATATAGTCAAGATGCTTTTTTGGATTGTCATTGGGCTTGGCCATGCCTTCCTTTCTGTTTTCAGCCACCCTACCCCTGCCTCCTGAAAGTCTGTTTGCCTGTCTTTTACTAGGTTTGTTTGTATTGTTTTCGATAAAAGGATTCTGGACAAGAATAAAAATTTCTATTATATTTCGGAATAGGAGACTGAAATATCTAAGAAACCCTTTGGAATAACTTCATCCTTACATCAAATTCTTTGAGGACCTCAGCAGAGGAAGACCCAAATAATAAGTCTTTATCCAGAGATGCAATCAGAAGTTTAATTTTTACATATTCTAGTAAAATTCTGAGTATGCAGCTAAGCAAATCTCTCCTCATAACTGATCCAGTGGCAGCTGCCTTGAAAACAGCATTGGCAGTGTCATATGATCATTTAACATAACGTTTAGTATTTCAGGCAAAGATAAAAGGAAGAATTCAATGATGCCTTAGTACCAAGGGAATGAACAATCAGCAATTAAAAGAAAGCCAGAAGAAACTTATGCACATGAATTTGAAAACTGACTGTTCTGAAGAATAAGATGAAAGAAGTATATGCCTTCTCCCCAAACCTGCCAAAAGGTCTCTCAACTTTGTCTGATGGAATAAGGTTAGCAGCCATAATGTGTTTGGAAGAAGTTTGTTTTGAAAGAGAAACAATTGCGGGATCTGCCCTGGGGTTTCTAAAAAGAAATGTGTGTGCCTGTGGAACTTAATGCAATTTAACAGATTTCCTTTGGGCTAGTACTGCTGGCTACACTAAAGACATCATGTGATGCAGCTAAAACAGGGAAAATGGCCACAGGTTGAGGAGAATCCACCTGAACCAATTCATAATATTTTTGTTGGGTCACTGACATTTCTTTTTATTTTTATTTAAATACCTCTTTCATCCTGCCAATGATGTAAAAAAAGGCAATTTTTCAAATGGAGAATCTCCAGCTCTCTGAAGTAGAATCTGATGGTGTGGGTGACCTTTTTCTTTTAGATTGCTGTAAAGTGTCAGATTGTAATGACTGAAACTCTAAATAAGTCTTTTGCAAAGTCAAACCAATCACCTTTCACTCCCCTTAGCTGAAGGGGACAGAGGGGCAGAGTAGTACTTACTTTTCCAAGAAGAGTCTTTAATAAAACAGTGCTCAGATGTACAGTTATCTCCCTGGAAATGTAACTCCTCAGCATGGCCTTGTAAGGGACTAACATCCAATTCCTCCTCTGATGCAGGGAAGAATTTTTTTTTTCCCCTTGCATGAAGCAGATGTATGAGTGTCCTTGGAGGACATACCTGCCTCTCATCTCTTAGTGACTTCACAAGGAGCAATGCCAGAGGGAATCAAGAGAAGCCAATGGACAGTCTGAGGGATCAGAGATGGCCAGAGTTGGACCTCCCATCAAATGTTAAAGCAAGGAAGAAGCCACTACAGAAACCAAAGCCTCTCTGGGTACTTTTCTCTTCATGGGAATGGGAAGAGGAATGTCCAAAGAGTTGGAATACTGTTCCTTTACTCTACTGGTAACAGCTTTAAATTCTGATTTTCTAAATGTAATAAAAGGATACTATGCCTGCTTCTTAGAGTTTTAGAAGTAAAAGGTTTATAAAATGAACAAGACTGAATGTTATATTCTACCCCTTAACAAAAAAGGAAAGATGTATGGTGAATTTTGTAAGGTATCTAGTTACCAAACAAACACTTCCCCTTTCTCTTAGACATAAATTCTTTGACAAATATAGATATTTCTCTAACTTTGACGAAAAACTAGCTGACCAGAAAACCTACAATGTTACAGGAGAGGGTGAGACTTGCTAGTTACTTCAATGAAGGAAAATTTCTAATCCCCAATACATATGCCCTTATATCAGCTCTCCCTCGAGCTCCAATAAACATACAGGGATGTGAAAGGTTCCCTAAAGCTTTGGAAGCTGGCCAGACATCCGATCCTTGCAGGCTATGTCCCATATACCAAAGGCTACTGCAACAGTGACATAATGATGAACACTGTACCTTTCTCACACAGCAATCTGTTTTATAGCAGATGCTATTCCAGTGAGCTTTCTCTTGAAAACCTTGGAATGTTTTAGTTTCCCTTTAAATACAATACTAATCTCTAACTCCTCCCTTAGTTCAAAGGTAATGAGCTTCCAGTTCCTATGACTCACCAACAGAAAGAGCATGCAGATCATTTTGAACTCAAGACAATCATGTGAAAAGCAGCAAGTTTATGATTTATGAGATATATATATATATATATATATATATATATATATATATATATAAATATATATACACACACACACACACACACATATATATATATATATATATATATATATATACATACATAAGTACATACATGCACTACATTTTAAACATTATAAAGATAAAATAATTAGCTATTTGGGATTTTACTGCTGGAATACCGTGTCTGAGCTTACTATGATGTAAAGCTAAGGTAAAGGTAGAAATGTAATACTTTCATGGAAATACTGCTGCTCATAACTTCATGACTAATGTACAACTTTACATTCTGAACAACAAACTTCTGGCACTTTATTTTGATATCTGCAACTGTATGTTTGTACATTTCCATCCGTAACTGGTGCACAAGATTAATTTTCTTAAGCTTGTAAACCAACTTAACGTTTTAGGGATATTTGTGATCAGGTGTGCCCACTTTTTGGTAATACCTCGAATAACACTGTTAGTAATCATGCTGAATGTAGCTGAGGCAGGGTACCATTTAGATAAGCACAATGTGTGAATACAACTGTACTGGCAATGTTGACAGAAAGAAAGGGTGGATGACTGCAGAAACACAACAAAATGTATATACCTGGCACTGAATCACAGGTTCCATACCATCTAAAACAAACTACTTCAGTGACAAAGTTCCAAGTGGTAAATGTCTAAGTTAACATCGCAGCTTGGAGAACACTACCAGGCCATAAAATCAGAGATATACAAGGAAAAAGATAATTTCAACATTATTTTCAAGTCATTTGGCTACAGGAAAATATATTTACCCTTAATTAAAACAGTGCCAACTATAATTCACAATGTTGAGGTGCATTTTGCCATTTTGTGTGATTAAATAATTAACAGTTCATTTAAAAATGTCTTAAAAATTCACCCAGTGTGGAGAAAAAAGTAATGCTGCAAGATCTTAAAATTAGTACAAATTATACCACAGCAGGTTTTTAATTTCAATTAGTTCTGGTATCACATTTTCCTCTATGAGTGAAAGGAGGAGAGAGACATTTTGCCATCTGCTTACACCATTGTCCCTTGCCACTGGTGCAAAGGCACTGAGAATTGTCCATACATACTTTTTTCACAATTTAGCTGCAGCCATTTTTCTCTACAATCTCTTCCCGTCTGACGGGCAGCACAAGATGTGCAATTCTGCTCCACAAGCCACTTAGTTTGTCTGCATCCATTTCATCATCAGACACATTCTGCCCGGATGCAAACTTTCTGTGAAGTAGCTGATGTACCTTTTCCTCTAGGTCCCCAAGGCTCAAATCAGACTTCAGCTCCTCCTCTTCCAACAAGACTGTGAAAAAGATGGCCACATCCTTATAAGCTGCATTTTCATGGTCACAGAATTTATAAAAAATAAGAGTGGCACCTGGTGGAAGATGCTCAAGTTGGTGAATGACACCTGCCTTCTTACCTTGTTCAAAGCCAGAGCTTAATTCATTGTCCAGTTCAAGCTTTGCTACATGGCTGTCAAGAGTGTGCTTAGCCACACCATTGATCTCTACTGCACCACCATGCAAAGCAGAAGAGTAGGCCTTAGCAACCTGCATGGTCAAACAGTACAAAGTTTTCTGGGCATCATGAGCAGCAGCTAAAATAATAATAACAGGCTCAGTAGGCTTAGTACTTCTAATATGATGTAGCAGCAGCTTTTTGCTTCTTTCCCACAGCAGCTGTTCTTGCTGGCCAAAGTCTTGTCTTACAGCATCAAAATTGTCCATGAATTTTTTTATGATGGTTGGATCTCGTACACCAGGGATCTGCTGGGATGGTTCAAATAGTGTATACAAAAGCAAAGCAACTATAACAATCAGTGCTGCAATCCATGTTCTGTTGAATTCTATGGAGTTGCCTATTGAAAGCATGAGAAAAAAGTCAAAACACAAAGGAAAACATAGATGTAACAAGAAAACGACATTTAAGCAATAAAGTAACAGACCAAGTAAATCAACAAAATCAGGTTAACTCTGGAATTTAAACATCTATGGCATAAAAGTGGGCTTCACATGAATGGAGCAATACACAACTGCTGTTCTTTTCCCTAGTTACAATACACGTTTTTACATTTTAGGAAAACAGCATGTGCGCTTCACTGTAACCAGAGAAGCATGGTAAGAATGAACAATGAATGTTTACTGTAAATTATCCATACAAAAGAAATATGAATGGCATGGATGCATTTGATAAGCACTCAGCAATTCACACTTAACTTTCTGTATCAAACAATAGCTTCCTATGACAGCTAACCTTCTGCATATTTTTGAATTGACTGCTACCTACTTAGTTGTTGTTTGTCTTTCGGCTTTTTCCCGGTAACGGGTCGCCACAGCAGAACTCCAGTCTGCTAATGATTGGCAGTAGATTTTTTTTTCTACAAAACGCCGAGGTGCCAGCTCGACTCCCAACCTTCAACGAAGGCACGCCCATTTACGCAGGACATGCAGACTCCACACATAAGGCACTCCCAAGCCAAGCAGAGAATCGAACAGGAGAACCTCATGCCGTGAGGCAACAATGCTACCGCTGTACCACTGCAGAAGGGACGACTGCTACCTACTTAGTAAGGTGTATAATATATGAATCTAAATAAAATGCATATTTTACATTTGAAATTTTAATATTTGCATGGCCAATATTTTTCAGATTAAATGGATATACATATATTTGTTAACGATATCATGGAGCTGTGCAAACAGCTATGGTATACAGAACACCTAAATTCACAAACTATATCACAAAGTAGCTTTTAATTTGTACGCTTTTGTACCAAAGATAAGAATATATCACAGGAAAAGCACACAAATAAATTGAAACTGTAGGTAAAACAGGGTGGAGACAAAAAGTTAATTAGCAGGGAATTGTTCTGTCAGATCACTTTCAGAAGTGATACTCCACCAGGTCTTAATGACCAGATTTGCACAGCTCCTATTTTAAGGATAGAAACCAATAACCTGGCTCATTAGCCTTTTACCTCCATCTTGTTTTATTTGCATGTCCTATTTATTTATGTGCATTTTGTTCTTGTGATATATTTCTGAAGTCCCTATCTTTGGGACGAAAGTGCTCAAATTAAAAACTACCGGGTGACAGTTTGTGCGAATCTAGGTGTTCTAGTCTGCTGCTCCTTAATTTTGTTTTTTTCTTGAACACCTGGTTTTGCACTTTCCTGCATTTATTTTTACGTAGCTTTTGCATACAGGCTTCCATACTTTAAATACTGATGCTATGAGAGAGATTTTATGCACCAATCCTACATAACTTTTTGTCCTGTCCAAGTCTGAGAGAATCTGGATGGTCTCTTCAGTATTTTTGAGATAATATATACAGTGGCTGTCTGCCTCCTTCTCTATGGTTGTCCATAAAAGAAATACTAACACACCAAAGAACAGTAAGCCTGCTGGTACACAGTGTCTCACCACTGACGAACAATCACCAGTTATTAACACAAGTGCCTATTCCTTATTAAAGGTACCTTTTAAAAGTATTAGAAACACAAAAATATACTGATACAAGCCAATCTGGTGGAACAGAGGAATAAAGCCTTGATACAAGCCAATCTGGTGGAACAGGGGAATAAAGCCCCGACTGCAGCCTAAGTGACTCATGTTTGATTGCCTAGCCCTGGAGTGCCAGGTTCCTGTCTCAAGGAACAGACAGACAGACTGGGTGCAGGTAGAGGAGCCACCAGATAAGTTCTTGCTGAGAGAAAATAAAAATAAATAAAGTAAATAAATAAAAGACACTGATACAATAGAAGTGATGGAGATGAAGTGCCTGAGATGGGTAGTAGGATGCACACTGTGGGACAGATAAAGAAATGAGGAAATAAGAGCAGAAGCAATGTAGCGACAATTGCAAAGAAGGTCAAAGAACAGACTACAGTGGTCAGGGCACATGTGCAGAAAAGCTGAAGAAAATCTGGGGAAGAAGGTTTAGTACAGACAAAGAAGGCAAGAGGAAACAAGGGCATCCAACAAGGAGAAGGATGGATTGTGTGAGGAAAGACTGTGACAGTCAGGCATGACTGTCGAAGAAAGTAGGAGTGGCACTGAATCAAGAGACAGATGGCGACAGTTGACACAACACTCCAGCCACATGAAGAAAATGGGGGAAATAGGGGTTGTTGTAGATGATGATGCAATAAAATAAATGTAATTCATATTACAAAAGCTTAAAAACTGGCTTAAAATTGTCAAATGCCTCATTAAAGACCATGGCAGCAGAACAGCAGAATCTTAAGAGAGAATTCCTAAAGGAAAACCATACTTGAAAAGACCTTCACAGCCTAGTCATGTACATTTGGGAATTTTCAGCAGTCACTCAAAAGTACAACAAAGCTTCCTAGTTAGGTAGCAAATTTTTATAAATTCTTGTAGGCAAATGGGTCCTAAATCAAGACCTTAGAAGTGATCCTCCATCTGAGTGGCAGTTAATAAAGAGAAACTAGAACCAGAAATGGTATAAACTGTGGGGAGTCCTAGACTCTGCAGATTGCAACCTGGCTTGGCATTCTGCTCATCTACCCCAGATATAGATGCAGCAGTTTTCCTTTAGCAAAGATTTCTGATGGTAGGATGACATCTTTCAATAAGAGACTGATATCCTTAGTGTACTGGCCAACAGGTAGCATTAAGTACAGTCACACGGGAGTCAGATGGCATGGACAACACAAAAGATTTGAGTGGCACGGACAAAAGATCACAACACTGCAGGAGACCAAAAACAAAACATGACAATCAGCACCATGGCAATGTAATGGGGTGAAGGACATGGCAAAATGGAGGGGTGCACTTTATTCTCAAGTCACTGTACTACATAAGCACTAATTTATATATCTTGTCACCTCAATATGTTGTACCCCTCCTTTTGCTACACCCTTCTTGAAGGAGTGAAATTATAGAGTAATTTGGCATTAAAATATATTTTAATTGCCTGGACAGCTCTCAGAAAATCCATCATATGGTAGTCATTGATAACCTCTAGCATTTTATATTCGTACATTATCAATATGTGATGGCCATCAATTATGTGTCATCCGCATGCCAGGCCAGTAATCAAGGAGCCTGAATCATCACCAATGACACTGGAGAGGGACAGGCACTTGGAATACAAATGGATACACTCAATATTTCTAGATGCATCAAGTACAGTTTCTCTTATCAGCACACAGGGAAAGTACAATTGTGTACCTACCATAAATGTAGATGTTTGAGTGTATTCACTGTTGCAGTCATTACTCTTGGGTTATCCTGCTGGCAGGCTACCCGCAGTAGGCCAGAATTCCAAAGTCTAGGTCCGGCGTCGGTTGCTGTTGCCTCTTCCCTGATGTCAGTGCGCCAGGGGTATAAAAGATGCAGCCGACGCCATTTTCTTCAGTTTTTCTTGCCCCAGATGTCAGGTGCCCCTAAAATGGTAGGCTAAATTATGTCAATAAGCATGCATGCACAAAAAACTTTTCCTTCATATACAAGCAAATACACCACATAGGTTGTTATAGAGTAGAAAAGTACAGTTAGTTCCCAGCAAAAAAGAAAGGGGGCTGGTGGGAGGGTAACCTGGACTGCAACAGTGAATACACTCGAACATCTACATTTATGGTAGGTACACAACTATACTATGTTCATCGTGTTTCACTGTTGCAGTCATTACTCTTGGGTTGAATCCCAAAGCTGAGGATGGGTGGCTGGGTTAAATCGGATTAGGAGAGGCTATGAGGCCCTGCAGGACTGCAGTGGTGAAGCCTGCTCTGGACTTAGAGTAAAGAGGTAAGTGGTAGTGCTTTGTGAAGGTGTGCACTGAACTCCAGGTTGCAGCCTCTAAGATATCTTTGGCTGGTACTCCTCTGAGGAAGGCTGCTGAAGTGGCTGCTGCTCTGGTGGAATGAGGCCTAATGTCCTTAGGCACTGATTTGCCATGTTGAGAATAGCAGAAGCGGATGCAATGGCCTATCGATTTAGAGATAGTCTGTTTTGAGATAGCCTTTCCTTGTGATCCCGTAGCATATGACACCAAAAGTTGCTCAGATTTTCTGAAGGCTTTAGTTCTGTCAAGGTAGAAGCGTAGTTGCCTGTGTATGTCCAAGGAATGCAGGATCTTCTCCCCCTTGTTCTGTGGATTAGGATAAAAAGTGGGCAAGTGAATGGTTTGGTTGAGGGCCACACTGGACACCACCTTAGGCATGAATGTAGGGTTTGTCCTCAGAGAAACCCTGTCTGGATGAAAAATGAGGAAAGGTTCCACAGCCATGAGTGATTGTAATTCCGAGACTTGCCTTGCAGAGGTTATTGCTAGGAGCACAGCTGTTTTCCAGGATAAGAATTTTATATCTGCTGTTGATGCTGGCTCGAAAGGAGGCAGAGTGAGTTTTTCCAAAACATAATTGAGGTCCCAGGCCGGAATTGGTGCTCTCCTTGGAGGTCTAATGTTTTTGGCCCCTCTGAGGTACTGCCTTATTAAGGGATGAGAAATGATTGGTGGTTCCGCATTGTAATGGGCTGAAATGGCAGAGGCATGAATCTTAATTGATGAGAAAGAAAGGCCTTTGTTCAGCATCTCAGTTAGGTATTGTAAAATCTGAGGAATATTTGGTACAGACATGTCAATGCCTTGTTCCTGGTTCCAAGCACAAAATCTCTTCCATTTCTCTGCGTAAGATTTTCTGGTACTGGGCCTCCTGGCCTCCAAGATAACATCCAAGTCAGCTTTTGAAAGAGGAGTGCTCTGAATGGCTACATTATTTGCCATGCTGCCAGCTTTAGGGTCCTGAGTTGGCTGTGCAGGAGCGGACTGTTTGGTTGGGTCAGCAAGTGAGAAGTTTGAGGCAGTATCCATGCTGGTCCTTGAGACAAGCTCTTTAGGATTGGGTACCAGTGCTGGCGTGGCCAGTCTGGTGCAATCAGTATAATTTTTGGCTTCTCTTGTCTGACCTTTAGGAGTACCCTGGGAAGGAGAGGGAGTGGAGGAAAGGCCTATACTGTCAGATATTTCCAGCGGAAGGATAGGGCATCCACTTTCCATGCTTGCTTGTGATAATTCCCTGTACAAAATGTCTGCAATTGGTAGTTGTGAGGGGAAGCAAATAGATCTATGTCTGGGCATCCCCATTTCCTTATTATCATCCTGAAGACTTGTGGATCCAGCTTCCATTCGTGGGGATCCATGAGGTTTCTGCTTAGGTCGTCTGCTAGAGTATTTGTTTTTCCTGGCAGTAATTGTGCTTGCAGGTGTACTTGGAAAGTCAATGCTATGTCCCATAAGGTCATTGCTTTTCTGCAGAGGGGGTAGGAATGTGTACCTCTCCCTGCTTGTTTATGTACCACATGACTGTAGTATTGTCTGTCTTTATCAGTAACTGTCCTGGATGAAACAGGTCCTTGAAAGCTGTCAGGGCATTTTGAATGGCTAGCATCTCTTTTTGATTGATGTGAAGATGCATCTGGTTTGCAGGTCATGTGCCCTGAAAACATTTTTCTGCCATATGGGCCCCCCAGGCATAATCTGATGCATCCGTTGTCAGTGTTTGCCTGGCTGTGGGTAGACTGAATGGCAGACCCTTGTGGTGACAGGCTTCTGCCCACCATCGAAACTCCTGTTGTAGGCAGGGAATGAGTGCAATTACTGTCTCCAGGCTGTGGCAACGCTGAGTCCAAACACTTTTTAGATACCACTGGAGTTTCCTCATATGCAGTCTGGCATATGGAATTAGTAGAACGCAGGATGCCATGAAACCCAAGGCCTGCAGGAAATTCCTTGCAGATAAGTGGGTTTTTGTTGCCAATTTCTTGAAGTAAGTAGTCAAATGCTTTTGTTTGTCTGGCGTGAGATAAGCCATCTGGGCAGTTGTATTTAAGCTTGCACCCAGGAATATTATCTCTTGAGAGGGAACTGGTTTTTGATTTCTTTTCATTTACTGTGTACCGTAGGCCAATTAGTAATCTTTTTACAAACGCCAGATGCTGTAGCAGAATATCTTTGTTCTCTGCTTGAATTAGGCAGTCGTCCAAGTAGGGATATATTTGAATTCCTCTTTGTCTGCAAAATGCAATTACTGGTGCCAGGCATTTTGTGAAGACCCTGGGCGCAGTAGATAAGCCAAAGGGCAGTGCAGAGAATTGGTAATGCATTGAGCCAGCTATGAATCTGAGGTATCTTCTGCAAGATTCTCTGACTGGGACATGCAGGTATGCCTCCTTTAGGTCCAAAGTTACGAGCCAAGCCTTCTTACCCAGCATGAGCAGTAGCTGCTGTAGAGTCAACATCTTGAATTTTGGAACTTCCAGAAATGTGTTTAGTATAGACAGGTCCAGTATTGGCCTCCAGGTTTTGTCCTTTCTGGGTACTAGGAAGAGTCTGGAGTAAAATCCTTGTCCCTGCTCGTGTTGTGGTACTTGCTGAATGGCCCTCATATCCATGAGGGCTGTAATTTGTTTTTGTGCCTCTGCCCATTGATTGTGTGGCAGGTCTGGCATACTTTTTGACCTTGGTAGAGTGTGAAAGTGGAACCTGTAGCCCTGGGACACTATGTTCAGGACCCATTTGTCTTGGGTAACCATTTGCCAATTTAATGAAAAAAGTGCTAGTTTTCCCCCCAAGGGGGCTGACAAAAGAAAAGTGCTTGGATCTGGTAGAGGAAAGTCACTGGGACTGTTTCCTGTAAGGCTGTGATTTGTCTTCTCTGCTTTTGGAGGTAGGAGCACCCCATTGTTTAGGTCTGTATGTGCCTTGGGGCTGAGATCTGCCTCTGGGACGCCTGTATCTGCCTCTTTGCAGCCTGTCTGACACTGAAAAGGACCAATTTTTAGAAGGCCAGTTCCTGATAAACCTGGGTGGCTGTACCTGCAAGAAATCCTTGACTGTCTGCATAGATTTGGCTTTATCCTCCATTTTTTTAACACCTCTTCTGCTTTACTGCCAAACAAAGTATCATGCTGTAAAGGAGCATCTAGTTATTTTGCTTTAATATGATCAGGCAGATTCTGTTCCTTTAACCAAGCATGTCTTCTAATAACAGTACCTGTAACAGCGGCCCTGCAAGAGGCCTCCAGTGAATCATAACCACATTGCAATGTATGCCTCCCCACTTGTTCAGCTGCATGCAATAAATCCAGTAATTCTTTGTTTTCTGCACTTTCAGTATTTGTCAACAATTTCTGTTTAAGCAGTGACATTAAATATTGCTGATATTTAAGCATATGAAACTGACAGTTTAAAGCCCTTACAGCCAGTGTAGCAGAGGTGTAGACTTTTTCCCCCATCTGTCTAGAGCCCTAGAATCCCTATCAAAGGGGACAGGGTTTTTTGCAGTGGAAACGTTGACCCCTTTGGGACCCTGAGATATTGTTTCTGGGTCAACAGCGGGTTTTTTATATAGACATTTATGGGAATCTGGGACCCTGTAGTATCTGTCTGGCTTAGCAGGTGCAGGGGGTAAAGAGTCAGGGGACAGGCCAGACTCTGTAAATACATCACCTACAATGTCTAGAACAGGTGGAATAGCAAGGGGTCTGTGCTGAGGAAGTAGCAGAAAGTCCATGAACCTTTTCTTTGATTCAGAATAATCTTGGCTCTCCCAGTGGAAATGCTCCCTCATGGTATGCAGGGTTTCCCCAAAAGAGTAATCCTCAGGAGGAGAGGCTGAAGGAATGGATTCTTCAGCATCAGAGTCCTCATAGGGAGGCATGGAGTAATCCTGTTCAGAAGAGGAATCAGAGGAAATAGAAACCTGATCAGAAGAAATATACTCTGTCTCTTGCCTAGGCCTCTTATCAGGAGGGGGATGGGAGCCCCTGATCAAGGTAATTAGGCCTTCAGCCATTTTGAGCATCTGTTTTTTAGGCATGGAAGTCTGAGCAGGAGAATGCTGCACTTGTTTCTTTGTCTTTAGAGCTGCTTTAGTCTTTGTCTTTGAAGCTGAAGATGGCTTTATATATAGTTGTGTAGGTCTGAAAACACCCAAAGAAGCTGATGCCTGCTCAGCGGCTCCGGACCCATCTGAGGGAATAATTTCCGAGTGTCCAATACCTTGAGTATCCAGAGGCACAGTCGGCTCCACATGGGAGTCGGAAGCGGCCTGTGGCTCTGAGGTAGCGGGCGCCAGGGGTTGTGAAAGCGCCTCACTGAGAACTGGCGAACCGGCGACTGGCCTAGCAGAGGCCTCGTCGAAGGTTTTGGACCTCAGATATCTATCCTTTTCCTTGCGTTTTTTGTAAACTCCGGCTATCGGCTGTTCCGACAGCATAATGTAATTAAATCTTTGGCCAAAGTAATGAAATGCAAAATCGAACAGACGCTTAATAGTGCGTTGGTTGAATCTAGCACAAAACCGACAGCTAACAACGCCATGATCAGGGCCTAGGCAAGGAATACAGTAAGAGTTAAAGTCCTTATGAGGTATTTGCTTCCCACAAGAAATACAATTGTTAACTTTTTCTGACATCGGACTGGAGCAAGAAAAAGTTTCCCCAAAGGGGTACTTAGCTTTAATGAAGACTTTGGTTCTGAAATTCGAAATTGAATATCTCAGGAGTTGGCCGACCGGCACTTGCGAACTGCTTTTGCTTCGGGCATCGCACAGCAAGAAAGACTGAAGAAAACGGCGTCGGCTGCATCTTTTATACCCATGGCGCACTGACGTCAGGGAAGAGGCGACAGCAACCGACGTCGGACCTAGACTTTGGAATTCTGGCCGACTGCGGGTAGCCTGCCAGCAGGATAACCCAAGAGTAATGACTGCAACAGTGAAACATGATGAACATCACACTCAGCCCAGGGTCTGGATGTCTTTATGTCTGTCTCCCTTCAGGTCCCCAATAAGACTCCCCACTGGTTCAGCTGTAGGGGTAGGTCCTCAGCCAAGTGTCCAAGCCAAGTCCTCCAGCACCCTCACTGTAAACCCAGAGTTTTTTTGTCCCAAGCTGACACACACACTCTAAGATTTAGTTCACACACACAAACACACCTGGGAAAGACTGGCACCGATTACCCACTCTACCAGCTTTGCCCAGACTATAAAGTAGATTCACTGCCACCAGTCAGTTACTGTAAGGCTCTTACAAAGTGTATCCAATTATAATGTCCAATTATAGCTCTAACTATTGCTATAAGTAGACAGTTAACTTACACCTGCAGTACTATGCTGTGATTAATAATATCCAATCCAATATTATAATATCCAATTATAGATCTAACTATTGCTATAATTAGACTGTTTACTTACATCTGCACTACCATACTGTGATTAATACTCATTTTATGGTTGTTAAAGTTGTAGTATTTCACAACTGCCTACTGTTCTCTAAATTGTATTTTAATTTTTGGGGGGTGTATAGCTATGAAACATTACAACTGCACCCTGTTGTCTACCATCTTTTACTGTCTTTTTTCTCAGCCCCAAGCCAGCTGTGTCCCACAGCGGTCGCGGCATCTATCCTGTGGCAAATAACACCACTAACATAACTAAAGCCAGTGTGAATTTCAACTGTCCTGAAGAACCTTGCAGAACTTAAATGTATGTCCCATTATAATACAAAAGGCATTAGTAGCTTTTTTTATTTTTTATTTTGTTGTAATCCTTAATGTACTGAGCATAACTGCATGAGCCAGCAGCAGGGATTTCAGTTCACTTCCCCCAATGCAGAAACATTCTGGTTTCTAAACATCCAGTCTGTAAAACACTCCACTCTAAGCTATAAAACTAGCCCTTAAAGTCTCTAAAGAAATGTTTGGCCATTTTTTCTGTCGGAGATATATCCCCACAACCCTCCCAGTCTGTCTCAGAGTCAAGAATGGCTGACTCATTCACTTACAGTCCTCAGACAAGGTAATTTCTTAAGGCATCTAACTGGTCAAATAAAAGGGGCATCTCTACTTTTTAAAACAAACAAAAAAAATTTGTGAAAAAGAAGGGCTAGCATTATAGACGTGAATTCAGAGCACGTGAGAGTTTATTCTTTAATCGCACATACCTTGCTCAGCTCATCCCACTCCATTCGCCCTATGGGCTCATCTGCTGCCCTACCCTGCCCCCAATTTCCACCCACCCCCCACTACTCCTACATTTACACCTATGTAACCTGTCCCACCCTCCAATCAAAACACTTCACACACACAACCAACCTATAACCTAAATTAGCTAATTAAAACCTACAATTACTCTCTAGTAAACATCTTTCAGTATACACCCAATCACTAAGCATACATCACCAATACCCTATCCTCATATTAATCACACATTAAACAAAACACACACACCCTTAACCTACATCCACAGATAGTACAATACATTACATTATCAAATTCCTACCATCCTCCTCCTATAAAAAGCTGCACAGCTCACATCCTATCATGCTCATCTTAACACCACATGACAATAGCAAACCTCACAACTCCTTACCCACCAAAACAAATAGAAAATACCATCACTGCTGCTAACATCTTTAATAGAGACCACCTCCCTTTACACAATGCACATTGTCCTCCTCAAAACACATTCACCTACTTCACTGACATATGTTAAGATACATAAAAGTAACAGTTAACATTGCATCACAACTAAATCTTAGTAGAGGCATACATCCCAACCCTGCTCCCCCCCCAACAAAACCTATCAACCTACTATCAACCCTGCTAAACCTCACCAGAAAAAATTTCAATCTATTAATATTAAATATAAACCTTAGAAGTATTCTTAATAAGACCAGTGAACTTCACGCCACCCTCTCATACTACTCACCTGATATAGTTGTCTTAACAGAAACATGGCTTAAATCAGAGATCAACAACAATAAGATAACACCCCCCTGGCTATCATATACATAGATAAGACTGGAGAGAAAAAAAGAGGTGGAGGTGTAGCCATACTATACAAAAATAATCTAACCCTCAAAGCTATAGACATAAGCATCCCAGATGTGACTAATGCAGACCTACTATTAAACTTTTACTTAACTGCAAAAAACAAACATACTATGTGTCTGCATCCCACCAGGAAATAATATCCCTGCCCTAGGGCACACCCTACAATGGACAAATAAGCTCCCCTCCCAAGAAACATTATACTTGGAGACTTCGATATCGATTGGTATTCTTGTAACTCAAACACACCCACGCAACACATTTCTCTGTATGGCTTCTCCCACCTAATCCAACACACTATTAGGATAGACAAAACATCAACAAATAATCAATCCTAGATTGGATACTCACCAATCAACACAACTTCTCTCAACTCACAGGCTGTCTCCCTGGCAGCCTTACTGACCACAACCCTACCTTTCTACTCTGGCAGCAAATAAATTATTCCAAAGCCCCAACATAACAGCAAATCACAAACAAAAAAAAATCAGACCCCAAGAGTTCATGTACACACTCAAAGGCTACAGATGGGCACCTTACAAATACCTCCCATTAGATGAGGTAGTGGCATTACTTCCACCTTCCTTAGCATCCTAAATAAGCTTGCCCCACCTAGAACAAATAGGATAAAACCCAACTACACCCCATGGCTTAACCAGAGAAACAAGAGCTCTACTAAAATCAAGAGACAAAGCCTGGGACAATTGGCACCATAACAAAACACTAACCAATCATTAGAAATACCTAGAACTAAGAGATTATGCCAAAAACATACAAGACAAAACAAAAAAATAATATTATGCTAAAATACAACTAGAACACCAAGGAAACCAACAAAAGTTCTGGTCAGCAATCAAGAAAATCCTTCAGCCTGGTCAAATCACTACCCCCTTCCCAAATACTGATAACACCATAGATGACATACTCACCCAGCTTAACAAATTTTTCACCAATTCTATACTCAAACTAACAAAGACTAGCCACTCCCTCCACTCCTCTCCCTCCAACACAAAACAACAATAACTTCTCCATACAGTCTATTCCATAAAAAACATACCTCAAAAAACTCAAATAACAGCCCTAACTGCAGGCAACCTACCAGCAGTCGATCTCAAAATCACTGCAGAGGCCATCACATACCCAGTCGCCATCCTTATAAACCGCTCCATCACTGAACAGCAGATCCCAACTATCTGAAAAACAGCCAATATCATTCCACTACATAAAGGTGGCAACTCTATAGAGCTTTCAAGCTACTGTTCAACTGCTATCCCCTCTCCATTATCAAACATTCTGGAAAAATGCATCCATGCACAATTCCTCCACTATTGCCTTACTAACAATTTATTATCCATAACGCAACATGGAGTCTACCCATACCATAGTACAACCACTGCCCTTCTAAGCTTCACTAACACGGTCAGCTTTCTCAGAAACGAAGGTAACCTGATCTCATTTATCTTTCTGGACCTCTCAAAAGCATTTGATGTGTTCTCATACTCCAGACTGTTAAACACACTATCAAAATTTAAAACCAGACTCTCCACACTCACCTGGTTCCACAGCTATCTCGCTGGGAGGGAGCAAGCAGTCAAATGGGGTAACTCTCTCTCTCACTGCTGTCAGTCACCTTAGGTGTCCCACAAGGATCCATTCTTGGCCCTCTTCTCTTCACATTATTCACTAATAGCCTGCATACTGCCACTAATAAAGCCATGCTAATACAATACACAGAGAACACTACCTTAATTTGCGCAGCCCCAACATTCCACCATCTTCAAGAAATAACACAGCAAGCCTTCTCTACAGTAGAAACCTGGCTAACCAATGCCCAGTTAATACTAAATCCCAACAAAACAAAACTTATCCTGTTTCACCATACAAGAACCCCAGACCCCTCTTTGCTATTCAAAATCACCTCAACAAATAATACCACCATTGCCCAAGTCCCCCACAACAAACTCCTGGGAGTAGTAATAGATAAAAACATGAACTTTGATCTCCACATAAACCAAACAATCTAGAAAGTCCACAAAAAATGGGTAGCCTGTACAGGAACAAACTTTTCCTCACAGACAAATTCAAAATCTCCATTGCTAGAACCCACCTTCCTTCCACACTCCTATATCCATCTCCCATCCTTACCAACCTCAAAAAACTTACATAAACAAACTCAATAACAGCTATAATAAAATAGAAAAGTTTGCTACAGATGCCAGCTACAGATCCTATCACTGTCACGCTCTCAAAGAACTCTCATGGCTAGAATTCCCCAACCTACTAATTTTTAACCAGTTTTCCATGACCCACCAAATACTCAACAAACCTGAAAAAACACCCGCTCTCAAAGGCCTACTTACTCACTATTCCAATAACCGGACCTTGTACTCCAGTAACAAAAACTTAGTAAACATCACTAAAAGTAGCAATAATGCTGGTGACTCGCTATAGTCAAACAGTAAAGCCAAAATCTGTAACTCCCTACCGATCGATACTAGATCCACCTCCAGCACCAAGTTTAAAAAACTACTAAAAGATCACCTAACATTTACCTGGCTCTGCTCATGTACTAACCCTGGATAACTTTCCCACACTCAGGTATAACCTCTAACTACACTTCCATCCACTCTAACTCCTCTAACCTCCTTCTCCATTACCTATATCACCTCATCTTCCTCGCAGTTGTAAACTGTATTCTGTTAGATGACATACTAAATGTACTGTAAAGGCTTAAGAAAATCTAAGACATGCTGTACTGTACTTGTACTATATTTGTGTGATAATCTCATCTCTCATGTATATATTTTTGTTGATTAATCTCCTTTGTATGTAAATTGATTTACAGATCTCTGCTAGACTGTAAGTAGATACATATAAGCTGTATAGTAAACTTTTTATTTGTTGTACTAAACATGTATTAGTAAAAATGTACTTTGCCGGAGCTTTTCTCCTTGGGCCTCTGCTGAAAATGGACACTGTTGTCTAATCGGACCATCCCCGTAAAGAAATGTTAAATACATAAATAAATAATACTAAGTAATATTAATACCTAATACAAATGGCAGTAGTCCACCAAGATGGCTAGGCCTTCTGGAATGGCCCACATAATGTCATCAAATAAATATAAGCAGTTTCAAAGGTTAACTACTTTCTACAAGGATCAGCCACAATAAAAGTTTTAAATATATTTAATAATAAATATAAAGGAACATGAAAATACTGAATATATATTCACAGTAAACCACAGAGTTCAAATCACAGAAAATATTGAAATTAACCTTGATAGATAAACTCACCTAAATAAACAAAAACAATATCTAAGCTAAGCTTCACTATATTCCTGACTGAATTTAACAAAATTTTACTGTTCCCTAGTTAAGTTACTTACTATCGCATCGCAAGGCAAGATGCTGGGAGGTGAACAGTCTTTCCAGTCAGACTTCCAAACAGAATACTCAATACTCTGAGATTTCTCTTTATATTATCTAAAGTATAATTTCCAAGAGGGCTGGCAGAATGACCTCATCTGGTCACCTGACTCTAGTTTCTCACAGTATTCTACTATGAAGCTGAGACAGGATTGTAGCCAGATGGCCACAATATACATACAAATGTATATGGCAGTGCCTGGGGCCTTCCCTCTTTTCATTGAACTAATGGACAATGGCGTTTCCCCAGACCCAGCATCTCTGTCCCTGTTCAGCACTGTGGGGTGTCTTTTAAATGTTTAACAGCTCATTTACATTTCCCTTATTTTTCTTAAAGTTTACCTCTGCTGTGCCAGTATCCTCTATTAAAACACATACATTTAATTCAGCTGCAATAATACATGTACATTTCTCTTCATTTCAGCAGGTGCACTGTTGATACATTTCAACACACAAAGCTCACAAATACATTTTCAGCACAAGCATCTGTACAAAATCAGTTTGATATACAAATGACATACAGTTCTAATATGTTTGTAATACATTTGTATAAATCAGTTTGATATTAAAAGGACAAGATGTAATACGTTTGTATAAATCAGTTTGATATTAAAAGGACATATCATGGTTGATATTAAAAGGACATATCACGGATTTGACTGCTGAATCCTACACTAAAGCACTGTACGAGCACATCCACTCATTCATGAATCATGCCACTCTCCAAACAGAACCAAGACGGTCTCCACCAAAACGAGGAACCCAATCTGGTGGTCCCCTGCCATGAACAAACTATACAACAGAAGGAAGAAACTGTTGTAGAAAAGATGAAAATCTCAGGATGCAAAACAAACTCCCTTACCAGCCTCAGTAAGAAGCTGAGATCCCTCATAAAATCCTCCAAAGCTAGTTAAGGAAATAAAATTGCCAAAGATTCCAAGGACAACCATAAGGCATTCTATAGTTATGTCAAGAATCTAAATGGCAATGCTCAGATCTGCTCTGAGCTACAACTGAATGGCATTAAATATACTGATCCCAAGGATATTGCCAATATCCTGGCAGATCGATTCAGTGCCAAATTCACCCCCCTCTCACACCCTAAGGGGCCCAACTCAATACCAAAAGATTGCCAAATTCCGGTAATCACGGCCACACAGGTAAACAACGCACTCGCCAAAGCTAAGAATACAGCATCTATGGGACCAGATGACATCACGGGCTGTATACTACACAAATTACAAAATGAAGAGGCACCTCACCTAAGTGTCATGTTTAATCAGAGCCTCACCTCAGGCTTTGTGCTCAATGGGCGCACAGCTACAGTTATCCCACTCCACAAGGGAGGATCCACCTTGGGATCCTGGGAATTATAGTCCCATCAGTCTGACAAGCCTGATCTGCAAAGCCATGGAACGCATTATCATGGAACTTATAAACAAAGAAGACATTGGCAAACTTCAAACACTGGACGCCACCCAGTTTGGTTTTGTAAAGGGACGATCTTGTCTCCTCAACCTGACTGACTTCTTCGAATCAGTCTCCAGAGCGGAGGATGAGGTTAAGGTGGTCCACACAGCCTATATGGACCTCGCCAAGGCCTTCGACACCATCCCCCACTCTGGAATCATAGATAAACTTACTAAGCTGGGCAGTAATCCCTACGTCACTCGATGGGTTGCCAACTGGCTTACTGACAGAACCCACACTGTAAAAGTAGCCAACTCAAAATCCAGCTCCTGACAAGTGACACGCAGAGTACCTCAGGGTTCAGTCCTGGGACTGCTCTTGTTTGGCATCTACTTCTCTGAAGTACAGGCCAGCACTAAGGGACTCTGGCTAACAAAGTTTGCAGATGACTGCAAACTGGGAGCCATTATTGAATCCAAAAATGATGTGGATATTCTACAATAGGGCTTTACAGAAACAGATGCTTGGTGCCAGAGCCATGGGCTCAAGCTCAATGTCAATAAATGCATAGTTATCCCCGTTGGGAAAAAAACATGTACCCATGAATTACCATACAAGTGGCAGTACACTAAACACCGAAAGTGTGATAAGGGACTTAGGGACACAGGTGGACAGTGGTCTCAACTTCGATAACCACATAGCTACAACAGTCAGGAAATCCTTTTATGTGGCACACCTCATCACTAAGGGCTTTTCATCCAGAAAAAAGGAGGTCATTGTCCCACTGTACTCATCCCTCATTAGACCCATTATAGAGTACAACTCCCCATTTGGTATATACCTCACAAGAAATCTGCAACAACTGGAAAGGCCACAGAAATACTTCACTAAAAGAATCACAGGCCTAAAGCAGATGCCCTATGCTGACCGTCTAAAAAAACTCCAGCTATACTCTTGTCGCATATCGCCTACTCAGAGCGATCTCTGCTTAACATACAAGGCCATGTCAAACCCAGTGCTGATGGACATGCTACACTTAAAGAAATCCCAATCTCTCAGAGCTACACACTCTCCAGGGATCTAAACCTGGTCACCACAATAAACAAAACATGCTGGAGGGATAGGGTCCTGACCCAGAGACTCCCCATACTCTGGAAAAGACTGCCCATACATGTCAAGCTGAGCGCCTCTTTAGCCCTCTTCAAAAGGAACCTTGATAATTGGATGGGAGATAGGAAGTTCACCCCAGGGTTCACGTCAGTCGCCCTGCTAGACAAGGGACCAGGGAAGTAAATATTCTGGGAAGAAATAGCCAGGGAACTGTTATGGCTATACTTGTATAGGCCGTAGGGCTGATAGACTAGTACCAACCTATGAACCTAATCATAGATTCATACATTCATAGGTATGTCATAGACTAATGGCCCTGAAGCCTTTACAAGCCTAGTCCATAGGATTACCCAGGCATCATGCCATCCCACCTTAGTTCTCAGTGCCTCTGTCGAGCAGAGCCACTGGAGTGATCCCTGGGGTGAATTTTCTATTTCCCATTCACTCATCAAGATTTTTCGTGAAGAGGGCCAATGAGGTGCTCTGTTTGACATGTATGAGAAGTCTATTCCATAGTATGGGAAGTCTCTGGGCTATGAATCTGTCCCTCCAAGGCGTTCTGTTGAGTGTGGTAATGAGGTTGAGGTCTCTGGAGCGTGTAGTGCTGAGGGATTGGGATTTCCTTAGATGAAGCATTTCTAACAGAGCTGGGTCAGACATGGCTTTGTAAGTCAAGCAGAGATTGCCTCTAAATAGGCAATATGAGACAGAGATTAGTTGGAGTTTTTTGAGTCTGTCCATATAGGACAAGTGTTTAAGGCCTAGGATCCTCTTTCTGAGGTACTTTTGCGGCCTCGCTAGTTGTTGCAGGTGTCTAGTGTGGTACACGTCAAATGGGGCATTGTACTCAATGACTGGCCTAATGAGGGAAGAGTGGAGGGAAACAATGACCTCTTTCTTCTTGGATGCAAAACCCTTAGTAATGAAATGTGCCACATAGGACTTTCTGACCACAGTGGCAATATGGTGGTCAAAAGAGAGGTTGCTGTCAACCTGTGTTCCCAGATCTTTTATAATGCCTTCTGTGTTAAGTGGACTAAAATCTATGTGGTAATTCAAGGGAACTGGGTATTTCTCAAAGGGGATGATGACAAATTTTGTGGCATTGAGCTTAAGGCCATGGTTCTGACACCAGTCGTTGGTCTCAGTGAGGCCTTTCTGTAGGATGTCAACATCACTTGGGGAGTTAATAATAGCTCCCAACTTGCAATCGTCTGCAAACTTTGTCAGCCAGTGTCCCCTCGTGTTGGCCTGGACTTCAGAGAAGTAGATACCAAACAGGAGAGGACCCAGGACCGAACCCTGTGGGACTCCACTTGTGACTGGTAGGTCGTCTGACTTGGAGTCAGCTACTTTCACACTGTGGGTTCTATCTGTGAGTCAGTTTGCAACTCACCTAGTGATATAGGGGAAGATGCCTAGCTTAATGAGTTTTTCTATTATTCCTGAGTGGGGAATGGTATCAAAGGCCTTGACCAGATCAAGGTAGGCTATCTGAACCACCTTCCCTTCATCCACAGCTCTGGTAACGGACTCGAAGAAGTCAACCAAGTTGAGCAGGCAAGACCTACCCTTCACAAAACCAAACTGTGTGGGGATCCAGAGTTTGGAGATTCCCTATAGCCTTGTTTATTAGGTCCATGATGATGTGTTCCATAGCTTTGCATATCAGACTTGTCATGCTAATGGGGCTATAATTCCCAGGGTCTGTAGTCTATCCTCCTTTGTGGAGAGGGATGACTGTAGCAGTGCGTCATTCGGTACGGACAAAATCTGAGGTGAGACTGTGATTGAACAGGGTACACAGGTAAGGTGCCAGTTCACTCTGTAGTTCCTGTAGAACACAGCCAGGGATATTGTCAGGTCCCACAGAAGCTGTATTATTGGACTTGGACAGTGCTGTTTTAACCTGTGCAGCAGTAATACTGGGTGCCTGGCAATCTACTGGTATTGTGATTGGGCCTTGGGGGGAGAGTGGTGAAGCTGGCAATGAATCTGTCAGCCAGTATACTGGCAATATCTGTTGGCTTGGTATAGGAGGTACCATTGTGCAGTAGCTCAGAGCAAATTTGGGTATTGCCGTGGAGATTCTTTACATAACTACAGAAGTCCTTGTGGTTGTCTTTACTATCTGCTGCAATTCTGTTTTCATAGCTAGCTTTTTTGTTGAGGCTGATAAGGGAGTTTTTCCAGTCTTGGGACTTCACCTTATTCTGCATCAGTTTCCTCCTTTTATTGTAGAGTTTGTTTATGGCAGGGGACCACCACATTGGCTTCCTTTTTTTGGAGGATAGCGTCTTGGTTCTATTGCGTATGGCAAGATCCATGCATTTGTGTATGTGTTCATATAGTGCACTGGTGTATGATTTGGCAATCATGCAACTATTCTCTATTTGCATGGGTGCCGTGAAGTTAGCCACCTCTGTTTTCAGGAACCCAAAGTTAGCTTTGCAGACGTTTTTCATGGTGGTTACTTTTGTGGGGGTGGGGGGATGTGGATTTCCAAGGTGATTATTTGTGGTCAGTGTGAAAACTGGTAGAGAAATGTGAAGGCTGCCAGCCTAGCCAGACAGAATTTTGCAGATAATTCTGTCATTTGTAAATATGAATGTAAACTACAGGCTTGTTGTCTTAAATGTAAAGAAATACTGTTACATGTAGAACTGGAAATAAATGTGACAGCAGTGCACTCTACTGACCAAAGTAAAGCATGTGGTGACCCTTTGAAGTGACAGTGGTGCCGAAAAGTCTAGCTGAAGAAATTCTTTCTATTGTTTTAACCAAGAGTTAAATTGCTAGACTTAAACATACAAATGTATTTTTATTGCTCTGTTCCTAACCAGCTGCAAGATAACAAAAGGGAGATATTAAGAATGTAAATACAGTTAATGTGTAGCCTGGGAACTCAAGGAAAGTGTAAAAGAGATGATGTAATGTTTATCAGAACTGCAATAGCAATTTAAACAGACAGAATCAGAGATTATTGAGCATTTTTGTCTGGATCATCCAACTTTGAACACTCTGCCGGTTGTCTTATGTGAGTTCTCTTAGACTTGTATTTTCTTTTAGACTAGCTAGGAACTATAAAGTTTAGACTAAGTGTTTTTCTATGATGTCAGAACTGTACTACTGATTTATTTTAAGTATTTTCGTGTGATCTCTGAACTCTTGACTAGCACTGTCTATGTAGTAGAAAGTATTGTCTTGTGATTTTAATTATTTATTATTAAATATTTTAAAACCTTTTAACTGTGGTTGGTTTGTGTAGAGATAATTTAAGCTCTTAAGAGTACTTGCATGCCTTTGGTAAAACTGCACAAAGCCACTCTAATAGCTTTAGCCGTGGGCTATACTACCAATTGAATAATAATATTACACAGTAATAATTGGACACCCTTTTAATGGCCTTTGAGTAGCTGATAATTATTAGTGGGTGGTGGCAGCTGGTACTACCGTATAGTCTGGGTAAAAGGGGCACAGCTGGAGAGGCTGTGACAGCCTTCCCCAGAAGTGTCTGTGTGGTTGTGTAAACTATTATCTCAAAGTATGTGTGCGTCAGCTACTTGGGCAGGGACACAAAGCACTGGTTGGACAGAGAGGATGTTGGAGATTTTAGCTTGCCCACTAGGCTGAGATTTAGACCCTATATCTGTGCCAGTGGGGAGTCTTATTGGGGACCTGGGGAGCAAGGGAGTTACCAGCCCCGGACTGACTATGATCTCTTTGTGCTCTTAAGGGAAATTGCACTTTACTGTGTGTATTTGTTATACTTTCCTCATATATGAGACGCCCTCTCTGATGTTAGTGGTGAGGATTGAGGCTCCTTGATTGCTGGGCCAGGACACAGACATCACACTCAGATCTAACCTGGAAGGAGTTGACTATTGGTGTAGAGCAACAGTCGCCCATGTTAGTAATGACCAGGTCAAGGATGTTGCTATATCTAGTGGGAGTAAGAATGAGCTGGTCCACGGCATTGGAATTAATGAATTCCAGAAAATATTGGGCAAGTGTATTGGTACATGAGTAGTTTTCCCAGTTAATGGAGGGGTAGTAGAGTCGCCCAGTATGAGAGTGTTAGGTTGGACCCTAGTATTCTCCAGGGTGGTTAGGAACATGGAGTGAGAGTCTTGGGACATGGCTGGGGACCTATAGCAGGCTACGACCTAAATCACTGTCTTTCCCAATGTTAGCTGCACCTGAAGTATCTCTGATGCATTATGTTGGGCCACATCCTTTATGAATATGGAATCACCACCGCTTTTGGAGCTTCGGTCCAGGTTCTGGGGCCAAAAAGTGTGGAATAATTTATACCCTGTGCTTTCTGCTGCCTTGAACCAGGTCTCTGTTACAGCACAAATGTTGATGTTCTCCATTTTAAGGAGTGCTTCGAGTGAGTGCATTTTGAGTGTTAGACTTCTAGCGTTGAGCAGAATGACCCTCAGATTGCATTTGTTTGTAGCTGTTATGGTGGTAATTTGGTTTTTTGGAACACTGCCTAAAAAAGGCACTATAGGGGTGGCAAGAGCCTTGGCCAGTATCTGGAAGCCCAGGGGTGACAGATGCAGGCCATCTTTGGCAAAGCATCGAGGTCTGTCAATCATGTCATCCCAGGCAGACAGATACTGGATCCCCTTAGAATGACACCAGAAACTTAGCTAATTGTTGAACTCAACCATTTTCTGCTTGTACTGTGATATCATTCTGGGTGATGGTAGGATGCTGCTCAGGGCTAGGGTCATACCCGCCTGGGCTACATAATCTGAGAGCTTCTCCATGTCTCTTTTCATGTAGTCCAGGGAGGTACATCTCAGATCATTCACACCCAGATTTACAATGAGAGAGTCATATTTGTACCTGTTGTTGAGGTACCTGAGTACATGCATTATGTGGCGGATCCTGGCACCTGACAGGCAGCTGATTGTTACTTTCTCCTTATTCAACCTACTGAGTGGGACATCAGTATGCCTCACTATCAAGTCACCTATGACTAGTGTGTTCGGCATGCTGTTTTGCCTTAGGGGCTTTGGTTGAGTGGCACACTGTTTAGGAGAGTTATGTGCCTCGTGATTAGTGCTGTGTTGTCTTGGTCAAGTGCATTTCTGCCTTGGAGGTCTCTGCTGCTTGGGTAGATTTTTATTGAGAGCCTCCATGAAGGTGGGTGTGTGGTTTGTGTTTTTATGTGAAGGCAGTGTTGATGTGTGTTCTGGAGGGCTGTCTGTACCATGTGGGGTGGTGCAAGTGTTGACCTTCTCCTCTTGACCAGCTATTCCGGTCTTCGCTGGAGAGTGCGTTGCTTCATTCTTTACAAAACTCCAGCTGGCTATGCGAACACTTGCCAATATCATCACACACCACCCCAATCAAAGACTCAAGATATTTGTTCAGGTGACCCTTGAGAAATGTGGGTTGAGAGAAATAAGCCTATCTAGGAATATGTTACCCCATTCCCTGTCTTGAAAGCCCATCTGCGTTGGCACTGCTGACCGCACTGCAGTGTTGTACTGTCATGTCATATGCCTGCAATAAGAGTCACCTTAAAAACTTGGTATTTTGTTGGCTGGCCCTATGTAGCCATGTTGAGGGATTGTGATCTGTAACTACAGTGAATTTCCTTCCATACGGATAAGGCTGAAATTTCTCCAGTACCAATACTATGGCTAGACATTCCTTTTCTACAGCTGCATAACATTCCTCCCAGTGTTGGACTCTACAGCTGAGGTATACCACTGGGTGCTCTTCTTCCTCTAAGGAAACCTGGCTAAGTTCAACCCCCAACAACATGGTTTGAAGCATCCAACTGCACGTTTTTGCTTTAATCTGGACTGGCTATCACAGAGGGTTCTCCCAAAGCTTCTTGAAGCTTCTGGAATGCCTGCTCACATGCTGGGGTCCACACTACCTTATCTGTCCTGTTTTTCTTTGTCAGGTCCTTGAGGGAAGCAGCTGTGGTACTATAATTTGGGACAAACTTTCTATAGTACCCCACTGTTCCTAAGAATGCCTTCACCTGCTTTTTGGTAACAGGGGCTGGCCATGCCTGAATGGCTTCCACTTTGGCAGGTTCTGACCTGATCTTACTACTCCACACTCTATGTCCCAGGTAGGAGACCTCTGCCATACCCACCTGACAATTACTAGGCTTAATGGTCAACCCTGCCCTTTGAAGTCTGTCCAGCACCTCCCTGACATGCTGAAGGTGCTCTTGTCAGGAATGGCTGCAGATGGCACTATCATCCAGGTAAGCAAGGGCATAATGTCCTTCTCCTGCTGGGCTATGATCTACCAGCCTCTGGACAGTCGCTGGGGCATTCATCCCAAAGAGCATCTTCGTGAACTCATACAAGCTTAAAGAAGTCACAAAGGCTGACCTCTCTCTAGCATTGGGAGTCAGGGGCACCTGCCAGCAGCCCTTGGTAAGATCAGTAGTGGTCAGATATTTAGCCCCACCCAGATGCTCTAGGGTTTCATTTATCCTAGGTATGAGGTAAGCATCTGACTCTGTGTGACTACTCAATTTCCTATAGTCCACACAGAACTTGGTGCTGCCATCCCTCTTCAATACCAGCACCACGAGGGAGGCTCAGGGACTGCTGGACTCCTGGATTACTCCCAGTTCCAACATCTCCTTTATCTCCTCCTTCAGAATCTGCCTGACTTGCTCAGGTACCCTGTAAGGGGCCTGCTTTGCAGGTCTTTGGGGGCCCTGTATTCACATGGTGCTGCACCAGGTGCGTGCCCCCTGGTTTCCCAGTGAACATGTCCCCAAACTCCTGTAACACTGCTCGGATTTCTCAAACCTGGGCAGGGGATAGCTGCTGGGACATTGCTACCCCTTCCACTGAGGTGTCAAGCCGAGCCTCATTGAGGAAATCAGTCGCCAGCTCCCCCTCAGACTCCTCCTGCCATCCACTACAAATACTCAGCACAAAGGCCTCTCAATCATGGCAAGGCTTCATCCTGTTAACATGGTACAATTTGTGGCCCTGCCTCTTGCGTACTTTCTACCATGTAGTTATCATCACTGACCTTCCTTAGCACCTAGAAGTGTCCCTCCCAAGTTGCCTGCAGTTTATTGTGTCTGACAGGAATGAGAACCATCACCTGCTGCCCAACAGCATACTCTCTGGCTCGAGCATTCCTGTCATACCAGACCTTTTTCTGCTTTTGGGCTCCTGCCAGGTTCTCATGGGCCAAGGCCATGAGCTCCCAGAGTTTCGTCCTAACGTTTAGGACACATTCCACAGCAGACTCCTTGTGGGATTCGCACTCACCCTTCCACTCATCATGAATCAAATCTAAAGGCCCCCTCACCCTAACCCCATACAGCAACTAAAAGATTGAGAACCTAATGGATTCCTGAGGCACCTCTCTGTAACCAAACAATAGATGGGGCAAATATTCATCCCACTGCCTCTTAAACTGGTCTGAAAGTGCCCATAGCATGATCTTTAGCATATAGTTTAACCTCTCCACAAGACCATTAGTCTGGGGGTGTTACGGGCATGTCTTTAGGTGCTTCACCCCACAGTGCTCCCACAGACAAGCCGGCAGGGCTAACATGAAATTGGCAGTTCTGTCAGTCAGTATTTCTTTTGCGAAACCTACCAAGTTGAAAATCTTTAAAATCTTTGGCAAAGCATCTGCCACCTTTTCTGCCCTGATGGAGGACAGAGCCACCGCCTCAGGGTATCTAGTAGCATAATCTACAACTACTAGGATATAATTCTTCCCGGAGGAACATGGAGAACTCCGAGGCCCCACAATATCCATAGCTACCCTCTGAAATGGCTCCTCAATCACAGGCAAAGGCATCAAAGGAGCTTTGACCTTGTCTACTTTTTGGCACTGCTCACAGGTCCTACATTACCCTGTTACATCTCTGGCAATCCCAGGCCAATAAAAGTTCTGCATACTACATCTCTTGGTACGCTTTATGTCCATATGACCTGCAAAGGGAATGTCATGGACTATAGCTAGAAGTGCCAGACGGTAGGCTCTGGGCACTACCAACTGTTATATTACCTCACCTTCTAGCCCTCCCTCAGGGATCTACTCTCTATACAGTAACCCTCTGTTCCAGTATACAGAATCCCCTCTTCCTTGAGAATCGGGTGTCTCCCTAACTACCTCCCTCAAGCCTTGCAATGTAGGGTCTGAGAGCTAAGCCTGTCTCAACTCTCTCTTTGTAACTCTTCCCACCTCCCCTTCCACAGGAAGTCTGGTATCCTCTGACAGCGGTACCTCACTGTCAGCCTGGGTACTACTACTCACCTCTGCCGTTGCAGTTACTCTGTCCAAGGGAACATCAGAACCTACCAGCAGCTGTGGCTCACCTTCATTCTCACTGCTACATAATAGCTCCCTCCCTGAAGTAGCCACATCACCAGTTCTGGCTTCAGGTGTGAGGTCTGTCTGGATCTCCCCAGGATACTAGATGCACATGCCTGTCTCCAAGCCTAACTGCATATCATTGCATGCACAAATGGTACTGCATTACCAAAATCATTCCTTATCCTTATCAAAACATCTGCAGAGATATCATCAAACACACCTACTTGCTTGCATCCATTTCTACCCTCCCAGTCAAGGTGAACCCTAGCCAAAGTCATTTAGAATGGGATTCTCCTAAACCTCCGACTGGAATGGACTGCCCAAGCAAATACTGCTCCTCTTTAACCACTGCACGCTTCACAATGGTTATATCACCAGTTCTGGCTTCAGGTGTGAGGTCTGTCTGGATCTCCCCAGGATACTAGATACACATGCCTGTCTCCAAGCCTAACTGCATATCATTGCATGCACAAATGGTACTGCATTACCAAAATCATTCCTTATCAAAACATCTGCAGAGATATCATCAAACACACCTACTTGCTTGCATCCATTTCTACCCTCCCAGTCAAGGTGAACCCTAGCCAAAGTCATTTAGAATGGGATTCTCCTAAACCTCCGACTGGAATGGACTGCCCAAGCAAATACTGCTCCTCTTTAACCACTGCACGCTTCACAATGGTTATATCAGAGGCTGTCTCTCTTGGCAGTGACCTGTTGTCCATCCAGTAAGATCGCACATAAACTCTGCTGGTAGTCTGGTACCCTGTTGTCTCCAGTCAACTTACCACTGGCATTCTATTATTCTCACTTGCTGGCTCCCCTACCTTTTGTTCCCCACTTTGCCTCCATGGGCTTCTATATGCTACATGGTCCCACTGGATACATTTAAAACATTTAACCTTTGATCCTGGACATGTACCTGAACTAGTGGCTTCCCCTTTTACTGTTGGACTCTGTTGGGTCGGTTTAGGCTGCCCACCATGGGCTCCCTTATATCCTGTGCAGCACTGGGTATCCCTTTCCTGTGCAGTGATACCCTGCTTGCTAGGTACAGATCTCCCTTTTTCCCAATTCATATGCAGAGTTGCATTCCCTGTCTGCCAACCAGATCCTCATGTCCTCAGGTAAAGGGCTAAGGGCTTGTTCCCTCACCAAAACGTCTGCCAGCTCTTGAAAAGTGGTGACCTGAGATCCACTCACCCACCTATGAAAAGAAGTGCTTAGTTCAGCAATATAATCACATACACTTATCTGCCTTGCTTTTATGCTAACGAAACATTTTTCTGTAAGCTTCAGGTGTTAATTTAAAACATTGTAATAAACAGTGCTTCACTTTTTCATAATCTAAACAATCAGTATCAGACAATTTAGAAACAATTACAGCTTTACCATGGAGTGAGGGGGTGTGGAAATGTAACAGAGCCCACGGTCGACATTATACTGTTTGCATACTCTTTCAAACATATGAATAAAACTGTCACAATTATCATATTCTTGGTACTGAGGAAGAAATTTACTGACCTTTATTGCTTCTGGGGTATAGTTACTCCCTTTCCCATTACCACTATGACCCTGGCAAAGAGTCAGAATTTCCTTTTCATGTTGCCTCTGCCTCTCATTTTCTTTGGTTTGGAGACATCTCAGTCTCACTTTTTCTTCAGCCTCCAAACACCACAGTCTCTCTCCCTCTGATGACTCTAGTTCCAAACTTTTGGCCTCCAGTTCAAGTCTCTAACTACAGACGGGTTTTTAAGTCCTCTGAGGAAAAACTGAACTGCCCTGTTTCTGAAAGCTGCAAGTCCCTATCAACAGACTGGTTATCCTCCTGGTTGCTGGTCTGTGCTGTAGCTGTGATTAAGGCTGCAATCATTTCCCCTTTAGTCAGGTTGGCATGACCCAGTCCTTTGGTTTGGCACATCTCAGTCAGCTGGCTCCTTGTCAGCTTCCCATATTCATCTGCTGAAATCCTTGCCTGGTCTCCCTGACTAACTAAACTAACAAAAAGTAAATAAAATTATTGTGATATGAAACTCTGAATGTCTACTGTATAGCTTTTTGCGAGTACAAACACATTCTTTAGTGACCACTGCTTACAGGCTACAGGAGTTCAATATCCACACCACTGCTCACCGATATGTGAGCATGTGATGATGCCACCACTGCCAACCAATAAAGCTAATGCCCACCACTGCTACCAATATGTGATGACCACCAATATGTGTCATCCCCACTCTGTGACAGTAATCAAGGAGCCTGAATCCTCACCACTGACACTGCACAGGGAAGTGCACTTGGAATACAAATGGATACACTTAGTATTTCCAGATGCAGACCACTCTGCATCAGGTATATTTTCACTTAACATCATGCAGGGAACACACTCAGCCCAGCTTCTGGATGTCTCTATATCTGCCTCTCTCCAGGTCCCCAATAAGCTTCCCCTCTGGGATAGTTGTAGGGTTAGGTCCTCAGCCACGTGTCCAAACCAAGTCCTCCAGCACCCTCTCTGTAAACCCAGTGCTTCATGTCCCAGCCCAAGTTGATGACACACACACACACACACACACACACACACACACACACACACACACACACACACACACACACACACACACACACACACCTGGGAAAGGCTGGCACAAATTAACTGCTCTATCAGCTTTGCCCAGACTAAAAGGTAGATTCACTGCCACCAAAGGGTATGCAATTACACTGTATAATATTAATACTAATACAAATGGTAGTGGTTCACCAAGACATGTAGACCTTCTGGAGTTGCCCACACAGTGTCAACAAATAAATATAAGCTCTCTCAAAGGTTAAATACTTTCTACAAGAATCAGCCACAAAAAAGTTTTAAATATATTTAATAATAGAGCATGACAATACTGAATATATATTCACAGTAAACCACTGAGTTGAAATCGCAGAAAATATTGAAATTAACACTGATGGACAGACTCATCAAATAAAGAAAAACAATATCTAAGTTAACTTCACAATATTCCTGACTTAATCTAAGAGAATTTTACTGGTCCCCAGTTAAGTTACTTACTATCGCAAGGCAAGATGCTGTGGGTGAGCAGTCTTTCTACTCAGGCTTCCAAACAGAATACTCAATACTCTGAAATTTCTCTTTGTAATATCTAAAATATAATTTCCAAGAGGGCTGGCAGAATGATCTCATCTGGTCACCTGACTCTGGGTTCTCACAGCATTCTCCTTTGAAGCTGAGACCTGGATTTAGCCAGACGGCCACAATACACATCAAAATGTTTATGGCAGTGTCTGGGGCCTCCCCACTTTTCACTAAGCTAACGGACAAAGGCTCTTTCCCAGACCCAGCATCTCTGTCCTATTCAGCACTGTGGGGGTGCCTTTTAAAGGTTTAACAGCTCATTTACATTTCCCTTATTTTTCTTAAAGTTAACCTCTGCTGTGCCAGCATCCTCTGTTAAAACATATACATTAAATTCAGCTGCAATAACACATGTACATTTCTCTTCATTTCAGCAGGATACACTGTTGATACATTTCAACACAAGTAAAGCTCCCAAATACATTTTCAGCATAAGCATCTGTACAAAATCAGTTTGATATACAAATGACATATAATTCTAATACATTTGTAACACAAGCATCTTGTATGAATCAGTTTGATTTTCAAAGGATGCATCATTCTTTACAAAACTCCAGCTGGCTATTCTGGCACTTGCCCATATCATCACACTGCTCAGAAAAAGCTGCAGATGTCCATTTAACAAACACCTAACACTGTACTCAGGACAGAAACAAATGGACCAATGGTGTAAACACAAGACATCCACATTGCTGAAGAATGAGTCCTACAGAAGCAAGGCACCTGTCTGTGTTGTTAAATAAATCTTACAGGTACAAATGCTGTTGAGTGAATCCTACAGCATCATGGCATCCAGCTGTTACCAAGCATCTTAATTATTTGTGCTACGTAAACAGTAGAGATAAAGCATGCATTAATTAGTGCAGAAGAGCAGCTAGGGTGAGGCAAAAGAGGCAGCTGTCCCTGGTGCAAGGTGTTAGTAGCGGCATGATCAGGAGATTTGTTTATTTTTTAATTTTTTTTGTTATTATTGCTATTTTCGCTCTGGCAGGACACACAGGACCTGGCACTCCTCTGTAGAGGAGAAGGAAGGAGCATCAGATCATAAGAAGTACAGCTGTATAAGTTGTTCTTACTTGTAACAGTAGATGTTTGAATTCTTCACTGCTGCAGTATCCTATGGGTTGTACCCTGCCAAGCATACTGCAAATGGCCAGCTTCCAAAAGCATACCTGAACAAACATTGGAGTTGACTGGTAAGAGAAGTTTTATTTAAAATTATATTTTACTTGTTATCACTGTTTTTCACTGTTTGAAGGTAGTAAGGGACAGCTTGATAAGATTTACTTTGATTCATATTTTGTTGTTTTACCTTTAATTTCACTGTTGATTGTTAGAAAGGGATAGGTTTTAGACAGACAAGCTCTAACTATCCCAAGGGGCCTGGACAGCTATAAATTCACACAGACTGCAGAAAGAAAAATCCAGAGCATATCTAAAAATCCTACCTCGGTTTGTGATTTATTGAACCTTACTGTTAAAAAGAAACGACTGCGAGCAGTAGTGAGGAATTACAACATTTGTTTGGCTTGCAAAACTAGTATGGTCAGAACAAGATTTTGGTTATACATTTCTTTTACAGTATTTCATTTGTTTGAAGCTGAATACTGATTCCTTAAATGAGTAAGCAATTAATGATTTGCTAATGGACAAATATCTTGTACAGTGTACTAAATTCTACGCATATTTAAATGTAACAGCTGATAACACTGGTGATCTGTGTTTCTCGTGTCAAAAGTTGGATGATTTACTTATCATTGTTAGAAGTAAATCTGGGCTTAATGATGATGATTGCACCTTTGCAATTGGCATGGCTTGGAGAAAGTACAGTTGTGTACACTTACCATAAATGTAGATGTTCGAGTGTATTTACTGTTGCAGTCATCACACTTGGGTTATCTGCCTGCAGGTAGCCCTCAGTTGGCCCGAATACCAGAGTCTTGGGATTTCTGCATTGGAAGCTGTCGCCTCTTCCATGACATCAGGTCGTCACGGGTATAAAACATGCATCCGACATCATTACATCAGTTTTTCTTGCCCTAGATGTCAGGAGCCCCCCAAATAGGAGGCAATTACATGGTGTGGAACACCTCCAGTAAAAGGTAAATACCACTGCCATAAGATATGGCCAAAACGAGGATAGGTGGAAAGAAAAGAAAAGTCAGGGGGCTAGAGGGAGGGTAACCAGGACTGCAACAGTGAATACACTCAAACATCTACAGTTATGGTAAGTGTACACAACTGTACTATGTTCGTGTTTCACTGTTGCAGTCATCACATTTGGGTTGATTCCCAAAGCTGAGGAATGGTGGAGGCAGTCAAGAAGTATTGGGGCTGGCTAGCAGGCCTTGTAAGACTGCTGTGACAAATCCAGCTCTGGATTTAGAAAAAAATAGGTAAGTGGTAATGCTTGGTGAAGGTGTGTACAGAACTCCAGGTTGCAGCTTCCAGGATTGTCCCTGGTAGGGACTCCCCTAAGAAATGCTGTAAAGGTTGAGGTAGCCCTAGTGGAATGAGTTCTGATCCCATGTGGGGTAGGTTTTCCATGGTGTTTGTTGCAGAAATGGATGCAGTGTGCTATCCATTTGGAAATGGTTTGCTTTGAAATGGCCTTGCCCTCTGCCCCTGTAGTGAAGCTGACTAATAGCTGGTCAGTTTTTCTGAAAGGTTTAGTTCTGTCAAGGTAGAACCTGAGCTGCCTGTGCACGTCCAAGGAATGCAGAATCCTTTCCCCTTTATTCTGAGGATTAGGGGAAAAAGGTTGGTAAATAGATGGATTGGTTTAAAGACATACTGGATACCACCTTGGGCATAAATGTTGGGTTAGCCCTAAGGGAAACCCTGTCCGCATGGAAAATAATGAAGGGTTCCACAGCCATTAGTGCCTGTAACTCAGACATTCTTCTTGCTGAAGTGATGGTTAGAAGTAAAGCTGTTTTCCAAGAGAGGAATTTTAACTCTGCAGCAGCAGCAGGCTCAAAAGAGGGAAACGTGAGCTTCTCTAGTACAAAGTTAAGGTCCTAGGCAGGGGTGGGAGCTCTCCTCGGGGGCCTTAAATTGTTAGCTCCTCTCAGGAACATTTTGATGAGAAGTTGAGAAAACAGAGGTGGCTCGGTATTGTAATGAGCTAAGAAGGCAGAGGCATGAATTTTAATTGCAGAGAAGGATAGGCCTTTGTGGAGTAGCTCTGCTAGGTAACCTAAAATTTGAGGTAAGGTGGGCACGGCTGTGTCCTTTCCTTGAATCTTGCTCCAAGAACAATATGTTTTCCACTTTTCTGAATAGGATTTCCTAGTACTAGGCCTTCTGGCCTCAAGGATGATGTCCAGCACCTGTTTGCTGAGGGTTGCTGGTGGTGTATTCAGGGGATAAGCCAGGCTGCAACGTTCAAGGTTTGCAGCTGTGGATGCAAAATCTGTCCCTCCTGCTGGGACAGCAGGGAGGGGGTCTGATGCAGGTGCCAGGGAGGCACTGCTGTCAGACTGCGTTAGGAGTGGGTACCAGTGCTGGCATGGCCAGTCTGGGGCAATAAGGATTGTCCTTGGCCTGTCCTGTTTGATCTTGAGTAGTACTTTTGAGAGGAGGGGCAGTGGGGGAAAGGCATAAACCGAGAGGTTTTCCCATGTAAAGGATAGGGCATCTACTTTCCACGCTTGGCTGTGGGGATTTCTGGTTCAAAATTTGCTCAATTGACGGTTTTGGGGGGAGGCAAAGAGGTCCACCTCTGGAATCCCCCACCTGTGGATTAGAAGTTTGAATGAGTTGGGTTCCAGCTTCCACTCGTGTGGGCCCAGTAGATTTCTGCTTAAGTCATCTGCCAGTGAATTTTGTTTGCCTGGCAGGAATTGAGCTTGCAGGTATACTTGGTTGCTCAAGGCTGTGTTCCACAGGGCCATGGCTAACCTGCAGAGAGGGTAGAAATGAGTTTCCCCTGCTTGTTTATGTACCACATAACTGTGGCGTTGTCTGTCTTTATCAGTCATTGTCCTGGAAGGATAAGGTATTTGAAGGCTGTCAGAGCATTCTGCACAGCTGACATTTTTTTTCTATTGATATGCAGGGGAATTTGTCCTGGGCTCCATTTACCTTGAATGCATTTGCCTGCCATGTGTGCCCCCCCACGCATAGTTTGATGCGTCTGTTGTCAGGGTTTGGGCGACGAGGGGTTGAGTGAAAGGAAATCCCTTGTTGTGGTTGCATGCCTCTGCCCACCAAAGGAACTCTGCCCTTAGGCAAGGAATGATAGGAATCAGTGTTTCCAGGTCCTGAGAATACTGACACCAGCGACTTTTTAAGTACCACTGAAGTTTCCTCATATGCAGTTTTGCACATGGAATTAGTAGAATGCATGAGGCCATGAACCCTAGGGCTTGCTGTATTTTTCTTGCAGATAGCTGGGTTTTGGTGGCCATTAGTATGAAGTAGTTTGTCAAATAAACCTGTTTTTCTGGAGTGAGGAATGCCATCTGGGAAGTTGTGTTCAAGCTTGCTCCCAGGAATACAATCTTTTGGCTGGGCACCAGTTGTGATTTCTTTTCGTTGATCATGTACCACAGAGAAATTAGAAGTCTCTTTACAAATGCCAGGTGCTGAAGTAGCAATTCCTGACTGTCCGCCTGAATCAGGCAAAGGTCCAAGTATGGGTAAATTTGAATATTTCTCTGCCTGCAGTATGCAATGGCTGGAGTCAGGCACTTTGTGAACACCCTGGGTGCAGTAGGTAAGCCAAAGGGAAGTGCAGATAACTGATAGTGCACAAAGGCTGCCCTGAAGCATAGATATTTTCTGCAAGATTCCCTTATGTAGATGTGCAGATAAGCTTCTTGAGAATTGACAGATCTAGGATAGGGTGCCAACAGCCCTTTTGTTCTGGGCACCAGGAACAGTCTGGAGTAGAAACCCTGTCCCCTTTGCTCTATAGGCACAGGTTGAATAGCCCTGATACTGAGAAGAGAAAGTACTTGCTTTTGAGCCTCTGCCCATAGGTTTGGCAGAAGGTCTGGCAACCCACTTGGGGTTGGCAGTGAGTGGAAGTAGAATTTGTATCCCTGGGATACAAAGTTTAGGACCCATCAGTCCTGAGTAATGGACATTCAGTTTTTTGCATGCAGGGCGAAGTTTCCTCCTAGGGGTGCAAGTACTTGGGCTTTGCTGGGAAGGAAGACAGACAGGTCATTGTGAACTTTTTCCATAAGGGAGTGGTTTACCACTCCCTATTATAGAGGAGGGAGTATTCCATTGTTTAGATCTCTGCATACCCTGAGACTGTAGTCTTGGTGGCTTGTTGCCCGTGGGTTTGGACTGAGAATGCCTGGGAGGAACTGGAAAGGACCAGTTTTTAGAAGGCCAATGCCTACTGAATCTAGGTGGCTGCACCTGTAAGAAATCTTTTAACAGTTTGTATAGATTTAGCTTTTTGCTCCATCTTTAAGAACTTCTTCTGCTTTATTGCCAAACAACTTTCCTGGTTTAATGGAGCATCTAGTAATTTTGCTTTGACATGTTCTGGCAAGGTTTGCTCCTTCAGCCAAGCATGCCTTCTCAGTACAGACCCAGTGACAGCAGCCCTGCAAGATGCTTCTAAGGCATCAAAACCTCACTGCAAAGTATGCTTGTTAACTTAGTTTGCAGAATGCATTAACTGTTGTAAATATTTATTTTCTGTACAATCTAGAAGCAACAACATTTTTTGATTAATTAGTTCCATAATATGCTGCTGGTACTTCAACATGTGAAACTGGCAATTCAAAGCCCTGATGGCAAGAGTTGCAGAGGTATATACCTTCTTACCCCATCTGTCTAAAGCTCTAGAATCCCTGTCTGAAGGGGTAGGGCTTTTAGCTGTAGTAGCCTTAATGCCTTTAGGGCCCTGGGAAATAGTCTCTGGATCCACAGTGTGATTCTTAAAGAGAAATTTGTGAGAGTCAGGTACTCTGTAGTACCTGTCAGGCTTTCTAGGAGGTTGGTGGTAAAGCATCACGAGTAAGACTGGATTCCATGAAGACATCATCTACAATGTCCAGGACAGGGGGTATAGCTAGATGCCTGTGCTGAGGCAAGTCTAAAAATTCTCTGAGTCTCTTTTTGGACTGAGGGTAGTCCTGGCATTGCCAGTGAAAACGCCCTCTTAATGTATGCAAGGTTTCACCAAAAGAAAAGTCCTCTGGAGGGGAGGCAGAGGGAATGGAATCCTCTGCATCTGAATCCTCATAAGTAGATAAGGGTATGCCCTGGTAATCAGAGTCATCGGACTCATGGTCTGCAGAATCAGAAGGAAAATCAAATCTTTTAGAGGGGGAAGGCTGGCTTCCCCTAATTAAAGTTATAAGGTCGTCAGCCATTCTAAGCATTTGTTTCTGTGGCAAGGGAGCTTGAGCATGCGCTTTGGTTGTCGGCTTTCTAGGCGTAGTGCAAACTCTGGGCCTGAGAAACTCGATAGTTTTAGTCAAAAACAAAGCTGTCGGTTTAAAGCGAACACGGGAAGGTCAGAATACACCCTCAGAAGCCGGTGCCTGCACAGTGGCTCTAGACCCATCCAAGGTAGATACATCCACAGGTTCCATAGTCGAATTAGTATCTCGCGGCATACCGGACTCCGAAAAGGTCTCAGCAGAGGCCTGCAAATCTGTAGAAGCAGGTATAAGGGGCTGCAAAGGCGCTTCACTGAGTATCAGCGGACTGAGGACTAGCTTAACAGAAGCGTCACTGGCAGTTTTGAACCTATGCGGTCTGTCTCTGTCTTTATCCTTACATTTTTTTGGAAGATCGGTAGTCAGATGGCTTATCAAAGCCATATCAGGATACAGAGAATGAGAGCAAAAGAATTTAGCGACAAAGATAGCCCGACGACTAACAGTCTGGGCGCTAAACAAGGCACAAAACCTACAGTGTGGAACGTCATGGTCTGGGTCTAAACAAATGACGCAGTAAGAATGAAAATCTCTGTCAGATATTTGCTTTCTACGGGTAAGACAATTGTTAACTTTTTCTGACATTGGTTAGAGCAAGAAGAAAGGATCCCCAAAGGGGTACTTAGCTATAGAAGACTTCAGGTTTGAAACTCAAAAAACGAAAATTTCAAGTAGCGGCTGACCGGAACTTGCAAACTGCTTCTGCTTCAGGCTCCCACGCAGCAAGAAAAGCTGATGTGATGGTGGCGGCTGCATGTTTTATACCCATAGAAATGAATGGTCTGGGCACACTGGAACAGGCTATAAATAATTTAATTTAATTAATAAAACAAACTCAAATACAAGCGCTTTCACCCTGCTAAGTGCTGGGCTTTTTCAAGTAGAATGACAGATCATTACAACTATTACAACTATAAATACTTCCATTTAAAAAAGGCACCAAAACTCCTTAAAGAGATACACCTTCTTTCTTAACAAGACTTCCTTTAGTTAAAGACATTTAATAAAAAATCAAAAGTGTTTGTAATGTACCCAGACCATTTATTTATGTGGAGTTATTGGTTACATGGTCTGAGTGTTTTATTTTTCCTGTTACGAATGTTTTATACCCATGACGACCTGACGTCACGAAAGAGGTGACAGCATCCGACGCAGAAATCCCAAGACTCTGGTATTCAGGCTGACTGAGGGCTACCTGCAGGCAGATAACCTAAGTGTGATGGCTGCAACAGTGAAACACGAAGAACATCTGTTGTTACATATATTAAATGACTGGACTGGTGAGATAAATAACGTTAGGCAAAGAACAAATAGAACACATTTAGGAAGTTGAAAAAGGGCGACTGTGAGCTGGAGTTCAGGGAAGAGTTAAAGCAGGCACTGGGGGGTAGTGAAGAGTTACAAAATAGCTGGGTAACTACAGCAGAGATGGTAAGGGAGATAGCTAGAAAGGTGCTTGGTGTGACATCTGGACAGAGGAAGGAGGACAAGGAGACCTGGTGATGGAATGAGGAAGTACAGGAGAGTATACAGAGGAAGAGGCTGGTGAAGAAGTGGGATTGTCAGAGAGATGAAGAAAGTAGAACAGAGTATAAGGAGATGAGGAGCATGGTGAAGAGAGAGGTGGCAAAGGCTAAGGATAAGGCATATGGAGAGTTGTATGAAAGGTTGAACACTAAAGAGGGAGAAAAAGAGCCTGTACTGATTGGCTAGACAGAGGGACCAATTTGGGAAAGATGTGCAGCAGGTAAGAGTGATAAAGGATAGTGAGGGAAACGTACTCAAAAGCAAGGACAGTGTGTTGAGCAGATGGAAAGAGTACTTTGAGGGGCTGATGAATGAAGAGAAAGAGAGAAGGTTTGATGATGTGGGGGACAGTGAATCAGGAAGTGAAACAGATTAGCAAGGAGGAAGTACGGACAGCTATGAAGAGAATGAAAAATGGAAAGGCTGTTGCTCCAGATGACATACCAGTGGAAGCATGGAGGTGCTTAAGAGAAATGGCAGTGGAGTTCTTAACCAGATTGTTTAATGAAATCTTGGAAAGTCAGATGATGCCTGAGGAGTGGAGAAAAAGTGTTTTGGTACCTATTTTTAAGAATAAGGGTGAAATGCAGAGTTGTAGTAACTACAGAGGGATAAAACTAATCAGTCACAGCTTGAAGTTATGGGAAAGAGTAGTGGAAGCCAGGTTAAGAAGGGAGGTGATGATTAGAGATCAGCAGTATGGTTTCATGCCGGGAAAGAGCACTACAGATGTGATGTTTGCACTAAGACTGTTGATGGAGAAATATAGGGAAGGTCAGAAGGAGTTGCATTGTGTCTTTGTGGACTTGGAGAAAGCATATGATAGGGTGCCTAGAGAGGGGTTTCGGTATTGTATGAGGAAGTCAGGAGTGGCAGAGAAGTATGTAAGAGTGGTACACGATATGTACGAGGGTAGTGTGACAGTGGTGAACTCTGCAGTGGGAGTGACAGATCAGTTTAAGGTGGAGGTGGGATTACATCAAGGATCAGCTCTGAGCCCCTTCTTATTTGCAATGGTGATGGACAGGTTGACAGACGAGATCAGACAGGAGGCCCCATGGACTATGATGTTTGCAGATGACATTGTGATCTGTAGTGAGAGTAGGGATCAGGTTGAGGAGACCCTGAAGAGGTGGAGATTTGCTCTAGAGAGGAGAGGAATGAAGGTCAGCAGGACTAAGACAGAATATATGTGTATGAATGAGAAGGAGAATAGAGGAATGGTGAGGATGCAGGGAGTAGAGTTGGCGAAGATGGATGAGTTTAAGTACTTGGGATCAACAGTTCAGAGTAATGGTGAGTGTGGAAGAGAGGTGAAGAAGACAGTACAGGCAGGGTGGAATGGGTGGAAAGAGTGTCAGGAGTGATTTGTGACAGCCGGGTACCAGTAAGATTGAAAGGGAAGGTCTACAAGAGGGTAGTGAGACCAGCTATGTTGTATGGGTTGGAGACGGTGGCATTGACAAAAAGGCAGGAGTTAGAGCTGGAAGTGGCAGAGTTAAAGATGTTAAGATTTGCACTGGGTGTGACAAGGATGGACAGGATTAAGAATCAGTATATTAGAGGGTCAGCTCAGGTTGGACGGTTTGGAGACAAAGTCAGAGAGGCGTGATTGCATTGGTTTGGACATGTGCTGAGGAGGGATGATGGGTATATTGGGAAAAGGATGCTAAGGATGGAGCTGCCAGGTAAGAGGAAAAGAGGAAGGCCTAAGGTAAGGTTTATGGATGTGGTGAGAGAGGACATGCAGGTGGTTGGTGTGACTGAGCAATATGCAGAGGAGAGTAAGAAATGTTAACAGATGATCCGCTGTGACGACTATTAATGGGAACAGCCAAAAGAGAAGAAGGAAATGATACATCTATTGTCTGTAAAGATCATTCAACCCCTATGAAACAAGACAATGCCCCTAACAACTTTGGAATTCTGGATGCAAGTATTCAGCAATCTGAGGATCCAGACAGTTTAGAAGGAAACAAAAAAAAAAAAAAAAAAAAAAGAAAGGAAGAAGTTCATAACAAATAACAAGGAAGAAAAGGAAACTGATTAAAGTCTGTGAAGTAAAGAGAACACGTACTAAAAAGGACACTAGTCTTTTATGCAACACACAGGTTACAGGGAATTATATTTTTCTATCAGAAAACCTCCAGTCTATAGAAAAAGGCATAATTTTTCTAAAAGAGAAGGTAGAAAGGGCAAGGGGCAGGTGAAAAGTAAGAAATCAAAACTGAACATGGAAGAATTGAAGAAGAAGACTGTAAGACAAGCCTTGCAACACCTTAATGTAAGGAAGTACGGATCTGTTTTTATTCATGTCCGTACAAATGATCTCATCCACAAGTACACTCTGACAGTTGGTAGGTAACTGACAGCCCTCTTAGATGATATTGCTTGTACTGGTGTTTTTTTTATTTTTTATTTTTTTCAAATCACTTATAGAAAGGATAGTCAGGTAACCTAGAATGAAAAGATTTTCTGGGTAAATACCTACATGGAAAAAATGTCCTGTTTTAAAAAATGGAAATGTGTAGAGCATCCAAGCCTAGTTTTACGCACACATGTTCAGACAGGATGACATGCATTTGTTAAGATAAGGGAAGAGAATTTTTGCAGCAGATATTTTGCAATAATTGACAAACACTAGGCAGGATTTTTGCCAGGTCAAAAGTTTAACAGTTCGCAGATAGCAACAGTTGATGCATCTGTGATGGTTGTTAATGATAGAACATTAATAATAAAGTTTTTTATTGAAAAGTTTGCTACGTTCCCACAAGATTGATGTTGTTATTGTTTGTGAAACATGGTTAAAGAACAATGACTGGAAACCAGTTCTATCAGGGTATACATGTTTTCACTGTAACAGACACAAAAATCAAGTAGATGTGTTATGATAGGGATTAAAGATAGTTATGAGACCTGTGATTATTACATGGTCAGTGATAACACCAATACTATAGACTGTGTAACTGCGACAATAAAGACAACCCTGGAACATATAACAATTGTTGGAGTGTATAGACCACCAAAGTCAAGTGCAGATGACCTAGAGGAATTCATACATTTCTTGCATGAAACACAGGAGGGAAGAATAATATTAACTGGAGACTTAAATTTACCATAAACAGACTGGAATAATATTGATTCAACATTAGTAAGGAAATTATTCACAACGTATATTCAGGAACAACAATTGCTTCAGACTGTAAAAAAAAAAAAAAACTACCAGGGGATGGAACATACTAGACATTGTTTGTGTTCCTAAAGAAATAACTGTTTCTTCAAGTTTTACCACCGTTAAAGTGCTGTGATCATGGGGTTATAAAGGTTAATTTGTTGCTAGATAATTCTGCCAAACTGAAATCTAAACCAATGCACAGAAGGCTAATGACAGATTATACGGAACCAAAACAGTCACTATGTAAAACTAACAAGAGTGAGGTGTTCAGTGGAAAAACTGCAGATGGAATGTGAAAAGTTGTTTGAGTGCCAAAAATCAAAAAATGTTTAATATCAGGATCTAGGCATACAACATCAGGGGAAATATTTCCATAAGAACAAGATACCTGATTAAGGTGAGAGACAAAAAAATACAAGAAATGGGAGAGAGGTTAAATTACAACTTGAAAACTGAAATAAACAAGCTGGACAAACAGACAATATCAAGAAAAATTTGAAGAAAATTTACATAAAGATATTGAGCATAATAGGAAATAGATACATAATATGTGGAAGGATTAAAGACATACAAATTGATAAACGGTATGCAGATTCTAAAAATTATACTCAGACAAAACAATCATACATATATTTACAAAATCTTATGCAAAACAGTTGGGTTCCACAAAAGGGGTGATAAGTTGATGCAGTGACATCCAGGTAACCTCTGATACTGGAATCAAATTAGATTATATTTAAAAAGAACTGCACAAACTGGATCCGAACAAAGCACAGGGAGGAGACTGAATTAGTAACAATGACCTAAGAAAACATTAGCAAGAACTTACGGTACCATTATATCTATTATTCACTAGGTCATATGAATATGAGGAGATTCCTCAAGATTGGAGATATGCTCTTATTAAACCTGTCTTTAATGTAAAGGGGAGTAGAACCCAGAGTCATACAGACCCTTAAGTCTACTTTCATGTTGTGGAAAAATAATGGAGAAGGTAATATTGGATAAGTTATTGTCAAAATTGGATAGGTTAGGAATTGAAACCATACATCAGCATGCATATGTTGAAAACAGATCTATTACCACCTGTAGCATGATGTTCTATAACATTGTAATAACAGCTATGAATGAAAAATTGTGCTGTGATGTAATTTATATAGATTTAACTTCAGCATTTGACAGGGTCATACACAAAACAATGATCAATAAATTAGAACAACTAAGTATTGATGTACTCTTGATAAGATGGAACTGGAAAAAAAACAGAACAAAACTGTCTGCAAAGAAATTAATCTAACCCTCACTACATTAAAAATAGCACTGAATGTGCTACACGTTCACAGCAGCCACACTGGTTTAGAAAGCAAATTAAATGTTATCAAGCTTAATGCTTTCATCCTTCAAACATACCATGACTTCATCAGAAGTGAGTACTACAGTACATTTACTCCCTTTAAATAAAGAAGGAATCACATTTTCACATCTCATTACTATGAAATTGAAAAGGTGCATTGCTTTCAGTTCTATCCTTAAATATATACATGTGGAGAGGGTGAATATAAAAATACAAAAACACTACCAAAAAAAGTTAATAAATAGTAAATATGTAGTAGGTAACTAGTCAGACATTTGCTTAGGACCACCGGCTGGTTTATAACCCATCTGTAAGTTGTTTTAAAACACAATTTAAAGACAGAAAATCATTTAAACCAAGCAGGGTAGTTGCATTAAGCCTAAGCTGCCCAATGACTTCCCTTACTTCAGTTTTATTCTGCCAAGCACTCGCCCCAACCCCCATGGGTTAAAAACAGTGTTTTCCAAAATGGCAAATTTAAATATACAGACAGGCACAAACCAAACTATATGGGCAGGATTCACGAAGGCTTGCACGGAGTCTAAGAGTAGTGTAAGACTCCATGCAGCCTTCGCGATCCAGGAACAGCCTAAAGTCCGTGTAAGAGACAAGCTAAAACGTCTCTTACACGGAGTGGGCGTGGATAAGCTAATCACCTCACTTGCAGCCGAATAGCATGCAAATGAGGATGATTAGTGATCCAGGAAGCCCAGAACAGCCCGTGTAAGAGCCGTTTTAGCTGCAGAAATGTACTCAGTTGACAACTGAGTACGTTTCTCAAAATCAATGGAGCCATGTCAGCTCCAAATAAAGGGTGCATATGTGTCAGGCAGCATGCCAATGGCCAAATATGTGGCCATTGGCAAGGTAACCGGATGCAAAAGTAATAAAAGATATATATTTTGTTTTTGTTTAAACCCAGCGCAGCCCCGCGCAAATGGGCTGCGCTGTATAAAACATAAAAACGAAGGTTTTAAACCCACAAATGTGGGTTTTATGCAATACATGGAATGTCAATGCAGGGACCAGTAGACTAAAACCAACATGGCCACCATGTAGTGGTTGCTAAGGGGGGAAGCTGAGTCTAAGAGATGTAACTAAGCATTAGTAGGCAATCTGATGCAAATGAGTGTTAGGATACTGAATTCCACTGTCACATAGCAAATGAGCACAGTCTGAGTAGTGTAAGAGTTACAGAAGGGGGAGGAACAGAGTAGGAGATAGGTGACATCACAGGGGGGAATGGTAGAAAGAAATGCAGTTCATTGGAGGTCAGAGTTACATGACAGATGTCAGACAGATATCATGGAAAGAGGTGTGCCACTAGATAAGCCTGAGAAAGTCAAGAAATGGAAGGTGTGCACTGTTGCCTACACCAAAGTTTCTTGCTGGGCATGCATGCGCACGTGTGCGCGCCATGAAGCGCGAGTAAGACAGTGTGCACATGTGTAAGGCAGACTGAGCATGTGGGAGCGTGTTTAGAGATGTTTAACACTGTTTGCGCAGGTGTGCACGCGTTTTAACCCGAATAAGCAGATTCAGAACCGTATAAGCATGTGTGCGTGCGTGTAAGCCACTGTGAGCATGTTTTTGCTGGTTTGCACATGGCTCCTCCCTGAGGAAACAGATAGGAAAAAGAAAGCAACAGATCTAGTAGGAAGCTAGCAGGGAATACTGCTGGAGCTAGCAGGTGAAAACAATTAGAAACAGGCAATTACACAGGCAGAATAGTAGCCCAGCCCAGCACTTAAAACTCTGCAAACAGCAGTGCAGGATGTTTCTCTCAAGAGACACTGCAAGACAGGAGTAAGTTATTAGAAGTGAAAACTGAAAAAGCTGAACTCAGAGCAGAAATGTTAGGGGCTGCCATAGCTGTCATAATGAGACATAGGCGACTTGCTGAGGGTGGCGACAATGCAGATGGTGCCAGACAACCCACAGTGAGGAGACGGAGAAGAGTGTACAGGCCCAGGGTCACCTACCACGGGTTACATGAGCTGGAGCGCTATAGAGTGGACAGAGACCTCCTGCAGCAAACAGTGGAGCTGTGCAGGCCACGCCTCACACACAGAACCAACAGAGGGGAACCCATCCCAGTGGAAACCAAGGTATGTGTTGGCCTAAGAATACTAGCAACAGGTACCTTCCAGAGACCAACTGGTGATATGATGGGGATATCACAGGCATCAGCCTCCAGGGTACTGCACCAGTTCCTGGATGCCATGTCAGCACATGTCGGTGATCATGTACATTTCCCCAATGCCCGTGAGGTATTGGCCAGCAATATGCGTCTCTTCCAGCAAATAGCGGAATACCCTGAGGTAGTGGGTGCAATAGACTGCACGCACATACGTATCAAAGCACCAGCCGGTGAGCGGGGTAGGGCATACATCAACCGCAAGGGCTTCCCCTCCATCAACTGCCAGGTCATGTGTGATGCCCAGGGCATAATAATGAATGTGTGTGCTGGCTGTCCTGGGAGCAACCATGATTCCCACATCTGGCATTTGACGCAGCTGTACCAGACATTTGCCAATGGGGACATCCCGCACGGACACCTAGTGGGGGATGCAGGTTATGCACTGGAGCCGTGGCTGATGACACCCATCAGAAAAGTACAGTTTTGTACCTACCATAAATGTAGATGTTCGAAGATCCACATTGCTGCAGTCCTTACATATGGGTAGTCCGCTGTCCTCGGTCGGCCCGAATACCAAAGTATTAGGCTGACGTCGGTCATGGCGCTCAGAACTGACATCAGAGCGTCAGGGTACAAAAGCGCATGACCGACGTCATATCCTCAGTCTTTTCTTGCCCCAGATGTCAGAAGGCCCTAAAAACAAATGCCATAACCAAAAAACACAAACAACATCTAGCCACCTATGTGCAAACAGTATTTACAACCCAAACCAAACAACCACCCCAAACTACAGTGGGGAAGGAAGGAGGGTAAATTGGACTGCAGCAATGTGGATCTTCGAACATCTACATTTATGGTAGGTACAAAACTGTACTATGTTCTTCATCTCACATTGCTGCAGTCCTTACATATGGGTAGAATCCCAAAGCAGAGGTAAAGGGAGGTTGGCAAAATCATAAAGCATTGGGAGCTGCCAAAATGCCCTGTAAAATTGCAGTGGCAAATCCAGCCCTAGACTTAGAATAAAGTGGAAGGTGGTAATGTTTAGAGAAAGTATGCACTGAACTCCAAGTATCTGCTTCCAAAATATCTTTAGTAGCTACCCCCCTTAAAAAGGCTGTAGAAGTGGCAGTAGCCCTAGTGGAATGAGGCCTGATTCCAGCCGGAATCTCCTTACCATGATGGGAATAACAGAAAGCAATACAAAAACCAATCCACTTAGAAATAGTTTGTTTTGAAACAGGTTTACCCTGAGAACCCAAAGCAAAAGAAACAAACAACTGCTGAGACTGCCTGAACTCTTTAGTTCTGCTCAAATAATAACGCAACTGCCTATGAATATCCAAAGTGTGCAAAATCTTTTCCCCTTTATTTTGGGGGTTTGCATAAAAAGTAGGCAAATGAATAGTTTGGTTTAAGGCCACACTAGAAACCACTTTAGGCATACAGGTAGGATTTGTACGCAAAGATACCCTATCCTTATGAAAAATTAGGAAAGGCTCAACTGCCATAAGGGCCTGTAATTCAGAAACCCTTCATGAGCGTAATGGCCAACAAAAAAGCAGTCTTCCATGATAAAAACTTCAATTCGGCAGTAGCTGCAGGCTCAAAAGGTTGTAGAGTGAGTTTCTCCAACACAAAATTGAGATCCCAAGCAGGAGTAGGAGCTCTATGTGGGGGTCTTATGTTCTTTGCCCCTCTAAGAAATTGCTTAAACAAAGGATGAGAGAATAATGGAGGGTCACAATCATAGTGAGCAGAAATGGCTGCAGCATGAACCTTTATAGAGAAGAAAGACAAACCCTTGTCCAATAACTCAGTAAGGTACTGAAGAGAAACACTTAAATCAGGTTTGGAAACATCAAAGTCCTTTGCTTTGCTCCAAATAAAAAACCTCCTCCATTTATCAGCGTACACTTTCCTTGTACTAGGCCTTCTGGCCTCCAAAATAACATTCAAAACTTGTTGTGGAAGCTGAGACCCTCCAGGGTCTAGAACAGAATATGCCAGGCTGTTAGATGCAGAGACTGAATTTTGACATTGAGTAAGTGATTGCCCTCCTGAGACAAAAGGTGAGGAATCGAAGGCAAAGGCCATGGAGGCTCCCGTACCAAACTTCTCAGCAGTGGGTACCAGTGTTGTCGAGGCCAATCTGGAGCTATTAAAATCATGGATGGCTTGTCCTGTCTGACCTTCAAGAGTACCTTTGGGAGGAGAGGCAGAGGTGGAAAGGCATAGACGTGAAGATTGCTCCAACTGAATGACAGAGCATCCACCCTCCAAGCTGTGTGATGAAACCTTTTTGTGCAAAACTTTGGCAACTGGTAGTTTAGTGGAGAAGCGAACAGATCTATGTCTGGAGTTCCCCATAACACTGTCAACTTTCGAAATACATGAGGATCCAATTTCCACTCGTGGGGATCCACCGTCTGCTCAACACATCTGCTAAGGAGTTCTGTGCTCCTGGCAGAAACCTTGCCTGAAGATTTAGCTGTAAACTGAGAGCAGTCTCCCACAAAATCATTGCTTGCCTGCAAAGAGGGTATGAATGTGTTACCCCTTGCTTGTTGATGTACCACATGACAGTTGTGTTGTCTGTTTGAATCAACACCTGTCCTGGGAGAAGTAAATCCTTGAAAGCCATCAATGCAAATTGGACTGCTAACATCTCCTTCAAGTTGATATGCAAATGTTGAAGTCTGGCAGGCCACGTGTCTTGTACCCATTTTCCATTGAGATGTGCTCCCCAAGCTTTGTCTGAGGCATCTGTCGTTAGAATCTGACTCGCCTCTGGCTGGGTCACAGAGAGTCCCTTGTTTAGGTGACATTCCTGAGCCCACCACAAAAATTCCTTTTGAATGCAAGGTATTATTTGAATGACAGTGTCCAGATCTTGGCAGTGTTGTGTCCATACATTTTTGAGATACCATTGAAGCTTCCTCATATGCAGTTTGGCATTGGGAAGCACCAGAATACAAGATGCCATGAACCCCAAGGCTTGAAGGACTGTCCTTGCAGTCAGCCTGGACCGAAGAGACAATTGATGGAAGTAGAGAGAAAGATTCTTTTGTTTGTCCGGGGTCAAAAAGGCCATCTGGGCTGCTGTATTCAGTCTCACACCCAGAAAGCACATGTCCTGAGAGGGTACTAGACTGGACTTTGTTTCGTTCACAGAATACCCTAGGCATCTTAGCACTGCCATCACATACTGCAGATGATGAAGAAGTTCGTCCCTGTCTTGAGCCAGAATCAGGCAATCGTCCAAATAAGGATAAATTTGTATTCCTCTCAACCTGAAGAAGGCTATCACTGGAGCCAGAACCTTTGTGAACACTCTGGGCATAGTAGATAAGCCAAAGGGCAATGCAGAGAACTGATAATGAAAAGTCCCAGCCCGAAAACGCAGGTACTTTCTGCAACTGGGCCTGATAGGAACATGAAGATAAGCCTCCTTGAGATCCAGAGTTACCATCCAGTGATCTTTGCCCAGCATAGGTAAAAGCTGTTGTAACGTCAACATCTTGAACTTTGGAATGTCCAGATATGTGTTTTTGATAGATAAATCCAAAATCGGTCTCCACGTGTTCCCTTTCTTTGGTACTAGAAACAGGCGAGAATAAAAACCTAGGCCCACTTCTGACAGAGGAACCGGTTGTACAGCTCCCATTTGAAGAAGTAAAGAAATCTGCTTGTGAGCCTCTAGCCTTTGCTGAGGAGGAACGTCTGGCATGCCTTTGAAAGGAGGCAAGGTATGGAAATAAAACTTGTAACCTTGGTTTATAATGTCCAGCACCCATTTGTCCTGGGTGATTAAAAGCCAGTTTTGTTTGAAGAGTGCCAACCTTCCTCCCAAAGGTGCTGCCATGCAAGAAGAATCTGGCAGCTGAAAATGCAGGTCATTGGGCCTGTTTACGAAAGGACTGGCCCCTGCCCTCACCCGAAGATTGTGCAGGTGAACTCCATGTTCTAGGCCTGAAGGTACTCTGAGCTCTGCCCCTACCACGCCTAGATCTACCCCTAGACTGAGAATCAGAGGAAGGATACGTCCACCCCTTAGTAGGCCAATTTCTACTAAACTTTGGAGGCTGCACCTGCAAAAAATCTTTAACAGTCTGCATAGACTTAGCCTTGTCTTCCATTTTCTTCAAGACTGACTCCACAGGTGGACCAAACAACACTTCCGACTGTAAAGGAGCATCCAAAATCCTGGTCTTAACATGCTCTGACAAATTCTGATCCTTAAGCCAGGCGTGCCTGCGAAGAACTGAACCAGTGGCAGCCACCCTGGAAGAGGCCTGTAAAGCATCAAAACCACACTGCAAAGAATGCTTACCCACCTGTTCAGAAACATGTACCAAATCCTGTAATTCTTTACACTCTATGCCCTCTGCCAGAGCATCCACCTTAGATTTTAATTGAGTAAGGAGAAAATTCTGATACTTCAACATATGAAACTGGCAATTCAAAGCCCTCATTGCTAAAGTAGAAGAGGTATAAACCTTTTTACCCCATCTATCCAAAGCTCTAGCCTCTTTATCTAGAGGAACTGGATTTTTTACAACAGAGGCCCTGACACCTTTAGGTCCCTGGCTAACAGTTTCTGGATCTGCCCTAGGACTCTTATAGAGATATTTATGAGCTTCAGGCACCCTGTAATACCTATCCGGTTTAACTGGCGCAGGAGGCAGAGAATCAGGATTAAGGGAAGCCTCTGAGAACACATCTTGAACAACATCCAAAACAGGGGGTATAGCCCCCTCAGCCTGACCTGCCTCCTGAGAGGCCACATCTTGTAAAATCAAAGTCTCCCCCTGAGACTCAAGTGAAGCCTCCGTCGGAACCACTGGTTCCACCGAAGCCTCTGAAGAACCGGCGTCCGGAACGGACGACTCATCCTGTCTGGGTTTTACAGCTTTGTCTTTGCGCTTCTTCGCGGTAGCGGACGTCGGAGTATCCGACGGCATATTATAATTACACCGCTTACCGAAGACCAGCCTGGCGCAATCTAACCTTCGTTTAATGGTGCGCTTATTAAACCTAGCACAAAAGCGACAACCGACTACGTCGTGCTCAGGACCCAAACAAGGAATACACAAAGAATGATAATCTCTATGCGGTATCTGTTTCCCACAAGAAATACAATTATTCACTTTTTCTGACATCCGGTAAATAACTGAGGCAAGAAAAAAACAAAATATTCCCCAACGGGGTACTTAGCCCAACTTGGATTCGGTCTGAAACTCCGAACTCGAAAAATTTCAGAACGCCGAATGGCACTTGCAATGCTGCTTCTGCATCGGACCATGCGGCAAAAAAGACTGAGGATATGACGTCGGTCATGCACTTTTGTACCCTGACGCTCTGATGTCAGTTCTGAGCGCCATGACCGACGTCAGCCTAATACTTTGGTATTCGGGCCGACCGAGGACAGCGGACTACCCATATGTAAGGACTGCAGCAATGTGAGATGAAGAACATCGCACACACACCTGAACAGGAACGCCATAATGAGGCACACGCACAAACACGTAATGTAATAGAGCGTGTGTTTGGGCTGCTCAAGTCACGGTTCCGGTGTCTGGACACATCTGGTGGAGCCTTGCAGTACACACCAACTACATGTACCCAAATTGTCATGGTATGTGCTATGCTACATAATATGATCTTGCGAAAACAGCTGCAGCAGGACCATCATAGGGCAGGGCCAAACAGCCCCCCACCATTGCCAAGGCCATCACAGGCACAGCGTGACTTGGAGGAGGAACAACCTGAGCCTGTCCCAGTAGGCAGAAGGAGGCGTGCCCAGTATGCCCTGGCCTTGGTAAAGAGGCAATGCATAGCACATACACTGGCTCAGTAGGAACCCTGGAAATGATACCCCCTCTGACTCACTCAGATAATAACAGGGATGCCTAAAATGACATGACCTGCTCACAAACGTACAGGGAGTGTAATATGTGCATCCAACATAGGCAGCCCTGCAGCACCACCTGAGGTATGAATGCCATGTGTTAAGTAATGTAACACCATGTACTATAGGCACACCTGAGGACCCTGACTAACATCCTACCCTCACCAAGCATCATGCCACAATATGACAATGAGATGATCAAGTGCAATAATTGACTGAAGTATCACAGTTAGTCAAAGGGGATCCAATGTGTGCCAGTCTGGGATGACATGCTGAGCATGACATGATGCTCCACCTGCTAGGACTGGCGTGCACCTATCAGTGCAGGCCGTATGGATACTGGCAAAGGCTGTTGTTACCCACAGTGTGCCCTGAATAGGTAAGGCTCAAAACACAAACCTATCTCCATAGGTATCAGAAGGGATAAGAATAAGATAAGGGATAAGTCGAAACAGCAAGATGCATGCAGTCTAAACTCACCCAGTATGGAGAATGTTGATATCTGTGCTGTAACAGAAAACTGAGTCAAGGCTCACAACAGCACCCTAACACTACCAGGTTACACCTCATACTGTGCTGTACAGCCTCAAAACATGGAACAAGCTACAAAAGGAGGGTGACTAGCAAGAATTGTCAAGGAAAACCACACCCCATGTTGGTACTACAACAAGAAGCAGCATGGACTAGCCATGGTCAAGTAACAGTGGCTAAAACTGCCCCCCAGTTTATAGCCTGCTACAGACTACTGTCCCAACACCAGGAACTACACCTGGCCTATGCTGGAATACATGAATATATCAAGTCCTCCAAACCACATTATATTGGGTGACTGAAAATACCCAGACATAGACTGGGAGCATTATACTAGCTCCAACAGTGTAGGACAAAAGTTCATAGAATCCATAAACCAAAAGGCCCAGGAACAACGTACCACTCCCACAAGAGGGGTAAGCATACTGGATGTGATAATCAGCAACATGGGTACTGGATGGCAAGACGAGAAGTGTATTGCTCACTGGTAAAACCAGACCATAGAGTAATCACACTGGATATACAAATCCTGACCACAGTCCCTGGCCAAAAAAACACAGTGGAAAACATGTGTAAAGCAATATTTGCACTCCTTCAAACTGATGTGGAATCCATTAAAGGTCCTGTGCAGGTGCAAAATATGGGCCACACCGCAGAACCTGTAATACAACCATTCCATGAGCACTGCCAGGAATGCTTGGATTATGCAATCCTAAATTAAAACAAGACACAATGCCATACACGCAGGCATCTGGCATGGTGGACACCAGCCATAACCAAACCATGCAAGAGAATGAGGAAGCTACTACATGAAAGAGCAAACATAAACAATGAAGTAATCACTGATCAGTAGTATGGCAATAAAATATGTCCACACATACAATCCACTAAGGCCAACCACAACAAGTTGAATCTGTGAATCCTGAGGCAATGTTACAACTGCCCCAAGTACACAGACAACCCCCAACTCCACCCAAGAAATACAAATATATGTGAGAGATGCAACCATCTATCCAAACTGGAGGCTGAGCTCCCTCAACTCAGTACTCCCAAAACTAGTCAGGAGGAGAAGGTAATCACACACACCACAAACACAGTCCCACATAGACCTATCACAACTGCAAACCAAACACATAAACACAGAAAAACATTCCCGGAGGCACAAATTAAAAACACAGCACACCAACAGAGGCCTCTAAAGCAGACACCCAATCAAATAACCTCCAAACATGGCACATGCAACACATAGTACACAAAGCTGGTGTGCCAAACAGTCACAGGCCAGAAAGAGAAACAACATGCCTGATACAGTTGTAATAGGTGACTTCATAGTCAGACACACTGCTGTCCCGCACACCAGACTGAACAAGGGAAAGGGTACAGTAAGCTGCCTGTAGGCTGCCACAATACGCCACATAACAGAAGTATGCAGGTCACTCCAAAGCAAGTAGAAATATGATGCAGTCATAGTCCATGCTGGTGTGAATGAACTGAGATGTACCTCCCTAGACTACATGAAAAGAGACATAGATGAGCTCTCTGATTATGTAGTCCAGGCCGGTATGACACTCACCGTTTGCAGCATCCTACCCTTACCAAGAATAATGCCACAGTACAAACACGGAATGATCAGTCATAGCAAGTGGCACACTTACTGGTGTCATTCCAAGGGGATCCAGTGTCTGTCTGCTTGGGATGTCATGCTTGACAAGCCACGCAGCTGTTCCTGGGATGGCTTGCACCTGTTACCCCTGGGCGTCTGGATATTGGATAAGGCCTTTGCCACCTCCATAGAGCCTTTTGTAGGCAAGGCTGCAAAGACTAACCCACCACCCTAGAAAACATAAGTGGAAAGAAACATAAGGGTAATGCTGACCAATGCCAGATGTGTAAACCCCAGTATGCATGCTCCCAAGGCCATCCCCAGTATGGAGAACATCGATGTCTGTGCAGTGACAGAAACCTGCTGCAAGCCTCCTGACAGCACACCAGCACTACCAGGTTATACCACATATCATGTGTCATGGCCCCAAAACCTGGAACAAAACATAAAAGGAGGGTGAGTATCCATATTCAGCACAGACACCCATACGTCCAGGTAACTGACAATGCACAAGGCATTGGAGTCCACCCATGTGCAACTAACTGTAGGCAAGACTGCTGTACAGTCTGTAGCATGCTACAGACCACACTCTCACACACAGGAACCCCACCCAGCCATCCTGAAGACACTGGACAGTATGAATGTCCCACCAAATACCAAACAATGTACCACAAATTACCACATAGGTGGTAAACCATTATGTATGGAAGGAGTAATCAGGGACCTAGGGACACAAGTGGACAGTAACCTGTTATGTGACACTCACATTGCCAATGTGGCTAGGAAGACTGTCTACATTTGACACCGTATCAGGAAAGGATTCACATCTACATCAACAGAGGTCATTGTGCCCCTATACTGTTCTCTTCTCATACCCATAATCTACTACAATGCCTCATATGGGATGTACCTTATCTGACACCTGCAGCAGTTAGAAAGACCTCAAAGGTACCTCACCAAGAGGATAAAGGGTCCCAAATATATGTCATATGCTGCCTGGCTGTAGACACCCCAGCTGAATGCAGTCACATACTGCCTACACAGAGGCATTGCATGCCTGTTGTAGAAGGCCACGCCCAACACAGGAGTAATGGACATGCTCCACCCCAGAAAACTCAAAGCCATCGGAGCTGTGAGAGTGAGAGATGTCAACCTCAACAAATAATGAAATAGGATGTGCTGGAGGGACAGATACATAATCCAGAGGCTACCCACACCCTGGACCAGAATCCCACTCCATGTTAGGCAGAGCCCCTCACTGACACTCTTCAACAGGAATCTTGCCAAGTGGATGGATGATTGTAGAGTTACACTGGGGGTCTTCACTGTGTCATGTCCAGACAGAGGCACAGCAAAGCAAATCATAAATGGCCATAATATTCACATAGCAAGGGGTGGCAAAAGCCACACACACTCTGGCTAGGCTAACAAATGCCCTAGGGTGGATAGCCTAGTATGAACCTATGAACCTATGAAGATACAAATTGTACAGGACACTAAGGATAATCCCAAGGCTTTCACAACTGATGGTAGGAACCGTGTTGGGAATTCACAGATATGCTCTGAATCACACAAATATCACAAACAACATACCAAACACACACACATATTGCCAACATACATCCTGACAGGTGCAGTGCAACCCCCCCCCCAGAATGCAGAATATCTATCCTAGCAGACTGCTGGCCCCCTGACATTGCAGATGCTGAGGTAACAGCCAGCATCTACAAAGCAAAACACACAGTAGCAATGGTATGAGATGGTGTCCTGGGCTGAGTCCAACATGGACTCCAAGATTAATGGAATGCCAAATCACACTACTACTCAATGTCAGCCGTACCACAGAATATGTACCCAAAGAGCAGTGTACAACAACAGTGGTCCTTCTCAACAAAGGTGTTGCCTGAATGGATAATGAAAACTACTACCCCAGAATCCTGAGAAGCTCGGTCTGCACAGCTATTGAAAGGATCAGCATGTACCGCAGACATAAAGATATTGGGGACCTACTGACACTGGACCCTTCCCAGTGTGGCTTTCTTAAGTGCAGATCCTGCCCCTAAACATGTTTGACTCAATTGAAACAGTCATTAAGGTCATTGATGAGGGCAATGTGGTCCACACAGCGTAGCTGGACCTTGCAAAGGCTTCTATACAATACCCTATGTGTTCTTTATAGATAAGCTCACCAGCTTAAATATAAACCCCTATGTTAGGAGAGGGGTTGCAAACCAGACCAAGGACAGAACAGACATGGTCAGACATGCTGCAGCCATGTCAGACTACAAACCAGATATAACTGGCATCCCACAAGGCTTGGTCCTGGGATCTCCCTCGTCTGGTATATATGTCCCATAGGTACAGGCAAACATGGAAGGACTGTGTCTGAGCATGTTTGCAGAGGACTACAAACTGCTCACCATATATGATCCACCAGCTGACACAAGCATCCCACAAAAGGGCCACATAGAAACAGACAATTGGTGCCATAGCCATGTCAGCAAGCTAACTGCAGAAAAGTGTATAGTCAACCCCCGTGGATATACAGTAAGTGCCCACCAATTACCACATAGGTGTTAACCCATTACGTAGTTAACATGTAATGAGAGACCTGGGGACACAAGGTGATAGATATCCTGCATTGGACAAACGTGCTGTAGTGTTTACAGAAACATACCATATACCCACCTAATCATGAAGGTTGTCAGATTTAGATAAGGGGAGGTCATTGTGGCTCTGCAGTCATCCTTCATCAGCGGTACAACTGACTATAATAGCCCCTGTGGGATGTACCTCAGCAGACACCTCCATCAACCGTAAAGTCCCCAACAATACCTCACCAGGTGTATCAAAGAGCTTGCACAGATGCCATGTGTTGCCTGTGTTGCTGGTATCAGTAAACATGCTGCACCTTGTACAATCTGAATGGCAGTGAGCTATGCACATGAGAGACCTGAACCCCAGCACTGACTTACATAGAACAAGCTGTACTGCATGATCCATAACACAGAAGCCACCCCCAACCATTAGTGAACTCCCAGTACAGGCTACCCATAGAGTCACTTATCAATTTTCCTCAATAGGAATCTTGATGAGTGGATGGGAGATGGTAGCATTATCCTGGGTATCACTGTCATGTCACAGGTAGACAGAGGCACAGTATACTAACCATGACATATGTCATGGCAAACTCCACTTACAATGTGTGTTGAAGGACAAACACACTCTCCAACTAGCATTAGACATGGACTAGGGCACATCGCTAGTGTTTGCAAATGTACACCTATGTTGTGGAATACACTACCAATGTTGGACAAGCCTGGTTTAAGTAGTTCATATCTGAACAGAATGCAACATGGTCAGATGTACACAACTGGCCCCTAACCAGGCTGTTGTGCTCACTATCGAAATGTAAAGCAGTGATAGCACTAAAGCCCAGGATACTGTCCACCACAGTCAAAGTACTACCAGTACACTATACAGTACTACAGTGTTAGGTCAGTGTGAAAGGATATTGACAACTGTATGCAAAGTATCCCATGCAAACACTGCAGGCACAGTATAATCCTGTTGTGTTCACACACAAAGCAGTTGTACAGTAACTACACAACATGACACACAACCATAAACGGGTGATATTTGTTGAAGTTCACACTCATCCACAAATGTGGTGGGCTGCAGAGTTCAACATATGGAATGCTCAAATTGGGCATGCTCACACACTTTGATAAATGAGACATATGTCAGACAACATGCCATGGGAAGGCTGAACTGGGCATGCTCACACACTTAGGCCAAATCTCAGTTTAGCAGTTGGCCACACATATCTGGTATTTTTACGTGTTATTCCAGGAACCAACCACATTACAGCAGTCTGCCCAGTGCACACAGTTAAATGACTACAGAGACATACGTGATATAGTGGATCCCTCCCATATGCAAACATCTTCCACAGATGCACAAGTTGTTCATACAAACAGGGAATGCTATGGCAATAAAGATGTGCAAACAGTCTATCAGCAACAAATAATGTGCATTTGACAATTAAACATATGGGTGTAGAGGTCAACACTAGGCTGTTTGCCCTAGGGAATGACAGCTTAGCCAGAGTGTGCTTGGCGTCTGCCTCCCCACAGGATGCACATTCCCCTTTCTAAACACCGATGATGTCAGCACCCTATAAGTACAGCAGGAGAAAAGAAATCTCCCAGTAATGCGAATAGCGCACTCTGCTAATGCGTCTGTCACAAGTGTCATAACATAGTTAGGTAGGGGTTTGAAACCTGCAAATGCTCAGTGTGTGTGTGTGTGAGTGGGGTTGGTGTGTGTGTAAGTCTGTGGGAGAAAAATGTCCCTTTTGGCAAATGGGAAAACACACTACAGGATGCACATTCCCCTTTCTAAACACAGATGATGTCAGCACTCTATAAGTATAGCAGGAGAAGGGAAACCTCCCAGTAATGCGAATAGCGTGCTCAGCTAATGTGTCCGTCTCAAGTGTCATAACATAGTTAGGTAGGGGTTTGAATCCTGCAAATGGCAAGTGTGTGTGTTTGGCTGAGGGGGATTCATGTGTGTGCAATTGTGTGTGAGGAAAATGTCCCTTTTGGCAACTAGGTGAACAGACTACAGGATGCACATTTCCCTTTCTAAACACTGTTCAGCTGAAGGCCATGGCTCTGGCACAAGTCTGTTTCTACGATGCCCCTTTGGAAGATGCTTGTGTCAGTTGGAGAGTCGATTATGGTGGCCAGTTCGCAGTCATCTGCATATTTGGTCAGCCACAGTCCGTCCGTGTTGGCCTGTACCTCCGATAAATATATACCAAACAAGAGAGGTCCCAGGACTGAGCCTTGTGGGACACAACTCGTAACTGGTTTGAAGTCTGGCATGGCTCCAGCAATTTTAACCATGTGGGTTCTGTCCTTGAGCCAGTGTGCAATCCATCTAGTGACATAGGGGCTTATATTTAAGCTGGTGAGCTTCTCTAGAATGCCCAAGTGGGGTATTGTTGTGAAGGCTTTTGCGAGGTCCAGGTAGGCTGTGTGAACCACCTTCCCCTCGTCAATGGCCTTGGTGACTGTTTCAAAGAAATCAACCAGGTATGAACCAGGTTAAACCTGGTAGTGCTGGTGTGCTCTCAGTAGCCCTGAACCAGGCATCTGTTACTGCACAGATATCGATGTTCTTCATGCCAAGGAGAGTTTCGGGTGCATGCATCTGGAGGTTTAGACTTCTGGCATTGGGTAGCATTACTCTTAGTTTCTTATCCCTTGTGATACCTATGAAGGTGGGTTTGTCATTTGAGCCTTGCCTAACATAGGCACTATGGGGGTAGCAAGAGCCTTTGCCAATATCTGAAAGCCCAGGGGTGACAGGTGCAGGCCGTCCCTAGCGAAGCAGGTAGTTCAACAGAAGATGAATATGTGAAGGTGTAGTGCCAGTGATTAGTTAGCAGTAGCATATACAACTGCTCACGTGGACACATGCCAGGTAAGTCATATGCACTGTGTCACAGGCAATGTACATGTGAACAGGACAAACAGTGACATCCTGTCAAGTGAGACATGGACATACATATAGTAAGCTATGCAGATGGCACTAGGAGTCCACAGAAGCTCTATAACTATGCATTGCAGGTGTGATCAGTATTCCAGGGTAATTGCAAGCAAACATGCATGCAAACAAAGCTACAGTAAACAGGGCTGCATGTAGTCCATTGTACAACAAACAAGCTGTACCACTTCCAGTAGGTAACACTGCAAATATGCAGGCACTATGCACATGTACATGGAAATACACAGGTCAGATGGCTAGGGTCCAGTCTCAGCGCACACAAGTGTACAGACCATGTACTGTCAGGATGTACAATAACTGGATGGAAACCCATGTGCTCATACCTGCAGTAATACACATGTCAAATAACAGACACTGAGCCTTCACTCAGTGGTTCCATACTTAGTAGGATGTATGCTACCTGGCCTGCCACCACAGTATCCCTGACATATATGGGGACTCTCCCTCCTGTGACAGTTAGTTTTGTGTGTTGGGGCTGTCTAGCATGGTATGAGATGTGAGCTTGCAGTGCTAGGGTGCTCCTGTGTGTCCTGTACCAGTCATGTATTACTGCACACATATCAACATCCTCAAACATCTGCATTGCAGAGTCCAGTGTGGGCAACATGCCACTTGCAGTTTACATGTCCATCATTGCGCATTACTACATTCATTACCTTATCCACTGTGCTACCTATGTATGTAGCCTTCTGTTGACATCATTACCACCAGTATGCCAACATGTGCAGATGATACACTATGGTACTTACCATGGGTGTAGACAACAGTACATGACAATCACACACTTACTGCATCAGGCATGCTGTGATATACCCACAATTAATTCAGCACACAGTACTGTTAACAACATGATACTATTACTACACATCTATGTGGTCACCCTGTGCATCAGCAACATGTTAACCTGTACCTGCACAGTTGTTACAGATTGCAGGAGGTGGCACAGTTTCATCATATGCACAGGGTGTGAACTTGGTATGCCTGAGTCAGCTACCGATACCACCGACTGACATGTATGTGTATGTGTGTTGGTGAGGGACAGCAGTAGAAGGTGGGGCAATGTTGATGCAGTGTGTGCGTGTATGCAGTAGCCCTAGGTGTTGTCAATTTGCATGTGTGTACGGATGCACACAGTTCCACCTCATGGCTGCCATATAATGGTGTTTGTGGACAGCCACAGACTGTACCTGCCAGGTCATACAGATCAGTGTCTCTGGCCACGGACACGGTACCTGTGCCTTGCAGGGGTGCTATGGACCATATCCGGTACCAACCCAGACTGGGTACTGTCATCAGAAGCAGGTGTTCGTTGACTGGACACAGATGCCTGTTGGGCCTGGCCAGAGCCACGTGCACGTGGTCTCCTGGGGCGGTCTGATGACAGAACAGGCCCAGCATTGCTGGGGCTGCTGCTGGCACTACGGGGGCGGCCGCGGCCCTGTTGTCGTCCACGACGACTGCCAGCTGCTGCTGTTGCTGGCATATGGCCACGTCGACGCCTCAACCGCCCACCATCGCCCTGGTTCATGGGCATGTAGTTGTGGAACCAGTCTAATATGTCCCCACAACGTCTGTCTATGACATTGGTGAAATCACGGATGGCAGCCGCAATGTCACGCATACTGTCAGTCATGGCTGTGCGACATGCTGTCAGCTCCCTCAGACCCTGTCTGGTGTACCGTTCCATACGTGACTGTGCCTGCATGACAGCCTGAAACATAGCTGAGGTTGTAAGACCTCTGTGGGCACATCTGACAGGGGCAGTACGCCCACGGATGCTCCCACGAGAACCCCTGGACATCTGTCTGTGTGGTACCATCTCTGGGCCATGCCCATGGCTGCTGTGTGGGGAGGCATGTGCCACAGATACCACATTACCCTGGTCAATGCCCACTGTATGCTGTCCATCACCTAGGGACATTGGTGACAAAGGGTGTATTGGCAGGATAACTGTGCACATTGATGGGGTCGACAGCTGTGTACTGTCAATCGGCTGACCAATGGCGGACCCTGGCATACCTTCCTGTGCCATTACATAGATGTCATTATTATCAGTACCCACGGCACCTGATTCAGGTTCCCTGCTACATGACACCAGAGCAGCACCAGAACCTGCGGGAGGGAAACAGGAAACACAGTTTACAATGTCTACACATTACCAGTGATGCACACATGCACACATGCACAGGTGCACACATGTACACATGCACACATGCACGCGTGCATACGTGCACACATGCACAGATGCACAGGTGCACACATGTACACATGCACACATGCACAGGTGCAAACATGCACAGGTGCACACATGCACACAGTTTCACACATTTGTACAGTACTCAGTATGCATGATATCAACACACAGACACAGACACACCTACATGCATACAAACAGCACTACTAAGTGAGCCAAATAGTACTATTACTATCAAGACTATTACAGGAATTGTTAATACACACTCACCAGCATGGATAGGCTGCATTGCTGTTATACCAGAGGGACCTGCAGAAGTGAAGAAACTAATGTCAGTGGGCACAACTGTGCCATTGTTACTGAGTATGATACAGGTCAGTAGTACAACAGTCGTCTTTCACAGGTCAGCTGCTAATATTGAGGATATCACACTTGCACATTAAATACTATGGTGACAGCTATAAACCAAGGACACACCTCACACATGCATTAACTACCAGTGTACACAACAGTCAACTATACATATGGCATATTACCTGCACGTTCACTGTCTTGCTGCTGCGTGGCTCCAGCCTCCATCATAATGCATGTCTGCTGCTGTTGTTGTTGCTGGCGGACTGGAGCCACTACACTCATGAGTAGTCCCTCCAGTCTGGTGAGTGGGGGATGTGTAGCCACCCCACCACCTGTGGCGACCTGTTGCCTGTGGATATCCGACGCACGCTGACGGACATGTCTGATTAAATCACTGCAGTGATGTCGTACCTGCTCATATGTCCTATTATGCGTGCCTATGTCATTTACCCAACGGACAAGGTCTTGCCACAGTGCAGCCCTCTCCTGCTGATTCTGGCTGGTGCGGGAAAAGAGTATTGCATAATCCCACACTAGGCTCTGGTGTATCTCCTCATCCTCAGCTGTGGAGTACGTGGGACTCCGTGGGTGGGCCATGTACCTGAGAAAGAAAATAACATGATATCAGCAATATATGTCAGCAGAATTTGGCACACATACTACACATGCTACTCGACTGTTATGATACAACATATCTCACATATATAGCATCTGTCTGTCTATTGGTGGATACACATGTAAATGGCCAGGTATCAGTGCTCAACCAGCAACTGTGCAACAGTACCTGGCACACTCCATACAACATACTACCAAACCCCAGCAGTCAGAACACTGATTCAGGTCAAGAGCACCTCCTCACTCTGGGGGTTTGTATCTAGGTACTGTATGGCCTACATCATCAACTACTGTGAGCTGACCACACAATGATTGCCCTGGATATACATATCCCACCTCCACCACCAGCACAAACGACTATAGTGAAAAACATTACAGATGCAAACTTTACACTTTGTAACAGTGACATGGTATCCTTTCAGCCCACTGGGCCAGTGGCAGATGCAACCCACAATGCTGACCCCTACACAATTGCTTTCTACAGACATCTCCGAGAATGCATGGATCATGCAATCCCATAGATGACCAAGACACTCTCCACAAAGGGACAGCATCCTGTCTGGTGGATCCCAGCCATAGACAGATTGTATTACAGAAGATGGAAGTTACTGCAAGACAGAGCATAATTCCATAAAGGGAGGGCATGTCTGAGCAGCACTAGTAAGGATCTATTTTCCATCATACAAACATCCATGGGCAACTTTGAGAGGGAAATCATGAGGGACACTACAGATAACCAGAAGGCCTTCTTCAGTTATGTTAGCAACCTGGTCAGAATCCATCCTCTATGCCCATAGTTAGTACACAACAACAAATATTTCACTGACACCACAGATATTGACAACATTGTGGCAGACAGGTTCAGTGAAGGTGTCACCCCGCCCTCTCCCCCAAAATAAGACATAGTTATCCCAGCTGACTGTAACCTCCTTGTCATCACAGATGTCCAGGTGAGAGCCACCCTCAGGAAAGTAGAATACACAACATGAATGGGACCTGATGGTATCCCCAGTTGCATGCTACTTAAACTCTGACAGGAGCTAAACACACATATAGAAGTGCTATGTAACACTAGCCTGACTACAGGATATGTACCTGTACACTGGTGCACAGCAGCAGTGGTTCCACTCCACGAAGGAGGCACCTCAACATACCAATACAATACAACACAATACATTACATTACAATACAATACTATACAATATGCTATTGCCCCTAGGACTACAGCAGCGTACTGTTCTGCTACCCTGACCATTGTGACACATGTGGTGTGATGGTACCTGCTGCTGTCACACAGTTACACAGGGTGACTCATATGGCATATTACCTATCTGACTAACATTCAGCAGGGGTATGTGTGACATGTACTCATGGGGAGTCTTGCTTCTTAACACTGTGTGGTTTATTGCAGGGTATGTCTCATCTGTGGGTAGGAACTTTTACCTCCACATGTGCACTCTATTGCAGTGGCACGGACAACACACAGCAGTCATTTAGGTTGTGGATGGTGTGAGGTGTTACTATGGTTGGTGGATATCTGTCATGGGTGTGACATACATATGTAAATCCGGGAGTGGTAACCCCTATGTGGGTAGTGTATGTGTACTCTGTGGTGTTGTCAGTCACTGTGCATTGGTAATGTGTTTGAGTGCATTATCACAGTGTTGTACATGTCACTGTGTTCTTCTCCATATCTGTAGCTGTCATGTGAGGTCCATACCATGGCATCCATTATGTGGTGTGGAGGGGTACACCGACCTACATGTCCATAGCTGACACACCATGTTCGCTGACACATACCATGTGCAGGTATTCCAGGGATAGTGTGCCACTGTGAATATCATTGGGGCCACTATTGTACACATTTATGACCCTGTTCACCCCTGACACATGCAGTGGTGGGCAGCCAATCACATATCTGGTGGTTACTGGTGTAGGTGATTTGAAATGTGGTATGGTACTCCGGTTTTGACACTGGTGTTCACTCCATGCCTTTGTCACCAGGCACCTGTTGCAATACATCTGTACACATGTGCCTCACTCAGAATTTATCTCTCTCTCTCTCTCTCTATATATATATATATATATATATGTATTTATATATATATATATATATATATATATATATATATATATATATATATATGTATATAGATATATCTATCTATATATATATATGTCTGTATACATATACACATATATATATTGATGTACATATATTGCTATAGATGTGGAGGGACACAGAGGGGTGAGAGTGACAGAGGGGTGGGACAGGGTGTGTTGAAGGTCGTCATATACAGTCATACCTGTAGATAGTCAGATCAGTCTGTCTATGTATATGTATCTACATATATCTATATCTGTATGTGCGCATTACATATATATGTTTGTACAATATTCTATCTACATCTGTCTATGTATTCCTACATCTCTCTCTCTATGTATGTATACATATATGCATATTATATATATATATATATATATATATATATATATATATATATATATATACACATACATATGTTGACATACATACGTATCCATATGATAGACAGATATATCAACATGTTTGTCTACCATACTGTATACACACACTAACATACTGCTAAACATACATAACTGTGAAACCTACTTTGTACATGGCACTACAACATACAATCAACCAACATTGATATGTGCACATAGATGCTCTCACATACAATTGTATGTACAGCCTTCACTGATAGTTGCTGTATGTCCCCTGCCCTTTACACATATTCATATACATATGGATACAGACCAATGACACATATGGAGTGTTCACAGTATGTAGACCTTTACAGTATTACTTTACATTACCTGTGTTTGTCACAGCTGCTTGTGTTGCCGTCTGGTTCTCTGTCCTGCTGCTCCACTTCCCAGTTGTCAGCTTTCAGGTGGCTGTTGCTGAACAATTTTTTTGTGCCTGCTTAATTGCAATTTTCTCTGTCTCTGTCTCTCTCTCTCTCTCTGTCTGTCTGTCTCTCACGTCCTTCTCAGGGTGCAATGAAAGTATTGCATGTGTGGACTGGGAGTACAGCATACTTTTGTAGGTATCTGCATATGCCCATGTGATGGCCTCTGCACCAATTGTTAGTCAGCATTTGCTAATTGCATGCAGCCAGTTGTGTACTGATTGCAGTTCTCACTGTGATTTCAGAACAGTGCTATAAAAAGGTATGTGAGATAGGCATAGCCCTTTCAGATTTTAAGGGCAGGGACCATGCTGTTATGCTGTGGACAATGTTCTGTGAGTGTAAAGGTTAGCATCTCTCTCATATTTCCAGCTGTGTTGTAGATTAACATTCCTCCATTCATTTCTCCAGTTTCCTGTACTAACTGTGTATGTACACTGACACCTACAACTACTACTACTGTTAATGTGTATGTGCTTTCCTTTCACTTTTGCTTGCACTTTGTTGCTAAGGCTTCAATATTTGCCCTTTACAGTCACTACTTGTATGCCTGCTAGGTGTCCTGACTGTAGTGTGCTGCTGTAGCTATCTTATTTTCCATGTACATTCACACCTTGGAATGCTTGCTATATCTGCTAGGGTGTTACAGCATGCAGTCTGGTCTAGCCATGGTGTGGGCCTTGACATCTATTAGGGTATTTGAGTATGCTGCTGAGCAGGCCCCAGAGACTTTCAGGTTCATCTATCTGCCTCATGGAATGGTACATATCAGTGGGGTACACCCATTAAAATGTCTGGTATGCTGCAGTTGTGACTGTGGGTTAGCATGAGCATATGTATTACTACACTTTTTCTGCCATGCAAGTGGTGAATACTTTCAGGACTCCATAGTTACCATTGCATGTGTTACACCTTTCTGCCTACTGTTTGTACATTTCACATGGAGTCTGTGGGGCATCCCTGTAAGTCATTCACTGTTGCTATGTCTAGGCTCTTAACTATTCAAATATGGTGGTGTCAGACCCGTCATGTGTACAGATATTTGCAGGTTGTCCACATTTCTGCCTCATATTTTGGTCAATATCTCATGCACACCTTTTTATGGCAAATCACTCTGGGCTCAAGTCAGAATATGGTGACAAACATTCAAGTCTCAGACTTCATACCCTTCCAAACATCCCACAAAATGCAGACCCTGTTACTCTCTGAACTGTCTGCGTTTGTTGTAACATTATTTGTAATGTGTCCCTGGTTTTGGGCCTTTGCTCCACATATTTTATTACTTGGTCCAGATGTGTTCCTGTAAGAGGTTGTGGGGTATGGGCAGTGATTATCCTGCTGTGAGTATGTGTGTGGCTTGCAAGGTGCTATAGTGACATTATTACCTACTAGCTACCAACTAGCATGGCTGTTTCTGTTCACACACTACTATTATGGAAATCCACTAGTTTTGATAGTAATTCTAAATGGCATGCTTTGTGTACTACACATCTATATTCCCTTTAAATTCATTCCTACTATTACATGATATATTTATTTTAGCACAATGTTCTTGTATAAGAGTCATGGCTTAGTGGTAAGTCATGCAGACTACTGTTTCCAAGGTCCTGGGTTCGGGACTGCCAGTGGGATTTTATTTTGCTTCTGAACTGACTACAAGACCTGTCAATCAAAGTGACTAAGGCCCTTTTAAGCAGTTGTAACCGGGTTAGCGCTGGTTTGCGCGGAGCTCACACATGCACACTGGTGTTCAGCTCCGCGCACACAAGCACACACCCGCTTACAACCGCTTAAACGTGCTTACTCTTGCGCACACCCGTGCTATTTTCTTTGAAAGAAATGAAAATGAGGAGACAGAAAAGTGGTGAAAAAGGGGTCACAAAGAGGGTAAGACAGTAGGGAAACAAGCTTGGGTTTTGCAGGAGGGATGTAGGTAAGGCCCATAGCTGCCCATTTCTTCATCAGCAACAGCTGTGCATATGTTTGTAATTTGGTGTGACATTTGATACCTTCCACCCCTGAGAGAGGTGTAAGGACAACAGTAATACTTGTTGTACAGCCAATTGTAATTGATAGTTTCCATGTCTGGTAGACATATGTGCAGAATGGGCAGCTATGTATGGGGCGTAATTTTTTTGTGGGTACAGAGTGCCCTTTTTTTTTTCAGGTGAGAGTGGTATGTCAGGTGAAGGTAGTCGGTACAGCTGGGGAGGTAGGTTGCATAGGTAAACAGGCAAGACAAACAAGACGCATACAGGGGCGGTGTCTGACACGTGTGGGGGGGGGTTACACAATTGATGGGGACGGAGGTTTGGATATCCAGAGCCCATGAGCCCACAGATGGCAACAGTGGAACTGATATCCCCACCCATAGGCAGTTACCACTGTTCCTTCACTGCCCAGGACGGGGCTGTGCTGGGGGCTGTGTAGGCCGGGCAACAGGCATGCCCATAAGTTGTACCACCCGTGCCTCAAGCTGGCATAGAGGCTCGAGAACAGAGTCCCGAATCTCCCTATGTACCACAGTCCGGACACTACGGAGGGTGAGTGGTGGTTCTCCTCCGGCCACACTTGCAGAGGGGGGTGAGCCCCATCCCCTGCAGCGCTTACACCCGCAGGTTGCACAGGGCCACCGGAGGAGGGTCCAGACTGGGCACTCGTGCCAGGTGCACTCGCCAGCTGAGGTGGGAGAGGTGGGTCCGCTGGGACCCGCCTTCCCTGTCGTTCTATGTTTTGCATTATGTCATGACAGTTTGGGTTAGTAACATACAATACCATTCGCAATTAGTTGTAACAGCATGCATTAGTATTCCCATTAACCAAACACCCAGATATTCACACCACTGAACAGCAAGCATAACACATGCATAATTTGAACAGCAATACACAGTCCAACAACATGCAGGGTTGATTGATGGCAACAGGCCATCAGGTTTGGATGTATGAACAGGGCAGATGCATCAACGGACATGCAAATATTTAGGACCCATCAGGACAAATGTCCAGGGGTGTTAATTGTGATTGCACATACCATTTTCACATGGAATGGAGTATATGTGGTTATAGGGTGGGGTGAAGAAAATATTATTAACACCTTTGAATACCAGTACATATGCTGTACATTTCTAATAGCTACAGATATATACACACTACTGTTCTAACTACAGTTTCCTATATGATAACTACTTCACTTTGGTGATAGGACTATTCATGCTACATCAATATACATTTTATTGTTATTCATACACATTCATATCTGGCTTTGTTCAGCAACATCATCCTGCTACATTTGCTTTATATAGCTACAGACAACTGTTGATGTTTGATATTTCAGACAATCATACTATCTGCATATTGCAGACTGAGAGAAACATATCCAGATTTTGGGATACACATTCCAGCTGCAGCAACACTTTGGACACATTTTGCAGTTTGGTTCTACTTGTCACATTCATTTCATTCTGTACTGACTGCAGTATACTTTATACAGGGGTTATTACTACTTTATTGGTGGATTCATGACTCTTTCTCACACCCTCTCACTTGTTTTCATTTTACAATTCAGGATGGTACTTACTTCTAGGCTATGACATGCACTATGATATTATAGGTGGGGCATCTTTATTTCAGAATTTATTTCATACATTTTCACTGTTATGTTGGGATTTCGGACTGAAACACAGTTTGTAATCAAGCAATACTTGCAAACACTTTTACACTGTTACTTGCACATTTTATTAGTTAGTGACTACACTGCATTCTTTTGCTAACTGTCATACTTTTATATTTCTTTACAGTTACTGGGTGTGGATTACTGACCTGCCTGGTGGCGCAACCACACCAGCCTATCGCCATAGGCTTGTCGGTTCGCAGAACAGACACCTGCAGCTGTAATATAAATGGAGTAATATTGGAATACACATCTCCATAATATCAGCTAATTTAATTTCTTACATACATAATTAAATGTAACTTACTCAGTAGTGGGGCGTTGGGCATTTGCCGGGCCTCCTGGATCCAAAGGTTCAATTGGTCCTGCTTGCGTCTCTTCAGGTCCGCATGGTGGTGACGGACTTGCTCACCAGTCCTTGGAATCCCTGTGGCACTGGTAAGATCATGAGCCAACCGGTCCCACGCCTCAGCCCTATATGCTCCCCACAGGACCTGGCCCTGCATGAGTTGGGCCTCATGATTGTGGACTAGGAGCCAGACCATGTATCTGAACTCCTCAATGCCCCACCTCTGTGCTCAAAAGCAACTACCCTCACCTACACCTGACATTCTGGCTGCAAGTCAGTTTTACAATCGTTTATGCTGTGTATTCCCACCTATGGGGCTTATATATGCCGTTTTTCCCACACTTCTCCGTGATTGGCCATTTTGGAATTGTATCCACTTCACAAGACCTGCTTTGTCATGCTCCACTTTTTATTCATTCCTATATATGTGCTATTACTGCATACCTGAGTATAGCTGTCGTAGCTTAGTGGTTCAGTACCTTGACTATGGTGCATGGTGTCCTGGGTTCGAACCTGGCCACTGCTTTTTATATTTTCTGACTGTCTAGACAGGCAAGGGAGTGTGAATGTGTAAAGGCAGTTTTGTTACAGCTTGCTCAACATTGCCCGTAGGTTAGCTTGTTGGCACGGTGCGTAGCCCCACGCAAACGGGGTGCGATGGTTTAAGCCTCATTTGGCTATCAGCACGCATAGTCATCTCAGCTCAGCTAGGGGCACACAGTTTGAGCGTGTGAAACCACTGCTCAGCTACGGGCACTTATTTTGCACCAGTTAAACCACTGCTCACCTACGGGCAGATGCACTCACCTTGTGAAACTGTAGCTCAGCTATGGGCACATCTGGCATTTTTTATTCTTTTGTTACCTCACATTTCTTCAATATAAATGGGCTATTTCATTACAATTTACATAAAATGTGATTTTATATGTGTACATGTTTGTCAGGGACTTGTTTCGTGCTTATTTTGCTAAAAATAAAAGTTAGCGTTGTGGGGGCTCAAACCATGAATGCCTGCTCTTCAGCCAACATCTCTACCGCTACGCTATTGCTTCTTGGCTTACTTTGCATATTTAGTTCTTATATGCTTTCCCACTGACTGCTAACTGTAGCTGCGATACGGGCACGCCCGCGCAAACGAGCGCACTCATGGTTAAACATTTTTACAATTTAAAAAAACATATAACATGTTCATTTATATATTTTATGTTCATAGTCTGTGGGGGCATGTGTTGTGTTGTGTTTATTCACATTTCCGTGGACTCTGTTGTGGGTGTTTACTTTGGGCACTTTTACACTTCTGGGGCCGTGTCCGCTTGCAGGGCTCGGCCTACGGACACGCCCCCTACTGTCTTACATGGACCGTGTTAGACTTAGGTGTGATTCAGCATGCTCTCATGAATATGCAGAGCATGCTGACATCACTCCGTTTAACTGCAGCCACCGTGTAAGAGTTATAACTCTTACACGGAGGCTTCGTGAATCCTTGCCCATGTCTATATAAGGCATTTTTTTATTTTTAATCAAGATATATCTTTATTAAATTATCACTTATGACACAGTCAATCATAAATTTATATAAATGAAAACAAATCATACTAAAAAAATCCCGGTTGCAAGCATTTTACATAACGAACCATACCAACATAATTCTACTTGCAAACATTATACATATAATCTATCCAATCATTGTCAGTCAAACATTACATAGCTCATTCAAGTCTTGCCTTCTTTTAAACCTCATTTCTAACCTGTATGTAGTGTTCCCACAATTCCCATTTTTTCCTATCTAAATTGTTTCTATACTCTTCTAAGACTCCAAATTCCAGTTGTTTTATCTCTGTTACTATATTCACTACTTCTAGTACTGTTAGTTTAGACTCTTGAGTTCCATTTCTTAGTAATTACTAGTTTGGCAGCCACAATAATTAGACTCAGCAAGGCCTTACTGTGCCTAAGCAATTCTGATACTGTATCACAGCTCAGAAAAATAATTTCCCTAGTTACACCAATTTGCTCACACAGTATCTCCAACAGTGAAGTCTGCAAGGAATCCTTAAAATCTGCCAACTCAATAAAGTCCCAGTAAATATGTTCTAAATTACCTCATTCTTACCCATCATACATCCAACATTTCCTGTCTACCTGAGGACAGATTCACTGGAGACTACCTGAGGCATAATAATATCTCTGTAAACATTCCCAAGCAAAAATCCTAAATCTTCTAAATTTCGTTGCATATTTGACACGCATACATATATCGTCCCATTGTTTCTTTGGGAACTGCTTAGCCAGTCTCTCTTCCCAGTCCTTTCTAACCTCCTCTGATTGATTCTTAAAATAATCATGCAATATTTTACATGCTCTACTAATAATGCCCCATTGTCATGGCATCTTCTGCTCTAGATTGTATTAAAAACTCTAGCAGTGTTGGTCTTTCATTTAGCACCATATCTCTCAACTGTACAGATTTTCACAGAATGTCCAGATTTTTGCCTCATAATTTTGGTATCTGTTCCTTTCTGTCAAACAGCTGAATATTGAAGTCATTAAATAATGACACATATTTGAGTTTTAGACTCCACATCCTTCAGAAAATTCATGCTAATGCAAAACCTATTATTCTATCAACTTTCTAAGTTTATAAGAGCAATATTTAAAATCTGTCCCTATTTGGCCCCCATCATTTTAGGCTTTGTCCAGATCTGTTGCTCTAAGAGGATGAGAGGTATGTTTAGGTCCACCCTGTTTCTTTCTCTTTGTCTATACTCCAATACCAACCCTCTTTACCTAGAGGAAAACAATTTTTGTACTTACTTTCCTCACTTGTCTAGAGGAGAATATTTTTTTTTTTATTCAGGCATGTCCAAGGATCAGCTCCCAATCTTCTCTCCTGTCTATCTGATGAATCTGGGTATCTTAGGGCAATGCAACAATTGCCTCATGTACACAGACAACTCTCTCCTCCTACCACTCAACACCAGAGCATGTGAAAGATGCACTTATCTAGCCAAACTGGAGTTAAAGCTCTCGCCAACCAAGATTGAACTTGACAGTCAACAGGAGAAGGTAAACACTTGCACCACACCACAATCATCACATAATCTCACTAAACCTACACCACTAAAATCCACACATAGAAACACAAAAACATTTGCAGAGGCTCTCAGTAATAATCTGCTCAAGCAACAGAGACCTCCAAAGCAGAAACGCAAGCAACCTCCACGCCCCAACACAACCCAAATAACAAACAACCCACAGACTCAATTTGCCAATAAACCACAGCCCATAAGGCAAAACAACGTACCCAACACACTAGTCATAGGTGACTCTACAGTCAGGCACACTGATGTCTCACTCACCAGGCTAAACAAGGAGAAGGTTACTGCCAGCTGCCTGTCAGGATCCGCCACATAACCCACGCACTCAGGTCACTCCACAAGTACAAATATGACTCTGTCATTGTCCATGTTGGTGTGAATGACCTGAGACATACCTCCCTGGACTACATGAAAAGAGACATGGAAGAGCTCTCCAATCTTGTAGCCCAGGCAGGTATGACCCTAGCCTTGAGTAGCATCCTGCCATCGCCCAGAATGATACCGCAGTACAAGGACAAAATGATTGACTTCAACAATTGGCTAAGCTTCTGGTGTCACTCTAAGGGGATCCAGTATCTGTCTGCGTCGGACGACATGGTCGACAGACCACAATGCTTTGCCAGAGATGGTCTGCACCTGTCACCCCTGGGATTCCGGATACTGGCTAAGGGTCTTGCCACCCCTATAGTGGATTTTTTAGGCAAGGTTCAAATGACAAATTCACCACCATAACAGGAACAGGCAAGCAAAAACTGCGGGTAATGCTACTCAATCCTAGAAGTCTAAATCTCAAAATGCACTCACTCGAGGCACTCTTTAAAATGGAGAACATCGATGTCTGTGCAGTGACTGAGACCTGGTTCAAGGCTCTATAGAGCACCCGTGCATTAGTAGACTAACTCATACCACACTTTTCAGCCATCTAACCTGGACCAGAACACCAAAGGCGGAGGTGTGTCCATATTCATTAAGGATATCTAGACCTCCAGCCTAGTTGCGCAGCATAATGCATCTGAGGTTATCCAAGTGCTACTAACCCTGAGCAAAACTGCAATCCAAATTGTAGCTTGCTATAGATCCCTCACCATGCCCCAGGATTCCCATTCCTCTTTTCTTGATATACTGGAAAATATTAGGGTTCAACCAAACACCCTAATAAAGGGCGATTTCAGCTACCACACCATTAACTGGGAAAACGACTCATGTACCAATTCCTTCGCTCAGAGCTTTCTGGAATTCATAAACTCCAATGCCCTGGATCAACTTATCCACATCCACACCCCCACCAGGGGCAACAATATCCTACACCTAGTCGTTACCAACACGAGTGACCGGTGTTCCACACCTGAAGTCAACTCCTCATCGGTCAGATCCGACCATAAGCTAATCACCCTAGATATCTGCATCCCGCCCACACCCACCATTAAGGAAACCATGGTAAAAAAATTTCTCCAAAGCCATCTTCATGCTTCTTAAGACAGAAGTGGCAAACTTCATGACACACATGCAGATGGACAATACAGTTACGACTGCTGAATCATTCACAAATGCACTCTATAAGCACTTACACGAGTGCATGGATCGTGCTATCCCAAACAGAACCAAGACGGTATCCTCCAAAAAAAGGAAGCTAATCTGGTGGTCCCCTGCCATAAAATAATTCTAGAACAGAAGGAAGAAACTGTTGCAAAAGAGAGTACGATCCCATGAGTGGAGGAGCTCCCTGGTCAGCCTCAGTAAGAAGCTGAGATCTCTTACAAGATCCTCCAAAGCTAGCAATGAAAACAAAATCGCCACTGATTCTAAAGGCAACCACAAGGCACGCTACAGCTATGTCAAGAATCTCAATGGCAACACCCAGATCTGCTCTGAGTTGCAGCACAATGGCATGAAAATTACAGAACCAACTGATATTGCCAACATCCTGGCAGATAGATTCAGTGCTAATCTTACTCCACTCTCACCCCCTAAAAGGGCCCATATCTATACAGGAAGATAGCAGACTCCCTGTAATCACATCTATGCAGGTAAAAGCTGCACGCTCTAAATCCAAAAACACAGCATCCATGGGACCGGAGAACATCCCAGGCTGCGTTTTACATGAACTTCAGAACAAACTGGCTCCCCACCTAAGCACCATGTTCAATCATAGTCTCACATCAGGCTTTGTGTCCAATGAATGGCGCACAGCAACAGTTATCCCACTCCACAAAGGGGGAGCCACCACTAGTGCTGGGAACTATTGTCCTATTAGCCTGCCGAGCCTGGTCTGTAAGGCCATGGAACATATCATGGAATGTATGCTCACCTTTTATGTATAATATCTTTTTTGTTAAATGTATAGTTCCAGCTTTAGTCTGAAGCCCGTGCACTAGGCTAGTAATCAAGGAGCCTCAATCCACACCACTAGCATCAGGGAGGGGCATCCACATTGGGAGGATAACAAGTACAAACAGTAAATTACAATTTCCCTTAAGAGCACACAGAGATCACACTTAGTCTGGGCTGGTTTCTCCCTTTCTCTCCAGATAACCAATAAGACTCCCCACTGGCACAGCTATAGGGTTTAGATCTCAGCTCAGTGGTCAAGCCAAAACCTCCAGTACCCTCTCTCTGTACAACCAGTGCTTCGTATCCCTACCCAAGTAGCTGACAGACATACACTTTGACATTTGATTATATACAAACACACAGACACTCCTGGGGAAGGCTGGCACAGGATCACTAGCTATGCCCCCTTCTGCCCAAACTATACAGTAGCACCACCTGCCACCATCCACTACTATCAGCTACTATAAAGGCTCTTACCAAATGGTGTCCAGTTCCACTGTGAAATGTTGTTATTATCCAATTGGTAAGTATGACTGAGACATGAAGGCTTTTTAAGAGTGGCCTATACAGTATCACCAAATACATGAAAGTACCCTAAGAGCTTAAATTATCTCTACACAAAACAGCCACAGCCACAGTGCAAATGTTTAAATATATTTAATAATAAATAAACTACAAGACAACACTTATTAACTCAACACAATGACACTACAGAGTTCAAAAATCACATGAGATACTTTAAAACAACACTGTAGGATAGTCTCACATAAATATAGAAAACAGCTAGACTAATCTTGCTATTTATATCTTTCTATAACAGAAATGCTAAGAATTAAGATCCTACATACACAGTAAGGCACAATGCAGGTGAATAGTTGTCAGATTCAAAACAAAATACAAAATGCCATATCTTTCTCTCGGAGAAGGTCTTAAATTGATAATACACATTACTGAGGACTCATTTCAGATTACATCATTCTTAACACTTCTGCTGAAGTTTTCCAGGCTCTCAGAACTTAAAATTTAACATTTCTTTAAAATATGCACTTGCCAGGAAGCCACAGCAATAAAAGACACTTTACATGTGAAACTTAATAATTATCTCTGTCTTAGGACTATAAAAAGAATTTCCTGGCCCAGACATCCTGTCTCCGAGCTTGAAATCACACAAAGCTGTAAAATGCTTTACTTATCAGCTTTCTTCCAGCAGGGTGCACTGTGGTTACACATTTGAAGCTCAACACAACACAGTTTTCTTTACATTTGTGAAACAAGCCTGTGGATCATATTAATATTTACAATGACACAGAATTATTTACAAAATTCTATCTAGCTGGGCTAGCAGTCCCTCACTTTATTTACATACTCTTTGGCAGGTTACTCTTTTATACAGTTCTTTCTTGCCATCTCAATTTGAGCGTACGTCACATTTTACACAACTTTTTATTTTATTGAAAATCCTCAAACAAAAACAGAAATGCCTCCTAAACTTATTAGCTTAATAACTTCACACAAAAGTATGTACATTTTCAAAAACTGAAGTTTTACCCTCCTAAGAGGAACAAATGCTCCAGACTGACAGCCATACATACAGACTTGACATAACCTAAAAGAAAGGTTATCCATGCTAAGACACACAGTACAGCCTGTGCGTTTATTAAAGAAAAAAAACACCCTCTCTCCTTAGGCTGCTATTCCCCTTATAATATGTTTCCAATATTGTGTAGGTCCCAGAAACCTGCTCATACTTTATGAAAGTTTCATTTCCCTGCCTTAGAATCAAATGAAAGGAAAGCCCACCTACGCTACAATTTTTAAACCTGAACTTCTCACATACTTTGACTGCATTACATACCACAGACACAAACAGCTTTGTAATTTACTATGTGAAGTAATGCTGTCAACCCCAGACAGGCAATTAATCCTGCTGCTATAAAAAAGACAGAAAGCTGTAAGAGAATTTTTCAATGTCTATACTGCAGAGAGGAGGATAACCTAACATTGATTCATACTTGCTTCTTATGTGGCCATATGACATATAACAAACCAATTAAATCAGTTGGGATTTTAATGGCAGTTGTCACCTCTTCTGACAAATTTACATAAGCATTATCAGAGTAGTGAAATGCTAAGCATTACATGCTGGTTATTTATAATTCTTTATAGTGAGAGGATCTCCGGTTCAGTTCTTGGCTGGGGTGCCTTCTGTGTGGAGTCTGCATTTCCTGCTTCCATTCATGGGAGTTTCCTCCGGGTGCTCCAGTTTCCACCCACAGTACAAAGACACGAGTCTGGAGTATTTCTCCCTGGGAATCCACTGAAAATGGGCTTCATTCCAAGTGGGACTTTCCCAAAAAACAAATGTCAAATAAATAACTAAAAATAAATATATAGACCATGCTCTGCAATACACTTCCTATACATGTCAAGTACAGCACCTCACTGGCCCTTTTAAAGAGAAATCTTGACGAGTGGATGGGAAATAGAAAGTTCACCCTAGGGATCACTCCAGTGGCTCTACTTGACAGAGGCACTGGGAACCAACGTCGGGCAGCACAATGCCAGGGCACTTCTATTGGCTAGGCTTGTAAAGGCTGTAGGTCATTAGCCTAGTACACACCTTTGAACCTATGTGTGTTTGTTAGAGGCCTTTGGTTCAACGACTGGAGCCAAATGGGGTCAGCAAGTCATGTACCTGCTGGACAAAAGACTGCAGTGGATGCAGGTACTTCTCCACAGCCCTCTCAACCATTACCTCAACCAGGTCCTGAAAAGCACAAATGTCTGCATTTTCCAGGATGAGGAGAGCTTGGATGGGGAGTTTCACGTTAGAGTCTTGGCCTTCAGCAGTAACACTTTTAGATTCCCTTGGGTTAGTTTTGCTATGTCAAAAGGTTTGTCAGTTTGACTTTGCCTGAAAAAAAACATTATGAAGGAAGACAATGTTTTAGCCAATAATCAAAAGCTTAGAGAGGACAGGTGCAGACCATCCTTGGCTAAGCAACATGGTCTGTCAACAATATCCTTCTATGCTGGCAAAAACTGAATCCCCATTGAATGACACCAGAAGCTAAGCCAGTTATTAAAGTCAAGCATTATCATTTGTGAAGGCAGAATTCTGTTCAATGAAAAACTCATACCGGTCTGAGACACATAGTCGGAGAGCTCCATAATGCCATTTGTCATATTATCCATGGAGGTATGTCTCAGGACATTTATACCCATGTGGACTATGACTGAATCCTACTGGTACTTGTGGTCCAGTGACCTGAGTGCATGAGTGGTCTGGTGGATCCTGGTCCCTGATAGACAAGTGACCATGTCTTTCTCCTTAATGAGCCTGGTGAGTGGGACATGTGTGCGTCTCACAATGGAGTCTCCTATAACTAAAACATTAGGTTGTGGGGTGACTTGCCTTATGCCCTCTGAAGTGGAGGTTCTGTGAGATGTGGTTGTGTGTGTTGTGGTGGGTGCTGTTTGGTAGAATGCTTTTACAGTTTCTGAGGATATCTGCTGTAGGTTCAATGTCTGGGAGGTCTTTGGGGTTTAGGAAGATTACTTTTTAATGATTCAGCATAAGGGGATTTGTGTGTGTCTGATCCATATTGTGCATGGTGGGTGTAGTATGTGCATTTCTGACAATCAGGTTGGTATTATGAGTGCTTATATGCGAGAGCTTTTCTTCCACTAACATTGATATGATGTGACAGTTGTATTTATACACTTTAAGAAAAAGTTAGTTGTCTGTAAACATAAAACAATTGCTACATTGCCTTAGGATGCCCATATTCACCTTAATTACTGCAGAGAAAGCAGGAAAGTTCATATCCATGGTTACTGTCCCTCTTTAGGTAACCGGTAGGTTGTTGCAGGAGAACAGAGTAGTAAAAGGAGTATCTACACCAAAATGCATGGGACAGTGCTTGCCCTTGCCTTGTTCAAATTGGCTTTATGCAACCAAATGAAAGGGAAGACTGAAGACTGATGTTATAGAGAAATTATTAATTGGACAGTGCAGTGATGCAGAAGTAGTGTTGTCGCCTGACAGCAAGATATTCACTAGTTCAATTCTCAGCTGGGCTGCCTGCTGTACAGAGTCTGCATGTCCTCCCTGTGTTGATGTGGGTTTCCTCTGGGTGCTCTGGTTTCCTCTCACAGTACAAAGACATGTGTCTAAAGTGTTTCTCCCCGGGCCTCAGCTGAAAATTGGCTTTGTTCCAATTCAGACTTTTCTGGTAAAAACATGTTAATAAAATTAGGATGATTTAAATGTAGCATCAGAGATTTCTGTGACATTTAGAGAAAAGTGAGAAAACTTTTTGGTTGTAAAATATCAAAGCATTTACAATTTTCCAACCCCCATGGGCAGGACAGAATGGCCCAAATAAAGATTGCTCTACAACTAGACACACTGATATGGTCTATAAAAGATCTTTTATGCTTTCTTGTGATATCTTTCCAGAAATGTATGCTGATCTGGAACACAGATGAAAGGTATGACACACCCAACTACTTTGAGTCAGTCCTTACACATTATGTTCTATTCCTCTCAACAGTAATAACATTTAGATGTACATGATGCAGTAATGATCATTTACTGCACTGAGAGTTGTCAAACCTCAAGATGAAAGTGTGGGGGAAGGTAAGTCAATTCCTTTAGAACTACAAAAGAATCCTTTTACAAAAGCCTGCTATTTAACATATTTTTTCTGGAAGCAGCTAGCAGCTATGTATAACACAGAACAGGCTCTGAGAAACACATAAATGAGACTCAGTCAAGGAAATATAGAAGCAGTTCTGTTACAGAAGGTGTCTTAGATGACAGTGTTTCACACTGCAGCCATTCTATCTTAATGGCACAAGAAAACACCACTTCCTTATGCCTTGCATGATTCATATCAACAGGACATGAAATGTATTCTGGGAAGAAGGAATGAAAGCAAGAAAACAAGATCACATTACCTTGGCAGGCCTCATCAACCCTCAATTTGTGGGAAACCATTACAATTTTTAAAAGAAGCATCTGGAACGATGCTGAGCCATTGCTATTATTTCTAACTTGCAGTTTTCCTTTAAGTGCTGTCTAGTTTTGTCTTATCTTTATAGCTCTCTCAGCTGGGAAAACACTTGAATGCTTTCAGAAAACATTTTCTCCCCACCATTTCTATTTATCAGATTGCCTGCTAGAGACATGAAAGCCAGACACAAAACTGTTTACTAGAAAAAATCCTTAAAATATTCAAAATTCTTTTCCATTTACTTGTCGCCTAAAATTTGTTAGTAGATTAAGCTAATGGCCTTAACACAGTCACTACCCTATGCAAAAATAAGAAAAAGCACACTAATTTTTCTTTAATCATGCATTTTTAACCAGATCTTTTTTATATATATTGCAGTGCCTTCATTTCTTAAAACTGAACAAGGAGAAAGAGAGAAGAAGCAGGAAAAAAAGAAACAGGAGTACCTATTTACATTAGTATCCGCTTTACACTTATAAATAACTGAAAAAACTATACTTTATAACATGAAAAGAAAATCATGCACTACTTAAATAGTGGTTTGAAGAAAAAATTGGTTTTACTTAAACTTAACTTTCTTCATCATCTTCCCATCTTCTGAGTATTTTTCTGAACATTGATGACATGAAGTAGGGAATATGCTTTGAAGTCCCCTACAAGTTGAACAAAGTCCAAAAGTTCAATATTTTCAGATTTTCTTCTGTCATGTTTCTCAACTGTAATTGTTGCTCTGTAATCCTAAATGTGTCAATTTCCAAGTGATTGATTTTATTCTCCCAACTAATGATGAGGTTGGGCATATGCTTTAGTCACCTACAAGTTTAACAAAGTCAAAAAATTCCAATGTTTCCAGATTCTCTTGCTCTATTCATTTCACATCCATCTCCCAAACCCAGTCTCTGCTTCAGTTCCAACATAGTCCCAATACATCTATTCAACTCTTGTGCTGTTTTTCCATCTCTCAAGCATTTTGCATCAAAACACTGGAAAAGGTTTCACTAGTGTAGTTTCTCTGTGGTCTTCATTACCAGAAGAACAAGAAGCAGAATCTCCTTCAGTTTCACAGCTCACTTTTTGTTGGACAAACTTTTGTATTTCTTCCTTGGCATGTACTTCATCAAAAAATTACTTATTCCTTCATCGAGTGTAAGAGTTAGCCAAGAGGGAAATAACTCAGGAGTGGTTTGAGAGTTTTTCCCTGTTTTCTGCCCTAGCCCCTGCACAAACCCAGTAACAACTTATTGGTGGGGCATGCACTACCCCTCATGCAATTAGATGACATCAGCAGGACTACCCTATCAAACACATGCATTACTGTACAGCTGTTTCTCTGTTTCCACCAGGGAAGTCAACCCATGCGAGTGCGCCGAGAGTATGTGAAACATACCCCATGGATGGATACACCCATCCTCCCTGCCTACACAAAAAAACATCAGAGTCACTACTTAAACCTGGGTCATATGGCCTACAGAGAAGTCTTTATCCATTTATGCCACCAACACAGGCATCTAAGCAGCAAATTTAACAAACTGTACAAGTATAAGAAAGTAAGGAAGGATTACACAGTTAATTTCTATTTCTTGCCTGCCTCATCACTTCTCATTTTCCTGACCACATATCTGTGATCACTAAACAATCAGCACTGACAAATATTTGCTAATACTTCTCATGAACAGATATAAAGGATTATGAACAGGTCTCCAATCATAACCACAATGTTGTGTGTTTAAGATACAGATGTCAAGAAATTCAACTTGAAGGCAAAATTTGTGACTTGAATCTTGACATCCATGTTCACAACAAACATCCATAATCGCACTGATCATAATTCTTTTGTAGTACACAGAGCTTCACCTGCTCCCATTTAGTACAAAAGCAAAAACAAGGGGAAAGAAGTGCAGTAGTGGTCTTTACAACTTAGAAAGCAGTAACACAACAACCATTATTACACAAAGGGTAACCAGCTGAGAAGAGCACTAACAAGCCAGTAAATACTTCAGCTGGACTTGAAAAAAAAAAGGCAGAATAAAGCGCTTAATGGTTTCCTGACACATTTCTGTTGTAGCCATGGAGCACTGAAGTGATAAAGACCTTGTTAAGCACCCTTCTGATCTCAGAAAGGTGCTTAACAAGCTTGGCCTTTACTGATTTTGAAGCATGATACTGGTGCTCCATGTAGTACAAGAATTTTCATTCATTTATCTTAATAACTTTAAGATTTGAAGCTGCAAATAATCTGTTCAGAGTATGCCTCAAAAATGACAAAATACAGGTCTGAAATCTATCTATGTTCTCATCCCTGGAAGTTAGTCTGACTCCGTGCCAGAGAGGAAGAATATCACAACAATTAAGAGACTGTGGTTTAGCCTACAACATTAAAATCCATTTCCTTTTGATGTAAGCCACTTGTAAACTTCTGGAATACTCTAAGATCGTTAAGGTATGAAAACTGCAAACAGCTGGTGTAAACTGTGTACTAACATTTTTCCTGTGCTTTCCAACATTTCTTTGCTTACCTGTATCTAGAGTTCCCTGGGAAACTGGTTTCCTGCTGGAAGGAAGTAGATCAGTCTCTGGCACATACTGTTCTGAAATGGGTGGAGACACTACCAGTTCAGGAGCAATGGTACCTGTTTATCAGCATAAAGAAGAAATTCATTGATTAGGGTAAGAGTGCATCAGTGTAAAGCTGCTTTCTATGCCTATCTACGAGATAAGATATAAAATAATACGGGAACTTAGAACGCAAGCTATTTTAACTTATTTGAGTATTTACCCAAGATTCATGAAAGCATCAAATAGTATCTTTTAATTTCTTTTAGGGGAGTTTTTAAACACTATTTGGTACTCTCAGTACAGGAATCACATCCTAGAACATTACTAATACTTTACCCAAACAATGGTCAGTAATAAAGTAGTATGATAAAAACAGGCCATCTGAACAGAAGTGTAGACGTTTTTATTATCATCATACCCACATCATCAAATATCTTCAATCACTGTAATTCTGACCCCTTTTCAGGAAGAGGATGAACATGCAATCAAAAAATAAAACCCTCCTTCAAAGAAAAAAGGAGGAAACAAGTTTATCAACAAAAATCAATTCCTATAAACAAAATGTAACAAGATTAAAATGCAAAATCTAAAAAGAATAAAAGCAAAATAAACACAAACCAGCAAACTGAATTATATGCAACTCAAGACCTGAACTGCGAAAAAAACGACAGAATGAAACTATCTTAAAAGAAATTAATCAAATCCTCACTATATCAAAAACAGCTCGGAATGGCCACACGTTCATAGTAACCACACTGGTTTAGAAAGAACATTAAATTTTATCAAGCTTAATGCTTTCATCCTTCAAGCATACCGTCATTTCATCAGAAATGAGTACTACAGAACATTCACTCCCTTTAAATAAAAAAACAAATCAGATTTTCACATCTCATTACTATAAAATTGAAAAAGTACATTGCTTTCAGTTCTAATATTAAATGTATAGATGTGGGGAAAATGAATATAAAAATACAAAAACACTATTGAAAAAATTGAATAAATAATAAATATACACTACATAACTAGACAGACATTTGCTTAGGACCACCTGCTGGTTTATAACTCAGCTCTAATTTGTTTTAAAACACAATTTAAAGAAAGAAAATCATTTAAACAGGGCAAGGTAGTTGCAATTAAGCCTAAGCTGCCAAATATCTTCCCTTATTTCAGTTTTATTCTGCTAGCAGCAGCCCCGTGGGTTTAAAACAGTGTTTTCCAAAACGGCAAATTTAAATATACACAGAGTGGTACAAACCAAACTATGTCTGTATAAGCATTTTTTTATTTTTAATCAAGAAAGATCTTTATTAAATTATCACTTATGATATAGTCAATCATAAATTTATATAAATGAAAACAAATCATATTGACATCATCCAGTTTGCAAGCACAAATCACAAACCATACCTTATACATCATTTATCTACCCAATCATTGTCAAACATTACATAGCTCATTCAAGTCTTGCCTTCTATTAAACCTCATTTCTCCCCTGTATGTAGTGTTCCCAGAATTCCCTTTTTTTTCTATCTAAATTGTCCCTACACCATTCTAAAGATCCAAATTCTAATTGTTATATGTCTGTTACTATATTCACTGCTTCAAGTACAGTTGGTTTAGACTCTGAGTTCCATTTTCTAGTAACTGGTATTTCAGCAGCCAGCATAGACTCAGCAAGGCCTTACTGTGTTTAAGCAATTCCGATTCTGGGTCACAGCTCAGGAAAAATAATTTCCGTAGTTACACCAATTTGCTCACACTGTATCTCCAACAGTGAAGTCTGCAGGGAATCCTTAAAATCTGCCAACTTAATAAAGTCCCGGTAAATAGGCTCTAAATTACCTCATTCTTACCCATCATACATCCAAGATTTCCTGTCTACCTGAGGCATAATATCTCTGTAAACATTCCCAAGCAAAAATCCTAAATCTTCTAAATTCCATTGCATATTTGGCATGCATACACATACATCATCCCATTGTTTCTTTGGGAACTACTTATCCAGTCTCTCTTCCCAGTCCTTTCTAACCTCCTCTGATGGATTTTTAAAATAATCATGCAATATTTTACATGATCTACTAATAATGCCCTTTTTCATAGCATTTTCTGTTCTAGATTGTATTAAAAACTCTAGCACTGTTGGTCTTTCATTTAGCACCATATCTCTCAACTGTACAGATTTTCACAGAATGTCCAGATTTTTGCCTCATAATTTTGTTATGTTCCTCCTAAAAGCTGTTCCTTTCTGTCAAATAGCTGAAGATTGAAGTCATTAAATAATGACAAATATTTGAGTTTTAGACTCCACATCCTTCAGAAAATTAATGCTAATGCAAAACCTATTATTCTATCAACTTTCTAAGTTTGTAAGAGCGATATTTAAAATCTGTCCCTATTTGGCCCCCATCATTTTAGGCTTTGTCCAGATTTGTTGCTCTAAGAAGTTGAGAGGTATGTTAGCTCCACCCTGTTTCTTTCTCATTGTCTATACTCCAATATCAACCCTCTTTACCTAGAGGAAAACAGTTTTTGTACTTACTTACTTTCCTCACTTGCTTAGAGAAAAACAGCTCTTATACTCACTTTCCTCACTTGTCTAGAGGAAAACAGTTTTTTTATTCAGGCATGTCCAAGGATCAGCTCCCAGTGTTCTCTCCTGTCTATCCGATGAATTTGGGCATCTTAGGGCAATGCAACAATTGCCTCATGTACACAGACAACTCTCTCCTCCTACCATCCAACACCAGAGCCTGTGAGAGATGCACTTATCTAGGCAAACTGGAGGTAAAGCTCTCGCCAACCAAGACTGAACTTGACAGTAAAGAGGAGAAGGTAAACACTTGCACCACACCACAATCATCACATAGTCTTACTAAAACAACACCACTAACATCCACACATAGAAACACAAAAACATTTGCAGAGGCTCTCAATAATTATCTGCTCAAGCAACAGAGACCTTCAAAGCAGAAACGCAAGCAACCTCCACGCCCCAACACAACCCAAATAACAAACAGCCCACAGACTCAGTGTGCCAATAAACCACAGCCCATAAGGCAAAACAACGTACCCAACACACTAGTCATAGGTGACTCTATAGTCAGGCACACTGATGTCTCACTCACCAGGCTAAACAAGGAGAGGGTTACTGCCAGCTGCGTGTCAGGACCCGCCACATAACCCACGCACTCAGGTCACTCCACAAGTACAAATATGAATCTGTCATTGTCCATGTTGGTGTGAATGACCTGAGGCATACCTCCCTGGACTACATGAAAAAAGACATGGAAGAGCTCTCCGATATTGTAGCCCAGGCAGGTATGACCCTAGCACTGAGTAGCATTCTGCTATCGCCCAGAATGATACCGCAGTACAAGGACAAAATTATTGACTTCAACAATTGGCTAAGCTTCTGGTGTCACTCTAAGGGGATCCAGTATCTGACTGCATGGGATGACATGGTCGACAGACCACGATGCACCTGACACCCCTGGGATTCCGGATACTGGCTAAGGGTCTTGCCACCCCTATAGTGCCTTTTTTAGGCAAAGTTCAAATGACACATTCACCACCGTAACAGGCAAGCAAAAACTGCGGGCAATGCTACTCAACACTAGAAGTCTAAATCTTAAAATGCACTCACTCGAGGCACTCCTTAAAATGGAGAACATTGATGTCTGTGGAGTGACTGAGACCTGGTTCAAGGCTCTAGAGAGCACCCGTGCATTAGTAGACTATAATTCATACCACACTTTTCAGCCATCTAACCTGGACCAGAACACCAAAGGCGGAGGTATGTCCATATTCATTAAGGATATCTAGACCTCCAGGCTAGTTGCACAGCATACTGCATCGGAGGTTATCCAAGTGCAACTAACCTTGGGCAAAACTGCAATCCAAATTGTAGCTTGTTACAGATCGCTCACCATGCCCCAGGATTCTCATTCCTCTTTTGTTGATATACTGGAAAATATTAGAGATCAACCAAACTCCCTACTAAAGGGCGATTTCAACTACCACACCATTAATTGGGAAAACGACTCGTGTACCAATTCCTTCGCTCAGAGCTTTCTGGAATTCATAAATTCCAATGCCCTGGATCAACCTATCCACACCCCCACCAGGGGCAACAATATCCTACACCTAGTCATTACCAACATGAGTGACCGGTGTTCCACACCTGAAGTCAACGCCTCGTTGGTCAGATCCGACCATAAGCTAATCACCCTAGATATCTGCATCCCGCCCCCACCCACCATTAAGGAAACCATGGTAAAAATTTTCTCCAAAGCCAACTTCATGCTTCTTAAGACAGAAGTGGCAAACTTCATGACACTCATGCAGATGGACAATACAGTTACGACTGCTGAATCCTTCACAAATGCACTCTATAAGCACTTACACGAGTGCATGGATCGTGCTATCCCAAAGAGAACCAAGACGTTATCCTCCAAGAAAAGGAAGCCAATCTGGTGGTCCCCTGCCATAAACAAACTGTAGAACAGAAGGAAGAAACTGTTGCAAAAGAGAGTAAGATCCCATGAGTGGAGGAGCTCCCTGGTCAGCCTCAGTAAGAAGCTGAGATCCCTTATAAGATCCTCCAAAGCTAGTAATGAAAACAAAATCACCACTGATTCTAAGGGCAACCACAAGGCATGCTATAGCTATGTCAAAAATCTCAATGGCAACATCCAGATCTGTACTGAGTTGCAGCACAATGGCATGAAAATTACAGAACCAAATGATATTGCCAACATCCTGGCAGATAGGTTCAGTGTTAACTTTACCCCACTCTCACCCCCTAAAAGAGCACATATCTATACAGGAAGATAGCAGAATCTCTGTAATCACATCTATGCAGGTAAAAGTTGCACGCTCTAAAAACAAAACCACAGCATCCATGGGACCGGACAACATCCCAGGCTGCGTTTTACACGAATTTCAGGACAAACTGACTCCCCACCTAAGCACCATGTTAAACCATAGTCTCATATCAGGCTTTGTGCCCAATGAATGGCGCACAGCAACAGTTATCCCACTCCACAAAGGGGGAGCCAGCACTGATGCTGGAATCATCGCCCTATTAGTCTGAGGAGCCTGGTCTGTAAAGCCATAGAACACATCATGGAACATATGCTCACCTTTTATGTATATCTTTTTTGTTAAATGTATAGTTCCAGCTTTTGTGTTACACACATATACTCTCTGAAGCCCATGCACTAGCCTAGTAATTAAGGAGCCTCAATCCTCACCACTAGCACCAGTGAGGGGCATCCACATTGGGAGGATAAACAAGTACCCACAGTAAATTACAATTTCCCTTAAGAGCACACAGAGATCACAGTCAGTCTGGGCTGGTTTCTCCCTTTCTCTCCAGATATCCAATAAGACTCCCCACTGGCACAGCTATAGGGTTCAGAGCTCAGCTGAGTGATCAAGCCAAAACCTCCAGCACACTCTCTCTGTCCAACCAGTGCTTCGTGTCCCTGCCCAAGTAGCTGACACACATACACTTGGACATTTGATTATATACAAACACACAGACACTCCTAGGGAAGGCTGGCACAGGATCACTAGCTATTCCCCTTTCTGCCCAAACTATATGGTAGCACCATCTGCCACCAACCACTACTATCAGCTACTATAAAGACCCTTACCAAAGGGTGTCCAGTTCTATTGTGCAATGTTATTATTATCCAACTGGTAAGTATGACTGAGACTTGAAGGCTATTTAGGAGTGGCCTATACAGTATCACCAAATACATGAAAGTATGCTAAGAGCTTAAATTATCTCTACACAAAATAGCCACAGTGCAAAGGTTTAAATATATTTAATAATAAATAAACTACAAGACAACACCTATTAACTCAACACAATGACATTACAGACTTCAGAAATCACATGAGATACTTTAAAACAACACTGTAGGATAGTCTCGCATAAATATAGAAAACAGCTAGACTAATCTTGCTATTTCTATCTTTCTCTAAGAGAAATACTAAGAATTAAGATCCTACATACACAGTAAGGCACAGTGCGGGTAAATAGTTGTCAGATTCAAAACAAAATACAAAATGCCATATCTTTCTCTCGGAGAAGGTCTTAAATTGATAATACACATTACTGATGACTCATTTCAGATTACATCATTTTTGACACTTCTGCTTAAGTTTTCCAGGCTCTCAGAACTTAACATTTAACATTTCTTTAAAATATGCACTTGCCAGGAAGCAACAGCAATAAAAGACACTTCACATGTGAAACTTAATAATTATCTCTGTCTTAGGGCTATAAAAATAATTTCCTGGCCCAGACATCCTGTCTCCGAGCTTGAGATCACACACAGCTGTAAAATGCTTTACTTATCAGCTTTCGTCCAGCAGGGTGAACTGTGGTTAAATTTTTGAAGCTCAACACAACACCGTTTTTTTTACATTTGTGAAACAAGCCTGTGGATCATATTAATATTTATAATGACACAGAATTATTTACAAAATTCTATCTAGCTGGGCTAGCAGTCTCTCAATGTATCACATACTCTTTGGCAGGTTACTCTTCTATACAGTTCTTGCCATCTCAAGTTGAGCATACGTCACATATTACACAATGTTTTATTTTATTGAAACTCATCAAACAAAAATAGAAACACACTACCAATGCCTCCTAAAATTATTAGCTTAATATCTGCACACAAAAGTACGTACATCTTCAAAAACTGAAGTTTTACCCTCCTAAGATGAACAAATGCTCCAAACTGATAGCCATACATACAAACCTGACATAACCTAAAAGAAAGGTTATCCATGCTAAGACACATGGTACAGCCTGTGCTTCTATTAAAGGAAAAAAACACTCTCTCTCCCCTTAGGCTGCTATTCTCCTTATAATAAGTTTCCAATATTGTGTAGGTCCCAGAACCCTGCTCATACTTTGTGAAACTTTCATTTCCTTGCCCTGGAATCAAATGAAAGGAAAGCCCACCTACCCTACAATTATTAAAGCTGAACTTCTCACATACTTTGCAGACAAATTTATATCTGACTATATTACATACCACAGACACAAACAGCTCTGTAATTTACCCTGTGAAGTAATGCTGTCAACCCTAGACAGGCAATTAATCCTGCTGCTATACAAAAGACAGAAAGCTGTAAGAGAATTTTCCACTGTCTTTACTGCAGAGAGGAGGAGAACTTAACATTGATTCATAACTGCTTCTTATGTGGCCATATGATCCATAGCAAAACAAACCAATTAAATCAGTTGGGATTTAAAGGCAGTTGTCACCTCTTCTGACCAATTTACATAAGCATTATCAGAGTAGTGAAATGCTAAGCATTAAATGCTGGTTATTTATAATTCTTTATACTGAGAGGTTCTCCGGTTCAATTCTTGGTTGGGGTGCCTTCTCTGCAGAGTCTGCATGTCCTGCCTCCATTCATGGGAGTTTCCTTTGTGCTCCGGTTTCCACTCACAGTAAAAAGACACGAGTCTGGAGTATTTCTCCCTGGGCATCCACTGAAAATTGGCTTCATTCCAAGTGGGACTTTCCCAATAAACAAATGTTAAATAGATAAATAAAAATAAATACATAGACCATGCCCTGGAATACACTTCCTATACATGTTAAGTACAGCACCTCACTGGCCCTCTTAAAGGGAAATCTTGATGAGTGGATAGGAAATAGAAAGTTCACCCTGGGGATCACTCCAGTGGCTCTACTTGACAGAGGCACTGGGAACTAAAATCGGGCAGCACAATGCCAGGGTACTTCTATGCGCTAGGCTTGTAAAGGCTGTAGGTCATTAGCCTAGTACACAGCTATGAACCGATGCGTGTGTGTTAGAGGCCTTTGGTTCAATGACTGGAGCCAAATGGGGTCAGCAAGTCATGTACCTGCTGGAGGAAAGACTGCAGTGGATGCAGGTACTTCTCCACAGCCCTCTCAACCATTACCTCAACCAGGTCCTGAACAGCACAAATGTCTGCATTTTCCAGGATGAGGAGAGCTTGGACGGGGAGTTTCACGTTAGACTCTTGGCTTTCAACAGTAACACTTTTAGATTCCCTTGGGTTTGTTTTGCTATGTCAAAAGGTTTGTCAGTTTGTCTTTGCCTGAAAAAGGCATTATGAAGGAAGACAATGTTTTAGCCAATATTCAAAAGCTTAGAGAGGACAGGTGCAGACCATGCTTGGCTAAGCAACATGGTCTGTCAACAATATCCTTCTATGCTGGCTAAAACTGAATCCCAATTGAATGACACCAGAAGCTAAACCAGTTATTAAAGCAAGCATCATCATTTGTGAAGGCAGAATTCTGTTCAATGAAAAACTCATACCGGCATGAGACACATAGTCAGAGAGCTCCATAATGTCATTCGTCATATTATCCATGGAGGTAAGTCTCAGGACATTTATACCCATGTGGACTATGAATGAATCCTACTGGTACTTGTGGTCCAGTGACCTGAGTGCATGAGTGGTCTGGTGGATCTTGGTCCCTGATAGCAAATGACCATGACTTTCTCCTTACTGAGCCTGGTGAGTGGGACATGTGTGCGTCTCACAATGGAGTCTCCTATAACTAAAACTTTAGGTTGTGGGGTGACTTGCCTTATGCCCTTTGAAGTGGAGGTTCTGTGAGATGTGGTTGTATGTGTTGTGGTGGGTGGTGATTTGTAGAGTGCTTTTAGGGTTGCTGTAGGTTCAATGTCTGGGTGGTCTTTGGGGTTAAAGAAGATTACTTTTAATGACTCAGCATACGGGGATTTATTTGTGTCTGATCCATATTGTGCATGGTGGGTGTAGTATGTGCATTTCGGACAATCAGGTTAGTATTATGAGTGCTTATATGTGAGAGCTTTGTTTCCGCTGACATTGATGTTATGTGACAGTTGTATTTATACACTTTAAGAAAAAGTTTTCTATAAAAATAAAACAATTGCTACATTGCCTTAGGATGCCCATATCCACCCTAATCACTGCAGAGAAGGCAGGAAAGTTCATATCCATGGTTATTGTCCCTCTTTAGGTAACTGGTAGGTTGTTGCAGGAGAACAGAGTAGTAACAGGAATATCTACACCAAAATGCTTGGGACAGTGCTTGCCCTTGTCCAAATTAGCTTTATGCAACCAAATGAAAGGGAAGACTGATGTTATAGAGAAATTATTAATTGGACAGTGCAGTGATGCAGCAGTAGTGTTGTCGCCTCACAGCAAGAGGTTCACCAGTTCAATTCTCAGCTGGGATGCCTTCTGTACAGAGTCTGCATGTCCTCCCTGTGTTCGTGTGGGTTTCCTCTGGGTGCTCCGGTTTCCTCTCACAGTACAAAGACATGTGTCTGGAGTGTTTCTCCCTGGGCCTCAGCTGAAAATTGATTTAATTTCAATTCAGACTTTTCTGGTAAACAAATGTTAAATAAATAATATAGTATCAAAGATTTCTGTGACATTTAGAGAAAAGTCAGAAAATTGTTTGGTTGTAAAATACCAAAGCATTTACAATTTTCCAACCCCCCCGGACAGGACAGAACGGCCCAAATGAAGACTGCTCTACAACTAGACACATTGATATGGTTTATAAAAGATCTTTTATGCTTTCTTGTGATATCTTTCCAGAAATGTATGGAGATCTGGAACACAGATGAAAAGTAAGACGCACCCACCTACTTTGAATCAGTCCTTACACATTATATATTCTATTCCACTCAACAGTAATAATAGTCAGATGTACATGAAGCAGTAATGATCATTTACTGCACAGAGAGTTTTCAAACCTCAGGATGAAAGTGTGGGGGAAGGTAAGTCAATTCCTTTAGAACTACAAAAGAGTCCTTTTACAAAAGCCTGCTATTTAACATATTTTTTCTGGAAGTAGCTAGCAGCTATGTATAACACAGAACAGGCTCTGAGAAATACATAAATAAGGCTCAGTCAAGGAAATATAGAAGCAGTTCTGTTACAGAAGGTGTCTTAGATGACAGTGTTTCACACTCCAAGTCATTCTATCTTAATAGCACAAGAAAACACCACGTCCTTATGCCTTGCATGATTCATATCAACAGGACTTGAAATGTATTCTGGGAAGAAGGAACAAAAGCAAGAAAACAAGATCACATTACCTTGGCAGGCCTAGTCAACCCTCATTTTGTGGGGAACCATTACAATTTTTAAAAGAAGCACCTGGAATGATGCTGAGCCATTAAAAGGGTTAAAAAAACAAAAATACAATGAAAACATTTTGTCTTTCTAACCTGCGGTTTTCCTTTAAGTGCTGTATAGTTCTGTCTTATCTTTATAACTCTCTCAGCTGGGAAAACACGAATGCTTTCAGAAAACATTTTCTCCACACCATTTCTATTTATCAGATTGCCTGCTAGAGACATGAGAGCCAGACACAAAACTGTTTACTAGAAAAAAGCCTTAAAATATTCAAAATTAATTTTCATTTATTTTTCTCCTAAAACTTGTTAGTAGATTAAGCTAATGGCCTTAACACAGTCACTCCCCTATGCAAAAATAAGAAAAAGCGCACACATTTTTCTTTAATCATGCATTTTTAACCAGATCTTTTTTATATATTGCAGTCCCTACATTTCTTAAAACTGAACAAGGAGAAAGAGAGAAGAACCAAGAAAAAAAGAAACAGGAGCACCTATTTACATTAATATGAAAAGAAAAGCATGCACTACTTAAATAGTGGTTTGAAGAAGAAAATTGGTTTTACTTAAACTTAACTTTCTCCCTCATCTTCTGAGTATTTTTCTGAACATTGATGACATGAAGTAGGGAATATGCTTTGGAGTACCCTACAAGTTGAACAAAGTCCAAAAGTCCAATATTTTCAGATTTTCTTCTGTCATGTTTCTCAATTGTAACTGTTGCTCTGTAATCCTAAATTTGTCAATTTCCAAGTTACTGATATTATTCTCCCAACTAATGATGAGGTAGGGCATATGCTTTAGTCACCTACAAGTTTAACAAAGTCAAAAAAGTCCAATGTTTCCAGATTCTCTTCCTCTATTCCTTTTACCTCCATCTCCCAAACCCAGTCTCTGCTTCAGTTCCAACATAGTCCCAATGCATCAAATCCAGACAGAATCACAAACTTGAAATCCAAACAAAGTCCAGAAGCACAATAGCAAAACGGCACCACAGCAGTATTTTAAAATTCTTTACGAAAAATTGTGACCAAAAAGGTAAGCGCTTTCAGCTGCATAACATCAGCCTTCATCAGACAAATTTTAAAATCACTGTGGTGGTTTATAAACACCATTCTATTAAGTCATGTTAATCATTATTAATTATTCAATTAAATCCTATGCTGATATAACATTTTTAAAAAGACAGTGTATACAACTTCAAAATTTACTCAAAAAATACATATGTGCATAAATATGAACACATGCATCTGACTGAATTAATACTGATATACATAACTTATAGTATAAGTAATGAATAAATGCTTTTAATTAATGTATATCCATTATATAAATAAAATAATAGTTATGTACTTGAAATTACAACAGATGTATACTATTAAAATAGATGTATACCATTAAATTATATATATTACCTATTTATGCTCCTTAATTTTAAAATACTGGCAATAGAAATAGAATCATTTAGTCCTGGAGATTGTGTGGCATTGAGAAAAACTTGCCACCAGTACTCTTTTGATTCCAAAATTATCTTCCAAGGACCTTTTCTAGGTGATTGGAGCAATTGTTCAAGCACTACAAATTTAAATTTATGAGCTGAATATTGGGCAATATGTCTATATAAAGCATTATTATTAGATTGCCTATTTATATCATAGACATGTTCATATATTAGTTGTCTTAATTTTCGTTCGGTTTTTCCAATAAAATAAGATGAACATTCCATACATAAGGCTGCATAAACTATACCAAAGGTATTACAATTATATCTACCTTTTATTGATATGAAACTGCCATTTATTTGGACCTGCTCACATTCCAATATATATGAACAGTATTTACACATATTACATTTTTTCATAGATGCCTTATCCATAATGTGTCTGCCTGAACTGATATTACACAAATCTTTTAAATTTTTATCTCTTTTATATGTGATAAATGGTTGTGCCCCTAATAGTTTTGACAACTGAACATCTCCCTTAATAAAGGTCCAATTTTTATTTATAAGATTCTTAACATATTCCGAATCCTGTGTATAAGTCGTGATGAATGCCACATTACCTTTATTTTTAGAACATATACTATTATTATGCACTCCAATAGTTTTATTAACATTATCATTAATATCCACCACTGTTGATATATGTTGCTCAATGGTGCCTTCTTCCTGCACTTGGATAGTTATAATATCAAAATCTCCTAACAAGGGCTTATAAAATCCATTTTTTCTTTTCGCTACTACCTCATTCATTAACCCATCAACAAACTGTTTTGGATATTGTCTATTTAAAAACATATTGCCTATAAAATGGCATTCCTCTAAAAATTCATCATAGACAGAAACCATACGGGCCACTCGCACCAATTGCCCTTTTAAAACTGCTTTTTTATATGTTGCGGATGATGACTTTTAAAGTGCAAAAATGTATTAGAATATGTTTTTTTACGATGGATAGTAGCTTTTAATTTGTTACAGCTAAAATCTTTCTGTACAAAAACATCCAAATATGCAATACTATTGCTACTTACTTCATGTGTGAATACCAAAAATTCTGTAGTAGTATTTATATAGACCAAAAAATTCTCAATTGATTCCAAGGAACCTTGCCAAATGAAAATAAATAATCAAGAAAACGACTATACAATTTTATATGTTGCATGTATTCAGATGGAAATAAAAATCTGTGCTCCCATACTGCCATAATTACATTGACATATAGAGTGCCTATGGGGGAGCCAATCGCAACCCCTTTTATTTGTTTGAAATAGTGCCCATCATGATATATGTAATTATGAGACAGAACTAATTCTATTATTAATTATTAATTAAAAACATTTACTCATTACTTATATTATATGTATATCAATATTAATTCAGTCAGATGCATGTGTTCATATTTATGCACATATATATTTTTTGAGTAAATTTTGAAGTTGTATACACTGTCTTTTTAAAAATGTTATATCAGCATAGGATTTAATTGAATAATTAATAATGATTAACATGACTTAATAGAATGGTATTTATAAACCACCACAGTGATTTTAAAATTTGTCTGATGAAGGCTGATGTTATGCAGCCAAAAGCGCTTACCTTTTTGGTCACAATTTTTAGTAAAGAATTTTAAAATAGTGCTGTGGTGCCATTTTGCTATTTTGCATCTGGACTTTGTTTAGTCCCAATACATCTATTCAACTCTTGTGCTTTTTTTTCCATCTCTCAAGCATTTTGCATCGAAACACTGGAAAAGTTTTCACTAGTGTAGTTTCTCTGTGGTCTTCATTACCAGAAAAACAAGAAGCAGAATCTCCATATGTTTCACAGCTCACTTTTTGTTGGACAAACTTCTGTATTTCTTCCTTGGCATGTACTTCATCAAAAAATTACTTATTCCTTCATCAAGTGTGAGAGTTAACCAAGAGGGAAATAACACAGGAGTGGTTTGTGAGTTTTTCTCTGTTTTCTGCCCTAGCCCCTGCACAAACCCAGTAACAACTTATTGGTGGGGCATGTACTACCCCTCATGCAATTAGATTACATCAGCAGGACTACCCTATCAAACACATGCATTACTGTACACCGCTGTTTCTGTTTCCACCAGGGAAGTCAACCCATGCGAGTGTGCCGACAGTATGTGAAACACACCCCACGGATGGATACACCCATCCTCCCTGCCTACACAAAAAAAACATCAGAGTCACTACTTGAACCTGGATCATATGGGCTACAGAGAAGACTTTATCCATTTATGTCACCAACACAGGCATCTAAGCAGCAAATTTAACAAATTGTACAAGTATAAGAAAGTAAGGAAGGATTACACAGTTAATTTCTATTTCTTGCCTGCCTCATCACTTTTCATTTTCCTGACCACATATCTGTGATCACTAAACAATCATCACTGACAAATGCTTGGTAATACTTCTCATGAACAGATATAAAGTATTTTGAACAGGTCTCCAATCATAACCACAATGTTGTGTGTTTAAGATACAGATGTCAAGAAATTCAACTTGAAGGCAAAATTTATGACCTGAATCTTGACATCCATGTTCAAAACAAGCATCCATAATCGGACTGATCATAATTCTTTTGTAGTACACAGAGCTTCACCTGCTCCCATTTAGTACAAAAGCAAAAACAAGGGGAAAAAAGTGCAGTAGTGGTCTTTACAACTTAGAAAGCAGTAACACAACAACCACTATTACACAGAGAGTAACCAGCTGAGAAGAGCACTAACAAGCCAGTAAACACTTCAGCTGGACTTGAAAAAACGGCAGAATAAAGTGCTTAATGGTTTCCTGACACATTTCTGTTGTGGCCACAGAGCACTGAAGTGCTTAAGACCTTGTTAAGCACCTTTCTGATCTCAGAAAGGTGCTTAACAAGCCTGGCCTTTCCTGATTTTGAAGCATGATACTGGTGCTCCATGTAGTACAACAATTTTCAATCATTTATCTTAATAACCTTAAGATTTGAATAATCTGTAGAGAATATGCCTCAAAAATTACAAAATACAGGTCTGAAATCTATCTATGTTCTCATCCCTGGAAGTTAGTCTGACTCCGAGCCAGAGTGGAAGAATATCATGACAATTAAGAGACTGTGGTTTAGCCTACAGCATTAAAATCCATTTCCTTTTGATGTAAGCCACTTGTAAACTTCTGGAATACTCTAAGATCATTAAGGTATGAAAACTGCAAACAGCTGGTGTAAACTGTGTACTAACATTTTTCCTGTGCTTTCCTACAGTTCTTTGCTTACCTGTATCTAGAGTTCCCTGGGAAACTGGTTCCCTGCTGGAAGGAAGTAGATCAGTCTCTGTCACATACTGTTCTGAAATGGGTGGAGACACTACCAGTTCAGGAGCAATGGTACCTGTTTATCAGCATAAAGAAGAAATTCATTGATTAGGGTAAGAGTGCATCAGTGTAAAGCTGCTTTCTATGCCTATCTACGAGATAAGATATAAAATAATACAGGAACTTAGAACGTAAGCTATTTTAACTTATTTGAGTAGTTACCCAAGATTCATGAACGCATCAAATAGTATCTTTTAATTTCTTTTAGGGGAGTTTTTAATCACTATTTGGTACTCTCAGAACAGGAATCACATCCTAGAACATCACTAATACTTTACCCAAATAGTAATAAAGTAGTATGATAAAAACAGGCCATCTGAACAGAAGTGTAGACATTTTTATTATCATCATACCCACATCATCAAATATCATCAATCACTGTAATTCTGTCCCCTTTTCAGGAAGAGAAAGCAAAGGATGTTACATAAGATGAACATACAATCAACAAATAAAACCCTCTTTCAAAGAAAAAAGGAGGAAACAAGTTTATCAAAAAAATCAATTCCTATAAACAAAATGTAACAAGATTAAAATGCAAAATCTAAAAAGAATAAAAGCAAAATAAACACAAACCAGCAAAATGGTACACTGAATTATATGCAACTCAAGACTTGAATTGCGAAAAAAAAAACAACAGACAGAATGAAACTATCTTAAAAGAAATTAATCAAATCCTCACTATATTAAAAACAGCCACATGTTCATAGTAACCACACTGGTTTAGAAAGAACACCACACTGGTTTAGAAAGAACATTACATTTTATCAAGCTTAATGTTTTCATCCTTCAAACATACCGTCATTTCATCAGAACTGAGTACTACAGCACATTCACTCCCTTTAAATAAAAAAACAAATCAGATTTTCACATCTCATTACTATAAAATTGAAAAAGTACATTGCTTTCAGTTCTAATATTAAACATATAGATGTGGGGAATATGAATATAAAAATACAAAAACACTAATGAAAAAGTGAATAAATAATAAATATACACTACATAACTAGGCAAACATTTACTTAGGACCACCTGCTAGTTTATAACTCAGATGTACGTTGTTTTAAAACACAATTTAAAGACAGAAAATCATTTAAACAGGGCAAGGTAGTTGCATTAAGCCTAAGCTGCCAAATATCTTCCCTTATTTCAGTTGTATTCTGCTAGCAGCAGCCCTGTGGGTTTAAGACAGTGTTTTCCAAAATGGCAAATTTAAATATACACAGAGTGGTAAAAACCAAACTATGTCTGTATAAGGCATTTTTTTATTTTTAATAAAGAAATATCTTTATTAAATTATCACGTATGATATAGTCAATCATAAATTTATATAAATTAAAACAAATCATATTGACATAATCCAGGTTGCAAACATTTTACATCACAAACCATACCGACATAATTCTAGTTGCAAACATTATACATCATTTATATACCCAATCACTGTCAAACATTACATAGTTCATTCGAGTCTTGCCTTCTATTAAACCTCATTTCTCCCCTGTATGTAGTGTTCCCAGAATTCCCATTTTTTCTATCTAAATTGTTCCTACACTATTCTAAAGATCCAAATTCTAATTGTTACATCTCTGTTACTATATTCACTACTTCAAGTACAGTTGGTTTAGACTCTGAGCTCCATTTTCTAGTAACTGGTATTTCAGCAGCCAACATAATTAGACTCAGCAATGCCTTACTGTGATTAAGCAATTCCGATTCTGTATCACAGCTCAGAAAAATCATTTCCCTAGTTAACTGAATGTACTCACCCATCTTCTTTGACAGAGTAGTGTGCAGTAAATCATTAAAGTCTGCCAACTCAATAAACTCCAAGTAAATATGTTCTAAATTACCTCTTTCTTACCCATCACATATCTAACATTTGTTGTCTACCTGAGAAAAGATTCTCTGGAGTCTACTTGAGGCATAATAATATCTCTGTAAACATTCCCAAGCAAAAATCCTAAATCTTCTAAATTTTGTTGCATATTTGAGATGCATACATATATCTCCCCATTGTTTCTTTGTGAATTGTTTATCCAGCGTCTCTTCCCAATCCTTTCTAACCTCCTCTGATTTTTAAAGTAACCACGCAACATTTTACAAACTCTACTAATTATTCCTATTTTAATGGCAGCTTCTGTTCTAGATTCTTCTAAAAACTCTAGCACTGCTGGTCTTCGTTTAGGACTCCCCTATTTTTTTTTCTTTGCCTATCCTCCAAGATCAAGCCTTGATAGGGAAGATAATCTCTAACCTGCAGTCCAAATAAATTCTTAATGTCTTCCCATGCTATTACCTATCCCTGTCTAGTTATTTGCTCCCAATACCTTGGTTCCTTTGCCAGTTTTCTCCAATAAATTCCAGCCCTCTCTTGCCTATACTCTGTATCCCAATTTGCATTCATCCCTACCTGCAGAATCTCCTTTTTCCATTTCCATTTTGGCTTAGTTCTTAGAATACTTTGCTACTTTACGATTATAAAATTGTATATTATAACTGTTATTCTCCTTAAAGGTCTACATTCAAAATCCCACTCTCCTTGTTTCTTGAGCTTCCGTTTCATCATCTCTTTACATTTGACTTGTAGCTTTCTGCTTCTGATTTGTGTTGCTCTGAAATACCACTTCAAATCTGGTAATCCCAGTCTGTCCTGTTCTATTGGAAGAATAAGTCTAACCCAATTGACCTTTCCTGTCTTCCCCTCCCAGATAAAATCTTTTAGCTCTTTATTACTTGCAATCCACAATTTCTTCTCTGGTTGATAAAAACATGCTTGACATCTGTATAAGACTAATGAGACTAATAACATTTTAAATGATTGTTATATCGATATTGATAGTAAGACACAGAGATAAAACTTTCTCAGTTTTTGTATTTTTTGTTTAGCCTCTTCCCACATACCCTTACCTGCTACACCTGAATCATTTTTAATCCATACTCCTAAACACTTCACTTTCTCATATCCTCATAAATATGGACATGGCTAAACCAAATTGTATGGGGTACATAATTTACCATTATTGCCTTTGAGCTTTATTAATTTTATATCCCAAGAATATTTAAAACTGTCTCAATATGTTCCAGAAGACTGTAATGTCCCTTTCTGGTTTTGTCAGGTATAAAATACTAGCCAGTTTTTCTTGACTACCATACAAATTACATCCTTAAATTTCTGAGTCCCTTCTATTTTTTTGCCAGTGGTTCTAAATATAATGCAAATAACAAAGGGGAGAGAGGACACCCCTGAGAGGATCCCATCCACTTTAATTTTCACCTCCGATCCCTCACACAGCCTCCCAAACAACCTTGTAATTTTATCAAGGAATGCAAATGCTTCCATTGCTCTGTCCATAACGTTCCAGCTTACTCTGTCAAATGTTTTCGCTGCATCAAGACCCACTAACAGCAGTGGTACTTTCTTACATTCTGCTTCCCTCTGGATCATCACTGTTCTGTTAATGTTGTCAAATGTTTCCCTCCTCTCCACAAAACCATACTAATCTATATCAATTTTGGCATCAGTTTTATCATTCTTTTACTCATTATAAACAAACATTTTGTAATCATGGTTTAGTATTCAAATGGGCCTGTATGAAGTTGAACTTAATGGATCTTTATCCTCTTTAGGTACTACATTTACCAGTTTCTTCCAGGAAGACTGTACTTCTCTTAAAATACTGTTAAACAAATCCTTCCAGATCTTTATCGGTTTTTCCCTCCTAGCTTGCAAACTTCCATAGGAATTCCATCTATTCCTGGGGACTTTCATGTTGACTGATTATTCATCACTATTTTTATTTCATCTCCTTCTATCCTAACTGTTAGTAATTGAGCCTTCTCTTCCTCTAACCTTGGTATACTTAATTCTTCCATAAACTTTTCCATTTGTACGTTTTATTGATTTCCATATTTCTCTGCTTTACACGGACCTTCACAGAATTTCTAAAATAGTTCTAATACTTCCACATGATCCCTTGTTTTCTTCCTTTTAATAGGTTCTCTAAGCTTGCTGACAGCCCTTTCTACTTTCTGCTGCCTGACTTGTTCTGCTACAAGTTCTTGTGCTCTAGAGTTATTATCAAACAGTTGCTTAACACCAGCCTTTCTAAACTCATGCATATTGTCGAGGTAATCCCTTATTTTCTGTTTAGCATTCTGCACTTGCTCCTCTTTCTTCTGTGAGAATCCAACTATTTCACAAAACCTTAACATGTCAGTCCCTCTAAATATTTCTTGTTACTTCTTGACCATATCTCCATTTATTTTATTTCCATCCCATTTTTTAAACTCTACTTTAATTTTACCCCACTCCCTAGCTATATTTTCAGAAGAAATTTCTATACTCTCTAATACCTCCTGAATAATCTCCACTACACATTCTTTAAATTCCTTTCTTTTCAACAGATAGGTGGGAAAAGTACTAGTGTTTCATTTTTATTTCACTACTCTGCTTTTATTTTAGTTATTACTGGTGCATGATCTGAAACAGTTATTGGGTGCATATCAACACCTTCAATTAAATACACATGTTCCTGTGAAATTTAAATTCTGTCTAGCCTAGCCCAATTTTTGTATCTTGCGGAATAATATGTAAATTCACTCCAAACACCTAGTACTGAATTCACATCTTCCATACCAAATATTTTCAAAAATTTCGTAAAACAATCAACCCTCCTTTGTTATAATTTCCCTTCTGGGCCTCCCAGATAGAGCTTCACTGTTGCAAGTCAAATTCCAGTCCCCACTTATACATAAAATTCCTTCCTGAAAGCTGATAAAACTTAAGTGCTATTATAGTAGCTTTTGGTGGAATATAAATACAAGCCTCCGTAATCCTCCTCCCTTATCAGTAGCCCCTTAGTACTACAAATCTACCATTATTGCCTTTTTTAATCTCTATTACTATTACAGCTCCTCTTGCAATTACTAAACGTATGTCTGTCTTCCTCTGCCCTGAGTATTTTGCTCAATAACCATCCTGCAAACCTTTATCAAATTTACATGCTCAGTTCTTTCCAAGTGAGTCTCCTGCAGCATGCCTATTTGCACTCAATACTTTTAATGCAGTTCCCTAATCTTTCTTTTTGCATTGATCTGTGAGACCATTGATGTTTAAAGACATTAAAAAGCATCACATTCTTGAAAACTTACAATTTCTACCTTTTATGTATAACAGCTTTTTTCTTAAATGTCTAGCTCCAGGTTTTGTGTTACATGCATGCACTCTTTGGCAGGTTACTCTTCTATACAGTTGTTTCTTGCCATCTCAAACTGAGCCTATGGCACATCTTACTGAACTTTTTGTTTTATTGAAAATCCTCAAACAAAAATAGAAACACAGTCCCAATACCTCCTAAAGCCTATTAGCTTAATAATGGCACACAAAAGTATGTACATCTTCAAAAACTGAAGCTTTACACTCCAAAGAGGAACAAATGTTCCAAACTGATAGCCACACACTCTGACTTGAGATAACCTACAAGAAAGGTTATCCATGTGAAGACACATGGCACAGCCTGTGCTTCTATTAAAAGGACAAAAAACACCCTCTCCTACTGCTTAACTCAATTCTTAGGCTGCTGCTCTCCCTATAATATGTTTCCCGTATCTTGTAGATCCCAGAAACCTGCTTATATTTTACAAAACATACATTTTCTTGCCTTGGAATCAAAGGAAGGGAAGAACCACCTACCCTACAACTTTTTAAAGCTCAACTTCTCACATATTTTGCAGACAAATTTCTATCTGACTACATTACATACCACAGACAGCTATGTAGCTTACCCTGTGAGGTAATGCTGTCAACCCTAGACAGGCAATTAATCCTGCTGCTATAAAAAGAACAGAAAGCTGTGAGAGTATTTTCCACTGTATTTACTGCAGAGAGGAGGACAACTTAACATTGATTCACAGCTGCTTCCTATGTAGCCATGTGATTCGTAGCAAAACAAGCCAATCAAATCATGACAGACAGAACAGGATATGAGGAGTGCCTGGGTCCACACGGATGGGGCAACAGGAATAAAAAAGGAGAAGCTATTATAGACTTCTGTCTGGCAAATAGCTTAATAGTAGCCAACATATGGTTCAGAAAGACAGACAGTCACAAGATCACATACAAGATTAATCAACATGCAACTCAGGTAGACTTCCTCCTAGTAAGGAAAAGGTACTGGGCAGAATCCATGATTGCAAAGTCATCCCCAGTGAAACAGTCGGCCCACAGCATAAACCACTAGTTGCCACAATCAGCTGCAAGCAGTGGTCAGAGAAGGCTCTAAGGTCAACAGAGACCAGGCTGAAGACCTGAAAGTTGACTGGAATGAAAGTACAACAGTTCAAGGAGTTAGTCAGGGCTCTAGACCTCTAGATGCGGAGGAAATAGGTGGAGTTGAAAAAGAATTGCAGCGCCTAAAAACAGCATGTGTTAAGACTACAGAAAAGATATGCGGCTGAGCCAGGTATGGAAATAAGGTACATAAGGACAGCTGGTGGTGGAATGCAGAAGTCCAGGAAGTCAACAAAAGATAAAAGGAGTGCAGGAAGAAGTGGCAGACACAAAAGGCTGACCAGACTAGGAAGGACTATGGGTTGGCTAACAAAGAAGTCAAGAAAGAAGTTGAAATAGCAAAAAAATATGGCAATGGAGGCACTGTGCCAACTACTGGAAAGGGACTCAGTAAGGGGCACAAAGAAACTATATCAGGTTGCAAGGCAAATACACAAAGATAAAGAAGCTAGTCAGACACCCTTCATAAGTGATGCCAGCAACAATCTGCACAGCAGCCAAGAGGACATCAAAGGCAGATGGAAGGAGTATCTCCAGCAGCTTCTGACTGAAAAAAAACCCACAGAAGCAGTACTGCCCAGAAACAGCCTACGATGAGAGAAGAGGAGGAGCACACCCTAGAAGAAGTAAGAGCAGCACTAAGGAAGATGAAGTCAGGGAAAGCAGCAGGCTCAGAAAAGGTCACAGCAGATATGATAAAGATGCTGGGTGAGATAGGGGAGAAATAGCTCCTGAGGGTACTAACAGCAGTGTAAAGAGAAAGGCGTATCCCAGATGACTGGAGAATAAGCACACTCTTGCCAGTGTACAAGAACAAAAGGGACAGCCACAACTGTTGGCAGTACAGAGGCATCAAACACCTATCACACTGCATGAAGGTTCTGGGGAGGGTGATTGATAAAACAGATAGGCAGAGTAGCAGAATGCAAGATGGGAGATGAACAGTTTGGATTCAGATCAGGATGCAGCACAACTGACCAGATGGTTGGACTGAGACAGATACTTGAGATGAAGGGAGAGATGAGGAGAGAGTCCAACTGGGCATTCCTAGACTTGGAGAAAGCATATGACAAAGTCACATTAGTTGATCTGGGCAGTACTGTGACAGTTTTTAGTCCAAGAAACACTGGTAGAATTAGAGCAAGCTACATACAAGGACACAATGACTCAAGTATGAACAGTGTTCAGCCTCACTGAGAGGTTCTCAGTGGGTATGCGTGTACATCTGGGTTCAGCTCTGAGCCCACTGCTGTTCATATTGGTGATGGACTACATCAGCAAACAAGTTGGAGGAGATGGATCAACAAAGCTGCTGTATGCAGACGATGTGGCAGTACAGGCAGATGCTGAGCTAGAACTTCAGGAAAGGATAGGAGAATGGAATGGAATTCTGAAGGCCCATGGCATGATGGTGGTAATGGAAGCAAATTGGAGAAATCAGAAGAAGCTAAGAATACAGATAGAAGGGGATTCAAGTATCTGGGAGGAGCAGTTGAGGAGAAGGGTAGTCAGAATGGAAAGGTCTAAGCTAGAATCAGAGGGGCTGCAGCCAACTGGCATAGAGTATCAGGTGTATTCTATGACAGAAGAATGCCAAAGAAATTAAAAAGTAAGGTGCACAAGACAGTGGTGCAACCAGTACTAGTGTATGGTACAGAAACCTGGGCCGTAAAGGCAGAACAGTTGAAGAAGCTAGAGATGATGGAAAGGAAGTGCCTGAGAAAGGTGACAGGATGCACACTGTGGGACAGATGAAAAAATTAGAACATAACAGCAGAAGCCGAAGTAGCTCCAATTGCAGAAAAGATCAAAGAGAACAGATTTCAGTGGTTTGGGCACATGTGTGGAAAAGCAGAAGATAATCTGGTGAGAAAGATTTGGGACAGACAGGAAGAAGGTAAGATGAAGCGAGGACGTTAAGCAAAGAGGTGGATGGATTGTGTGAAAGAAGATCAGTGAAGTCAGGCATGAGTGTTGAAGAAGGCAGGAGTATGGCACTGAATCAAGAGAGTTGGCAACAGTTAACATGATACCCTAATCCCATATAGAAAAATGGGAAAAAGGGGCTAATGATGATGATGATGTCACCTCTTCTGAGAAATTTACATAAGCAGCATAGAGTAGAGAAATGCTAAGCTTTAAATGTTGGGTTATTTATAATTCTTTATATATTAAGATGACTAAAATGTAGCATCAAAGATTTCTGTGACATTCAGAGAAAAGTCAGAAAATATTTTTTCTTGTCAAGTATCAAAATGTTACAATTTGCAACCCCACCACCCCCATGGACAGGACGGAGCTGCCCAACTGAAGACTGCTCTGCAGAAGGAAAGACAGGGGCAGCCTTATCAACTACTTGCACTCATATGGTTTAAAAAATCTTTTAAGCTACTTTTGTGGCATCATTCCAGAAATGGATGCATATCTGGAACCCAGATCAATGGGAAGAGAGACACACTGACTTTGAGTCACTCCTTACGCATTACTTTCTGTTCCCCTCAACAGTAATAACTGTCAGCTCTACATAATGCAGCAATGATTTACTGCACTGAGTTGTCGCACCTCAACATGAAACTGTGGGGGAAGGGCAGTCAAATTCTTTAGAAATGCAAAAGAATCCCTTTGCAAAAGTCTTCTATTTAACATCTTTTTTTCTGGAAATAGCTAGCAGCTAAGTATAACATAGAACAAGCTCTGACAGACACATAAATAAGGCTCAGTCAAGGAAATATAGAAGCAGTTCTGTTACAGAAGGTGTCTTAAATGACAGTGCTTAACACTCCTGCATTCTATCTTAATAGCATGAGAAAACACCACCACTTCCTTATGTTTAGTATGATTCATATAAACAGGACTTGAAATGTATTCTGGAAAGAAGGAGTGAAAGCAAGAAAAGAAAATCACGTTACCTTGGCAGGCCCTGTCAACCACCATTTTGTGGGAAACGCATTAAAAATTGTAAAAGAAGCACCTGGAGTGATGTTGAGTCATTGAAGTAGCTAAGAAAACAAAAATATAATGAAAAAAAAATTATTTCTAAATTGGAGTTTTCCTTTATGTGCTGTCTCAACTGGGAAAACACTTGAATGCCTTCAGAAAACATTTTCTCCAATCCATTTCTCTCAATAGATTGTCTGTTAGAGACATGAGAACCAGACAGAATATGGTTTACTAGAAAAAAGCCTTACAATTTTCAAAAATCTTTTTCATTTATTTGTTTTTTTTTCTTAAAACCTGTTACTAGATTAAGGTAATAGACTTAATCCAGTCATTCTCCTATGCAACAATAATAAAAAGCAAGCTCATTTTTCTTTAATCAGTTACCCAATTTTTTTTATATACTGCAGTGCTTACATTTCTTAAATATGAACAAGGAGAAAGAGATAAGAAGCAAAAAAAGGCACAACAGGAGCACCTATTTACATTAGTATTCTCATTACACTTTAACTGAAAAAGACCACTTTATAAAATGAAAAGAAAATCATACACTACTTTAAAAGTGGTATGAAGAAAAAAATTGGTTTTACTTACAGTTAACTTTCTCCCTCCTTTTTCCCTCTCCTGAGTATTTTCCAGAACATTAATGACACCAAGTAGGCAATATAATTTGAAGTCCCCTACAAGTTTAAAAAAGTCCAAAAAAGTCCAATATTTCCTCCAGATTTTCTTCCATCATGTTTCACAAATATAATTGTTGCTCTGTAATCCTAAACTTGACAATTTTCAAGTTACTAATTCCAAACTTTTAAGACATGAAATAGGGCATATGTTTTAGAGTCACCTACAAGTTTAACTAAGTCCAAGAAAGTCTAATACTTCCAGATACTCTTGTTCTATTCCTGTTCATCTCCATCTCCAAAACCCAGTCTCTGCTTCATTTCCATCATAGTCCCAATACTTGTAGTCAACTCCTGTGCTTTTCCATCTCTCAAGCATTTTGCATTGAAACACTGGAAAACTTTTCACTAGAGCATTCCCTCCATGGTCTATTACCAGAAGAACAAGAAGCAGAATCTCCTTATGTTTCACAGCTCACTTTTTGTTGGACAAGCTTTTGAACTTCTTCCTTAGCATGTACTTCATCAAAAAATTACTTATTCCTTCATCAAATGAGAGTCAGCCAAGAGAGAAATACTTCAGGACTGGTTTGACAGTTACGCCCTGATTTCTGCCCTAGCCCCTGCAAAAACCCAGTAACAACTTATTGGTGGGGCATACAATTGACGCCAACCCTGCACTACCTCTCACGCAAGTAGATGACATCAGCAGGACTACACTATCACACACCTGAATTACTGTAAAGCTGTTTCTCGTGTTTCCACCAGGGAAGTCAACCCATGCGAGTGTGCACAGAGTATGTGAAACCCTCCCAGGTGGACACACCCATCCTCCCTGCTTACACTAACAAACATCTGAACCACTACTTCAACCCAAGTCATTTGGGTTATAGACAAGACTTTATCCCTTTATGCCACCAACACAGGCATCTGAGCAGCAAATTTAACCCATCGTACAAGCATAACTTAAAAACAATGGCCCAATATTGGATACATATCTGGCCCACCACTTTTAGACGTTGTGTAACACAATATTTTGAAAGCAATGAAAGATTACACAGTTAATTTCTATTTCTTGCCTGCCTCATAACCTCTCATTTTCCTGATCACAGATTTGTGATCACTAAACAATCAGCACTGACAAATACTTGCTAATAGTTGTCATGAACAGATATAAATGATTATGATCAGGTCTACAATCATAACCACAATGTTGTGTGTTTAAGATACAGGTGTCAAGAAATTCAACTTGAAGGCAAACCTTGTGACCCGAGTCTTGACATCCATGTTCAGAACAAACATCCATAATCAGGACTGATCATAATTCTTTTATAGTGTACAGAGCTTCACCTGCATTTGACTAAAAAAAAAAAAAAAAAAAAAAAAAAAAAAGTAGTGGTGTTAGCAGTTGCAGCTAAGTACACAACACAAACACAACAACAACACAAAAAGGAAAAAAAACCATCCAAAAAGAGCAATGGGAAGTCAGTAAACACTTCAGGTGGAAAAAAAAAAAGAAGAAAAAAGCACTTAATAATGTCCTGTTTCTGTGTGAACTGTTTCTTTAGCATAAGAATAAGTGTGAATAGGTGCTAAGTGCTTAAAACATTATTAAACACCTTTCTGAAGCTAACAAGCTTCTCCTCTCCCTGATTCTGATGCATAATAGTGGTGTTCCATGTAGTACAAGAATTTTCAAACATTTTCATTAATCTTCATTTTTAAGTAAGCCTTTAAAAGAGAAAAAAATGAAATTTAAAAAAAAAGAAATCTTCTCTGTCAGAAATCTCTCTATCATCTCCTCAGTCCTGGAAGAATATCACTAAAATTAAGAGACTGTGGTTCAGGCTGCAACATTAAAATCCATTTCCTTTTGACATAAGCCACTTGTAAACTTCTGGAATACTCTGATCATTATGAAAACTGCAAACAGCTGATATAAACTGTGTACTAATATTTTTCCTGTGGTTCCCTACAGTTTATTTCCTTACCTATATCTAGGGTTCCCTGGGTAACTGGTTCCGTGCTGAAAGCAAGTAGATCAGTCTCTGTCACATACTGCTCTGAACTCGGTGGAGACACTACTGGTTCAGGAGCAATGGTACCTGTTTATCAGCAAAAAAGAAATTCATTCATTAGGGTAAGAGTACATCATTGTTTTAATTAGCCTGCGTTCCATGCCTATCTATGAGATAAGATATAACATAATACAGGAACTTAGAACATAAGCTATTTTATCTTTTTTGAAAATGTATCCAAGATTCATGAATGCAACAAAAAGTCCCTTTTAATTTATTTTGGGGGGGGGGGTGTTACACACTATCTGGCACTCTCCGTGAAGAATCACATCTGAGAATACGTCATTAATACTTTACCCTAACAACTGGCAATAATATAGTATGATAAAAACAGGCCATCTGAACTGAAGTGTAGACATTTTTATTACCAGCATACCCACAGCATCACCCATATCACCAAACACTGTAATTCTGCCCCCTTTTTGGGAATGGAAGGTGAAAGATATTACATAAGATGAACAAAAATACACACATAAAACCCTCCACAAAGAAAAAAGGAGGAAAATGAGTTTATCAACCAAAATCAATTCCTATAAACAAAATGTAACAAGATTAAAATGTAAAATCTAAAAAGAATAAAAGCAAAATAAAACACAAACTAGCAAACTGCTACACTGAGTTACACAAAAGTCAGACCTGAATTGGAAAAAAAAGACAGAATGAAACTGTCTGAAAAGAAATTAAACTAACCCTCACTATATTAAAAACAGCACTGAATGTACCAGAAGTTCACAGCAGCCACACTGGTTTAGAAAGCAAATAAAATTTTAAAGACATGCAGGTAATGAATGGGTGTGCCTCCTTTGAAGGTTGGTCATACCATGAAATCCACTGCCAATCATTAGCGTACTACAGTACATTCCCTTTAACCAGGAAAAGGAATCACATTTTCACATCTCATTATTATGAATTTGAAAAGGTGCATTGCTTTCAGTCCCTATCCTTAAATATATACACGTGGGGAAGGTGAATATAAAAATACAAAAACACTACCAAAAAAAGTTAATAGTAAATATATAGTAGATAACTAGACAGACATTTGCTTAGGACCATCTCCTGGTTTATAACTCACCTACAAGTTGTTTTAAAATGCAATTTAAAGACAGAAAATCATTTAAACCAAGCAGGGTAGTTGCATTAAGCCCAAGCTGCCAAATGACTTCCCTTACTTCAGTTTTATTCTGCAAAGAAGTCGCCCCTAAGACAGTGTCTTCCAAAATGGCAAATTTAAATATACACAAAGAGAGGTACAAACCAAACTACGTCTATAGAAGGTATTTTTTATTTTTAATCCAGAAATATCTTTACTAAATTATCACTTATGACATAGTCGATCATAAATTTATATAAATGAAAACAAATCATACTAACAATCCCGGTTGCAAGCATTTTACATCAATAACCATACCGACATAATTCTATTTAGAAACATTATATATCACTTATAATCTACCCAATTATTGTCAGTCAAACATAACATAGCTCATTCAAGTCTTGCCTTCTTTTAAACCTAATTTGCAACCTGTATGCAGTGTTCCCACAATTCCCATTTTTTCCTATCTAAATAGTTTCTACACTATTCTAAAGATCCAAATTCCATTTGTTTCATCTTTGTTACTATATTCACCACTTCTAGTACAGTTAGTTTAGACTCTGAGTTCCATTTCCTAGTAATTACTAGTTTGGCAGCCAACATAATTAGACTCAGCAAGGCCTTATTGTGTCTAAGCAATTCCGATTCTGTATCATAGCTCAGAAAAATAATTTCCCTAGTTACACCAATTTGCTCACACAGTATCGCCAACAGTGTAGTCTGCCAGGAATCTTTAAAGTCTGCCAACTCAATAAAGTCCCAGTAAATATGTTCTAAATTACCTCATTCTTACCCATCATACATCCAACATTTGCAGTATACTCGAGGAAAGATTCACTGGCGTCTACTTGAGGCATAATAACATCTCTGTCAACATTCCCAAACCAAAATCCTAAATTGTCTAAATTTCATTGCATATTTGACATACATACATATATCGTCCCATTGTTTCGTTGTGAAATGCTTATCCAGTCTCTCTTCCCAATCCTTTCTAACCTCCTAACCTCCTCTGACTGATTCTTAAAGTAATCATGCAATATTTTATATGCTCTACTAATAATGCCCTTTTTAATGGCAGCTTCCGTTCTAGATTCTACTAAAAACTCTAGCACTGTTGGTCTTTCATTTAGCACCACCCTATTTTGTTGTCTTTCCCTATACTCCAATATCAATCCTAGATAGGGAAGACAATCTCTAACCTGCAGTACAAATAAATTCTTATTGTCTTCCCATTCTCTTACCTAATCCTCTCTAGTTATTTGCTCCCAATACATTGGTTCCTTTGCTAGTTTTCTCCAATAATTTCCATCCCCCTTTTGCCTATAGTCTGCATCCCTAATTGCAGTCATTCCTACCTGCAGAATCTTTCTCCATTCTTGGTTTGGCTGAGGTCTTCGAATACTTTCTGCTACTTTATGAATATAATATTGTGCATGATTATTGTTATTCCCCTTAAAGATCTTCATCTAAAATCCCACTTTCATCTGTTTCATCAACATATCTTTCCACTTTGATTTGTAGCTTTCTGCTTTGTATCGGAGGCTTGTCTGTGTTGTGCTGAAATACCCCTTCAAATGAGGTAATCTCAGTCTGCCCTGTTCTATTGGAAGAATAAGTCTATCCCAAATGACTCTCTCTGATTTCCCCTCCCAGATAACATCCTTCACCTTTATTAATTGTGATCCACAACTTCTTCTCTGGTTGATAAAAATATGCCTGACATCTGTATAAGACTAAAGGGGCTAACAACGTTTTAACTGATTGTATCTTACTATTGATATCCATATAACAGAGTTCACATTTTCTCAGTTTTTGTATTTTTTGTTTATTCCCTTCCCACATATCCTTAACTGCCCCACCTGAATAATTTTTAATCCATACTTCTAAAAACTTCATTTTACATCTCCCCATAAATATGGATATGGCTGAACCAATATGTGTGAGGGAACAGAATTATTTTTGTTCTGTAAGAATCCCACTATTTTGCAAAACCTTAACATTTGTCAGTCCCTCTAAATATTTCTTGTTACTTCTTGACCATATCTCCCTTTGTTTTATTTCCACCCCATTTTTTAAACTCCACTTTAATTTTATCCCACTTCCAAGCTATACTTTCAGAACAAATTTCTATATTCTCTAATACTCCTGAATAATTTCCACTGGCCATTCTTTAAATTCCTCTCTTTTCAACAGGTGGGAAAGTGCTAGTGTCTCACTTTTATTTCATTACTCTGCTTTTATTTTAGTTATCACTGGTGCATGATCTGAAATAGTTATTGGATGTGTATCAATACCTACAATTAAATAAACATGTTCCTGTAAAATGTAAATTCTGTCTAGCCTAGCCCTATTTTTGTATCAAGAGGGGAAAACTCTACCATTAGAATCTGTTTTTCAACCCCACAAAAGATAATTTTTCCATAACTAGATAAGGGAAAATGTCTGCGGTTCCATAACTACCAAGGGTTTGCCCTAGACACTCCAGAAGACAGAACCACCCCCCCCCCCGGCAGAGGGGAGAATGTTAACGGAGGTCACTGTAGAGGCAGAGATGCCCACAACAAAAGGTTTTGAGGTGCATTCACTGATGGATCCTTTCAGCATTTCTGAATGTTTGTCCTACTTGCCCTATTCTGGAGGCAATTGGGGGATGCTTATCACTGTATCTGCATGACTGGGCAGTCATCATTCAAGATTCAAGAGTGCTGGGAATCATAACCAGAGGCTATTCTATTTTATTCCCTTTTGCTCCTTCCCAAACTTAACTGTGAAGTCCGTTCCAGATATTCCACTCTCACTATGAAGGGTAGCTGCACAAGAAATCTTAAAGCTGCTGTAATCCAGAAGGTCCCACCAGACCAGAAAGGATCTGGAATCTACTCAATGGTCTTTTTAGTTCCAAAACAAGAGCAAGGACCTCAGGCCAATCTTGGACCTTGGTCAGCTACATACTTTTGTGAGACAGACATCATTAAGGAGAATCATGATGCAGTCCATACTGCCTCTTCTTCTGAGGAAGGTCAAATGAATGTGTTCAGTGGACCTCCAGGACATCTACTATCACATCAAGATAGCCAGGCAGTGGAGGAGCTACTCTTGCTTCCAGCTAGGAGTCGGTCATTTTCAATTCAGAGAACTATTTGGCCTCACCACCGCCCCCTGGGTGTTTACCAAGTGTGTGGCAGTGGTAGCTGCACAACTCAGACTACAAGGAGCCTGGGTTTTCCATTTGTCTAGATGACTGGCTCATAAACGCCACCACGAAAGATGCATTGATTCAAGCCAGAGACTCCTTATTCCACCTGTGTTCATCCCTAAGAATCAAAACTTGTTGGGAAAAACCCATACTGAAACCAGTTCAGGCATTAGAAAATACAGGGTGCCACTTGGACACTACCTGTCAAGTAGCCAAATTGCCCACAACCAGGCTGTTGTCACTACATCTGCAAGTTTACCAGCTGTTACTGTATCAGCATCCTCCAGCTCATTTGATTCTTTGTCTGTTGGGATCCATGGCGTCAAAACCCCTTGTATCTCATGTGAGGTTTTATAGGACTGTTTTTTAGTGTACCCTTTCTGTTCAGTGTTCCATCCTCCATCAACTGATGAATTACACTGTCAGACTTGCCCAAATGTGCAAACAGATTATTCAGTGGTGGATAACATACCCTCTGGTTCCTTTAGGCTGTCCCTTCATCTATCCTCCATCATGGGCCACAGTTACTATGGATGCATCCCTTCTAGGGTGAGACTTTGAAGACAGAACAGTCCAGGGCTCCTGTTCCCAGACAGAGCCCAATCTTCACACTAATGTACTAGAGATGTGGGAATTGCAGGACTTTCTCCTCATGGGTGTGATAGCTATTAAGATGGACAATATGTCTGTTGACTTGTACATCAAAAAGCAATGCAGAACCTGTTCCTATCCCCTATGTCAGGAACTATGAAGGTTTGGCAGTGGGCAATGTCTTCCCAGTGCTTTTTTCTTGCAACACATTCAAAGGAAATCCATTATTCTATTGGATAAACTGTGCCTTCTACCACACAAGTGGTCTCAGAATCCATCAGTAGCATCCAAGATCTTCAACCACTGGGGCCAAACCTGATGCAATCTATTTGTAGCCCCGTCCAGTACCAAATACAGTAGTTTTTTTGCCCTGATTCTATGGGACGGACACAGTCCCAAACAGATACTCTGATCCATTACTTGGCCCTGGCTCCTTTATGCTTATTGTCCTAAAATTCTAATAGCCAAATTCCTTCAGAAAGTAGTCTGGTGCAAGGTGAGACTGATTCTCATTACCCCCTTTTGGCCCCATTCAGATTTGGTTCCCTCTTCTTCAACCTCACACAGTTCACCTGCCTTGGCTCCTGGATCCCGGTCTGGATCTTATCTCTCACTAATCCAGCAGGCTTCTCCTGGACATCAGATCCCTCAATCATACTGATTGTTTCTCTAGTTCCAAAGATGGCCAGAAAACCCAGGCTTTGTACATCTGTACATCTGAGCTTCTTCTCAAAAGCAAGACAGAACCTATCTCCTATGTGAGGAACTATGAAGGTTTGGCAGTGGGCAATGATTTACAGACATAAATGGTGTAGAGTTTCGCTTTGGGCATGCTCCAAGGGCCTGGACCATTTTTCAGCTCTAATTCCTTCTCTCTTGGAGATTTTGGTTGGTCTTTTTCAACTGGAGGCCAGATATTCTACTATTAAACTCCAGTTAGCTGCTATTTCTAATTTTCATGGGGGTGAACAACATATCCTCGCGGTTTCCCTTAAACATTAAAATTGAAGAGTAATTTGTTGTGTCCACCACTGAGATCCAGTATTCCTCTGGAACATTACTACTTCAGTACCTCACTAAGCACATGTAAGTACTGCTGGCCTGACGTTTCTGCCCATGAAAATGCCTTTTTGGTGGCAGCTACATCTGATAGGAGGATTTTAAAATTTGTAAGCCTTGTCATTTAAGCCTCCATATGTAGCCTTTCATAAGGGCAGGGTGTTTCTCAGGACTAATCTTGACTTTCTGCCCAAGGGGGCCTCAGCATTTTCCTTGAATCAGATCATCTATTTACAGTTCATCTTTCCCATTTTTCTAACAAAGGTGAGCATCAATTGCATTCTCTAGATGTTTACCACTAGCTCTACTTCTACTTGAATAGTATAAAGGACTTTCAGAAGTGTCACCAACTCTGTCTCTGCCTCCAAGTCCAAATTAGGTTCCACTGTTTCTAAGGTTACCTTGCCATGTGGCCATCTGAATGCAGAGTTCTGTTTATATGTTGAGAGGGCTGTCCTTACACTTCAAACCAAAACTGCAGTCTAATCGAGCTACTGCTGCTTCTATGGCTTTCTTCAGTAGTGTCCCTATTGATGACATTTGTGCAGCCTCTACCTCTACATGGTGCACAGTTCATACCTTTATTTCCCATTATAAGCTTGATCTACAATATAGATCAAGGGACTCCTTTGGTTATACCATTCACTGGAAGATTCTTCCATACTACCTACCAGCATTCATATATTTGAGACTCTGTCCCAATTGCTGAAGGAGCTGAGAAAATACATTGGATAAGAAAGCTATACACTTATCACAATGTTAGATCCATGCTGTCTTCAGTCCATCTCAATATTTTCCCCCACTATCCTCTTACCAAAGTGTCACCTCTCTGTGGCTCCTGACGGATTACACTGATCTTACCTGGAACCTTGACTGATGTCAAACTACTGGTTTGTATCTGATAATATAAGGGTTGTTACTTAATCGTTGTGATATCTTTCTGTGCGGGGCTAATCTGATCTGAAGGACTGTCAGTGTGGCAGAGCATTATGGGAAGGAAAGGTACCTGAGCCTTGGAAACAAACATCTAGTCTACAGTGCTGAACTTGGATCCATTTGGATCTGACATACCCTATTTTTGAGACACAATGAAGAAGACAACATGTATCTAGTATTATTTAAGTGCATAACTTTTGTCTATTTTAATACTCAGTATGATACTGTTACAATTACCAGACCGTTTTCACAATATGCTCAAGTATGTGTATATGATTTTAACAATACGTAAACATATGATTTTCACCATATGCACAGCATGTGTATATGATCAAACAGATCTTGCAGTACAGCATCACAACTGATTGCATTCAGGCATTAATTTAAAAAGTACAGTGACGTTCATTGTGACATGATGGTCAACATGAGTTGTATTACTACACGAAGAAACAAGTAGTAAAGATTACTTGCTGAAATTCAGTATACAAGGAATAAGGTTTCAAGCATGTGACTTATTAAATGATCAATGATCGTGGAATATGAGAAATAAAAGGATATTAACAGGATGTCTCAATTAGTACATATAGGACAAATGTAAATAGCTGTTACATGTAGCAGTATCCATGGAGGTTAAATCCTCACCTTGGTGACATGAAGACAGACAGACAAGTATTTCTGAAGTTATCATGGGTAAATGAGAAATGTGCTTATTCTTAGTGAGATAAGGAAGGATGTGTGCATTACAAGTATTGCACAATCATTCCAGATAGTAAAATGAAATTAAAAGATCATTTGAGTGTATTTCAAAATGTTGTTAATTTTTTGTATGCCAAAACAGCTAATAATTCCCCACTGGCAAGGCTACCTAATCTATTTCCAGTTGAGAAGAAATTTTTTAAAATGCTGTTAGCTGCAGCAATCATCATTCTTATTTTGCTATGTCTTAAGTCTAAAACTTTAATGATGAGGATGGTATAAACAGGTACTTAAAACCAGAGAGTATATATGCATATAAATGCATAGTGAGTTCTACTATTCAAATAAGCAAGTCAGTAGGTTTGCATATACTCTGATATTAATCCTTGATAGGGAAGGAACTCTCTAATGTGCAGCCCAAATAAGTTCTTCACATCTTCCCACTCTATTTCCTTTCCTTCTCTAGTTATTTTCTCCCAATACCTTGGTTCCTTTGCCAGTTTTTTCCAATACATTCCAGCCCCCCTCTTTCCTATTGTCTGTACCCCTAATTGCATCATCCCTATCGGCAGAATCTCCTTTCTCCATTCCAGTGTTGGTTTCGTTCTTAGAATACTTTCTGCTACTTTATGAATATCCACTAGATTTGGTCCAATTTTAGGTAGGGATGCTGCAGGTATATTTAACAGCAATTTTGCTTTCATAACGGATTTCAGTGCCAATGCAGGACATATTAAGAAAATTATAGACAAGGAATGGCGATCATTTCAGGATCTTACCGATCTGAGTCATCTTAAGGGTAAAACCTTAAAAACGGTTTTCAGGAGAGGGTTTAACATCAAGAGGGTCTTGGAACAGGATGACCAACTAGTATGGTCTCATGTAAATACATTATTCATGATGACCATGTATACTTAACAGGGATATTCAAGCCCTTGAATACTCTAATTGTATATGAACATCAATATGACATAATAAAATCCAACAGCAAAAATGCACTATATAGGCATTCTCTTCAGTGTGAGGGAGCCAGGATTTTGTTTTTGTTCTGTCTTAATGACTCTATTTCCATTGCCCACTACTTAAAACTTAAGGCATTTAAAATAAAAATTTTAGAACAATATACACAATTTTTAAATATAAGATTTCATTAACCTTATTTAGTGGGTTATTTAGTTCGCTGCATGGATTAAACATATGTGCACATATGGTCTTATATCTGTCTATCATTTGTAAATAGAATTTTGGTCAGTTGTTTTACTTTGTTTTATTTTATTTTATTTCATTCGACTTTGTTGTTGCTTTAAAAATGCAGGATACTAGTTTTCAATATTTAATTACGTGATTGTTTAATTACAACACATTAATATTAATTGTTTCAATGGAAGTGTGTATTTAAACAGCTTCATTTTACATTGTTTTTATCTGAAGAAGTCGTTTTATCGATGAAAATGTGTTTCTGCAACTGTTTGTGGCGTTAATAAACCTGTGTTTTTGGATCTTGAGGTGCCTTATTGTGAGCTGTGTAATTACCGGGCGGTGGTGGATTGCTGGATTGGCTTGCTGTTTTTGGGAGTTTACTGTGACTACAGCGTTTTCTTTTTGTGGATACTTTATGAATATAATATTCTGTATGATTGTTGTTATCCTCCTTAAAGGACTCCATCCAAAGTCCCAGTCTCTCCTTGTTTCGAGTTTCTCCACTGTTTCAACACCATCTGTTTTCCACAATGAATTATAGATTTCTCCTGTGCTATGTATAGGAACCTTACCTGTGTTAGTCTGAAATAACCCTTCAAGTCCAGTAATCCTAATCCATCTTGTTCTATTGGAAGAATAAGCCTATCCCACTTAATTCTTGCTATCTTCCTTTCCCAGATAAAATCCTTCAGCTCTTTATTAATTGCTATCCACAGCTTCTCTTCTGGTTGATAAAAACATGCCTGACCTCTGTATAACACTAAATGGACTAAAATGTTTTAACTGCTTGTATCTTACTATCAATTTTAGCTTCATTAATTTTATATCGCAAAATATTTGAAACTGTCCAATATGTTTTACAACACTGTAATGTCCATTTCTGTTTTTTGTCAGGTATAAAATAACATTATCTTCAAACAGATTCAGCTTTTCTCGACTATCATTCACATTATATTCTTGTGTTTCGGAGTCCCCTACTTTCTTTGCCAGGAGTTCTAAATATAATGCAAAAACAAAAGGGAGAGATGACACCCCTGCCTGGTTCCTCTTCTCAAGCAGAAATTACCAGAGAGGACCACGCCAACTTAAATTTTTCCCTTCGAGCCCTCATATATCCTGCTAATCAACCTCATAATTTTATCAGGGGACTAAAAATGCTTCCATTGCTCTGCTCATAATGTTCTAGCTTACTCTATCAAATGCGTTCCCTGCATCAAGACCCACCAGCAAGAGTGGTATTTTCTTACACTCTGCTTTCCCCTCTGGAGCATCAGTGTTCTGTTAATGTTGTCAAATGTTTGCCTACCCTTCAAAAAAACACATTGATCTATATCGATCAATTTTGGCATCACTTTTGTCATTCTTTTAGCCCTTATAGACAAACACTTTATAATTATGGTTTAGTATTGAAATGGGCCTGTATGAAAGCAGGATATGATGGATCCTTATCCTTTATACGTATTACAACCACCACCTCTTTCGTCCAGGATTTTGGTACTTCTCTTAAAATACTGTTAAAACCTTCCAGATCTTTATCAGTTTTGTTTCCTTCCTAGCTTCCAAAATTCCACAGGAATACCATCTATTCCTGGGGACTTTCCTTTAGGTTGGTTATAACTCACCATTTTATCTCATCTGCTCTTATCCTGTTAGTAATTGAGACTCCTCTACCTCTGACCTTGGCCTATTTAATTCTTCCATAAACATTTCCATTTGTACCTTTTCTTGATTTCTATATTTCTCTGCCTTATACAGACTTTCATAGGATTTCCAAAATATTAATAATACTTCTACTGGAGATCTTATCTTCATTGTTAAAGGCACCCTAAGTTGTGTGACAGCCCTTTCTACTTTCTGTTGTCTGAGTAGTTGTGCTAAACGTTTTTGTGCTCTAGAGTTATCATCAAAAAAAAAAAAGGTGCTGAACAACAATCTTTCTAAACTCATGCACATTATCGACGTAATCCCTTATTTTCTGTTTAGCATTCTGCAGTTGCTCCTCCTCTTGTACTGTAAGATTCCTCTTATTATGCAACACTTTAACATTTGTCAGTCCCTCTAAATAATTCTTGATCACATCTCCCTTTATTTTATTTCCACCCTATTTTTAAATTCCACTTTAATTTTATCCCACTCCTTAGCTATATTTTCAGAAGAAATTTCTATATTCACTAATAGCTCCTGAATGATTTCCACTATTCATTCTTTAAAATTCTCTCTTTTCAATAGATAGGAGGGAAAGCGCCAGCATCTCATTTTTATTTCATTACCTTTTTTTTGTTTTAGTTATTACTGGTGCATGATCTCAAACAGTTATTGGGTGCATATCAAGACCTTCAATTAAATGTATATGTTATTGTGAAAAGTAAATTGTGTCTAGCCTAGCCCAATTTTTTTGTATCTTCAGGAATAATATGCAAATTCACTCCAAACACCTAGTACTGAATTCACATCTTCCATGCCAAATATTTTCATAAATTTCTTTAAAAATAGACCCCTGATTTGTTACAGTTTCTCTTATAAGCTCTCCAGACACATTTTAAGTGCTGCAAATCAAATTCCAGTCCCCACCTATAAGTAATATTCCTTACTGAAAGCTGATAATTTCTCCCACAGTTTTCTTAAGCACCATTATTGCAGTTTCTGATGGAATATAAATACATGCCAGTGTAATCCTCCTCCCTTGCCAGCAGCCCCTTAGTACTACAAATCTACCATTACTGTCTTTTTTATCCGCAAGTATCACTACTGGAGTGCCTCTTACAATTAATATAAGTACTCCTTTCTTCATTTGCTCCAGGTATTCTGCTGAATAACCAACCTGAAAACCTTTCTTTATCTAATTGACCTTCTCAGTTCTTTCGAAGTATGTCTACTGTAGCATAATTATTTGCTCTCTACATTTTTCAGTACAATTTACTACTCATTCGTTTATGTATTTATCTGCGAGTTCATTTATAATTAAAGACATTACAGAAAGCATCAATGTATTAAAATATTATAACACCTTTTTTGTTAAATGTCTAGCTCCAGCTTTTGTCTTACATGCATGTACTGTTTGGCAGGTTACTCTTGTATTCAGCTGTTTCTTGTTATCTCCACTTGAGTCTGTGTCACATCTTACAGAACTTTTTGTTTTGTTGAAAATCCTCAAACAAAAATACAAACACAACACGAATTCCCCCTAAAACCTAACAACACACAAAACTATGTACACCTTCAAATACTGACACTTTACCCTCCTAACAGGAACAAATGATCCAAAATGACAGCCACACACAGAGGCTTGAGATAACATAAAATAAATGTTATCCATGCTAAGATGTATGGTACAGCCTGTGGTTCTATTAAAGGAAAAAACACCCTCTCCCATAGTTTAACTCAATCCTTAGGTTACTTTCCTCCTTAAAATGTGGTTCTAGTATCATGTATGTATCAGAAACCTGCATGTACTTTATAAAACTTTTATTTCCTTGCCTTGGAATCAAAGGGAAAGTCATCTACATTTTTTAAAGGTTAACTTTTCACATATTTTGCAGATGAATTTGTATCTGACTGCATTACACACCACAGACATAGAGAACTCTGTAGTTTAGCCTGTAAAGTACTGCTGTCAACCATAGACAAGTAATCAATCCTGCTGCTATAAAAAAAAAAGATAGAATGCTGTGAGACTATTTTCCACTGTCTTTACCACAAAGGGGGGAGGAACTTACCACTGATTCAGAGCTGCCGCCTATGTAGCCATGCCTTTCACAGCAAAACAAACCAGTTAGATCAGTTAAGTATTTAAAGGCGGTTGTCACCTCTTCTGACAAATTTGCATATGCAGCAGTAGAGTATTGAAATACTAAACTTTAAATGTTGGCGATTTATATCTCTTTATATATTTAAATGACTTAAATGTAGTATCAAAGTTTTATTGAGAATGTGCAAGATCAGTGCCATTTGTGTATACTCATTCAGTGTGAGTTTAAAATTACAGAGATAAACAAAATGTTTTTTGCAATTTACTTTTTTACATTAACTAAAACTTTTTGAAGTATCCAAAGTTTCTGGAATGTTCACAGCATTTGCAGTGTTAAAGTGAAGCCTTTTCTGAGAGACACTTGTGCATTTGAGCATAATTACAAATACCTGGTCTATGCTTATATTTAAACATATTTTGTTTTTATGGCAGAGGGATTTCGTAGACCTGGACAAATGGTGTTTAATAATATCGATGAAACTAGCAAATGTTTGATCAAGAATATATTTTCACAGAGGCTGCATTTTCTGATAAAGACGCATGTACAAAGGCATTCATACTTATTAATTTAGCTATGAAATGCAGAAATAAAATCTGTTCTTCAGATCATATTTAAAGCCACTGATTGCTTCTAATGGCAAAGCACATGATATAATTTCATTTGTGATTGGTTATTTATTTATTAATTTAGCTGGCTCAGAAGCAAATGAGAGGGAATGTTCATTAGTGTATGCACCTGCCATGCATGCAGGGTAGGGGGAGAACCACGATACTGTGATACAGGCTGAAATTCAGGAAGACCCCGAGTGCTTAAAATGTAAATTCAGAGAAATGTGTAACCCTCAAAAGAATATTACAATGAAAAGTTACATGTTATACACAAGAAATCAAAAGCCTCATTAAACTATAGCAGCATATATTACTGATTTAAGGAAAAGCAGTAACATGCCGATTTGGTGATCTGAGAGAGATTAGCTGATAAAGACAGGCTTGTGTGTAGTCTTAATAATGATGCAGTGAGAAAGATTTTGCTTCGAGACAGTGATCTAACATTGACCAAAGCCATAGAGATTTGTCAAACACGAGTTTACAGAAAAGCATAAGAAAATGCTTACTAATGAGAAAAACTTGTATGCAGTGTCTGCCAGCGTGAATGTTGATAGTGTACAACATAAAGCTAAGATGAAAAAGAAATATACACCAAATGGGATCACTACAGACAATCTCATTGCTAACTGTTGACTGCTGACTGTTGAGGCAGTCATGAACCTAAATGACAGAAGTGCTTAGCATTTGGTCAGCAGTGCCACAAATGTAAAGAGTGGAATCATTTCAAAGGCTTTGCAAGTCTAAAGTGGCATGTGCTTTTATTAAAAGAGAGCATCCGAAGAAGCAAGTAAGCTGTAAGCAAACTTTCTAAGTTGATGGTGTCTCTGTGATTAATAAAATAGTTAACACAGGAGATTATCAGTTGGCAACAAAGAGTGAAATATGTTGTACTGTTCGGAATAATGGGAAATATGTAGAGCTTAAAGCAGACAGTGGATCCAAGTGCAATGTTACAGCAGCACAAATGTCTGCCAAAGTAAAAGCTGGTGAGAAACTTGATTATACAAAACTAGTTGCTTATATTGGTGAAGAGATTCAAACACATGGCACAATACTTCTCACATGCAATTCTGTTGGGGACAGTTATGGCTTTCAGTTTTATGTAGTCAAAACACACGTGGAGTCATTGTTAGGCCTCAGAGATGGAGAATGAAACTGATTTCATTTAATACAGAGGTCCACCATGCAAGTCTTAACAACAGTGATAGTTTTACACAGAATATTTTTAGTCAATATGCTGATATCTTCACAGATGAGCTTGGCAAATTTCCAATCACATACTCCACGAAGTTAAACCATAAAGTAGGCCCAGTTAACAGACCAGCAAGGAAGGTTCCCATAGCAATGCAGAGCAAAGTAAAATCAGAACTTGACAAAATGGTGAATTTAGGTGTAATAACCCCAGTAAAAACAGACTGAATGGGTATCCTCCAAGGTTTTAGCTCATAAGAAAAGCTCAGATGATATTCGAATATGTATTGATCCGAGAGACTTAAAGCATTTAAACATTCTCATCATCCGATGTGCACAGTAGAAGTAGTAGCCGCTCTCATGCCAAATGCCACTATTTTTTCTGTCTTGTATGTAAAAAGTTCATTTTGGCAAATTTTGCTGCATCACAAATCTTCAATGTTAACCACTTTCAGTACACCATTTGGCAGATACAGATTTCTGAGAATGCCATTTGGGATAAATTCTGCCAGTGAAATCTTTCAACGTGCCAAAGAACAAAATTTTTTCTTGCTATCCATGTGCTATTATAGTAGATGACATTATTGTTTTAGACAATGGTGAAGATGAACATGACAGAAACCTCAGGAAAGTTCTAGACCGTGCACGTGAAGTAAATCTTAAACTGAATCCTCAGAAATGTAAATTCAAACTGAAAGAAGTTACTTATGTGATTCATTTGTTTACCAGTTCTGGCTTACATCCACATCTGTCTAAGCAAGCAGCAATTCTTGATATGCCACTTCCAGAGAATGTCACATCTTTACAAAGTTTTCTAGGTGTGATCAACTTTTTAGTAAAGTTCATCCCAGACATCAGTGAGCTTTCTGTCCAATTACGTGAATTGACACATACAAAAATGTAAACTGCTCCTGGTTGAAACATAGCATTTGATATTCTGAAAAAGAAAACTGCCAGTCCACCCTCAGTGAGATATTGATATTTACAAACGTGTAACTCCTTCTTATGACACTTCAAAGCATGGCCTTGGTGCAGCATGTCTTCAAGAAGGCATACCAGTAGCCTCTGCATCAAGAACTTTAACAGAGCTGCATTATGCACAAATAGAGAATGAACTTTTGGCATTAGTGTTCGCATGTTCGAAGTTCAGTGATTACATTTATGGCAGACCTATCCAAACAGAGACTGATCACCAACCACTAGTGACAATTTTGAAACAGCCAATGCATACTGCCCCAGCACGACTGCAAGGCATGATGTTAAAATTGCAAAAGTACAATTTCAGTATTGTTTAAAAAAATGTCAAATACTTGTACCTTGCTGATGCTTTGTCAAGAGCGCCCAGACAAACAGCAGCACAGCAAGACAATGAGAAAGCAGACTTTGAAGTCACGGAAGTCAGAAATTATTTGTCATCACGTCTTGATGAATTTAGAAATCATACAGCTTCAGACCCAATTTTCCAGAAGTTGAAACATGTCATCAGTCAAGGATGGCCTGCATGAGAAACTATTTTACCACGTAATATACAGAAGTATTTTCCCTACAGAAATAAGCTCATGATGGAAGATGGCATAATCATGAAAGGTTCTAAAGAGGTAATTATTACATCATTACAGCAGGAATATATCAACATTTTGTGTAGTGGTCACCCGGGTACTGATTCAACCAACCAAAAGAAGGACAAGAGGCATAGTATTCTGGCCTTCTATGTCAAAGTATATAGAAAAGGAAACCCTAGCATGTTCCATTTGCAACAGTACTAAAACGCATCAGCAAAAAGAACCACTTCAGCTAAACCAGATTCTTGAATTACCATGGTCGACAGTTGCTAATGAATTTTTCAAATGGAATGGTCAACATTTCTGTTAGTAGACTCTTATTTGAATTGTTTTGAAAATGACCTTCTTCCTATCAATGTCTAGCACTGTCATTAAAAAATTGGAGAGACATTTTTCTGTTCATAGTAGGCTGCACAAAGTCGTATCTGACAATAATACACAGTTTATAAGTTAGCACTGCAAGAATTTTGGTGACTCTCGGGACTTTGTCCATGTTACTAAGAGTCCTGAGTATCCACAGTCTAATGGATTAGCTGAACATGCAGTTCAAAGTGCAAAGTACTTGTTGGAGAAATCCAGGAGAGATGGTACCATTGTTTTTCTTATCCTACTTAATCTCAGAAACATTCTCTTTAAATTCCAGAGGACAGTGGATCTTCTTCAATGTGGATGTAATCCCTGAAGTTCCAATTGTAAAAGAGTCTCAGGAACGGTCCCTGTTGCTAAGCCAAGTCAAACATTTTGTGACTAGACTAGGTAGAATTTCCAGACTCAATCCGAGATACACAGTGACTTGGACTTGAATTAATTTGTTGTTAAATGCTGATGTGATATCTAGCTTTAAAATATGTTGTTCTCCTATTGCATGTCAAACAAATCAAAGAGGGAGAATGTAGATCAACGTGTGTATTGTACCCAGTCAGCCACTGTAGCTAGATACACGTGTATATAAGTTATTGAGCACGTGCAAGACCAGTGCCATTTTATATAGTCATTCAGTATGAGTGCTAGCTTGAATGGAGATGCATATGTGAGTGTGTTAGAAGTAATGAGTCAATCAGTAAGATTATAAAGTTCGAAGTATATCTGCCAGTAACACCTCTTTATGTGTTTATGTATAATAAATGGCTGGATCCCTTCCTGTGTGCCAGTGTCTCAATTGAAAACATGAGACATGTGACATTTAGAAAAATGTCAGAAATATTTTTTCTTGTAAAGTGTCAACACATTTACCATTTTAACCCCCCGACTGCCCAAGTGAGGACTGCTCTGCAGAAGGAAAGAGAGGTGGCAGCCTTATAAACTAGGTGCACTGGCATTGTTTATAAAAAGATCTTTTATGATTTTTTTCGTGGTATCCTTCCAGAGATGGATGTGTATCTGGTAAGCAGATAAATGATAACAGGAACCCACTGATTTTAAGTCAGCCCTTACACATTACATTCTATTACCTTTAATAGCAGCAGCTTTCACTGCCACATGATGATTCAATGATCATTTACTGCAGTAAGAGTTTTCACACCTCAAGATGAAAGTGTGGGGGGATGTCTGTCAATTCCTTTAGAACTACAAAAGAATCCCCTTACAAAAGCCTGCTATTTAACTATTTTCTTTTGCAGAAAGTAGCTAGCGGCTATGTACAACATAGAGCAAGCTCTAACAGACACTTAAATGAGGCTCACTCAAGGAAATATAGAAGCAGTTCTCTTACAGGTATCTTAGATGACAGTGCTTAACACTCCTGCCATTCTATCGTAATGGCATGAGAAAACAACACAACTTCCTTATGTCTAGCATAATCATATAAACAGGACTTAAAACATATTCTGGGAAGAAGGAATGAAAGCAAGAATACAAGATCATGTTACCCTGGCAGGCTCCATCAATCACCATTTTGTGGGAAACACATTAAAATTGTTAAAGAAGCACCTGGAGTGATGTTGAGCCACTAATAAAGCTAAGAAAGCAAAGATACAATAACAAAACATGCTTTTTGAATTCTAAGGTGGCGTTTTCCTTTAAGTGTTGTCTGGCTTTGTCTTATCTTTATAGCTCTCTCAGCTGGGAAAATACTTGAATGTTTTCAGAACACCTTTTCTGCAATCCACTTCTCTTTATCAGATAGTCTGTTACAGACATGAGAACCAGACAAAAAAAATGCTAAAGCCTTATAACATTCAATATTCTTTTTCATTTACATGTTTTCTCTTAAAACTTGTTGCTAGAGTAAGCAAATGGCCTTAATCCAGTGATTCCCCTATGGAAAAATGATAAAAAACACACTAATTTTTCTTTTGTCATGCTCTTTTAAACAGATCTTTTTTTTACACTGCAGTGCCTACATTTCTTAAAAGTGAACAAAGAGAAAGTGAGAAGGAGACAAAAAAAAGAAAAAAAAAACAGGAGTGCCTATTTCCATTAGTATCCCCACCACACTTACAAATAACTGAAAAAAACTTTAGTTTATAACAAGCAAAGAAAACCATGCACTACTTAAATAGTACTACTAACACAAAAAAAATCTGTTTTTTACAGTTAACTTTCCCCCTCCTCTTCCCCTCTCCAGAGTATTTTTCCAATGAATGACATGAAGTACGGCATATGCTTTACAGTCCCCTACAAGTTTAACAGAGTCTGAAAAAGTGCAATTTTTCCAGATGTTCTTGTTCTGTCATATTTCACAAACATAATTATTGCTTTCTAATCTCACATTTGTCAATTTCCAAGTTACTGATTTTATTCTCCAAACTTTAATGACATGAAGTAGAGCATGTTTTAGAGACCCCTACAAGTTTAACAAAGTCCAAGTCCAATATTTCCAGATTCTCTTCTTCTATTCCTGTTTCTCTCCATCTCCCAAACCTGTCTTTGCTTCATTTTCATTGTACTCCTGATTCCTCTAGTCAATGCTTGTGCATTTTTCCCTCTCTCAAGCATTTTCTGTTGAAACACTTGCAAAGGGTTCACTGGCACAGTATGGCTGTGGTCTTTATTACCAGAAGAATAAGAAGAAAAACTTCCTTCTGTTTAACAGTTCACTTTCGGTGGACAAACTTTCTTCCTTAGCATGTACTTCATCAAAATGATTTTGTTCCTCCTGGGAAAAATATTCTAAATATAGGTGGGAACTGTAGTTTCAATCTCACTCCTGCTTATTGACATTCCCTGAATAATGGAATACACCTACTCCTCTTCTACCTGGTGTACAATAAGTAGTCATTCTCCACAAAAACTCTGCTGTCTCCCACTTTTACTACTTTATCCTTCTGTCACACTTTTGTCAGGATCAACTTCTGCTGCTAAGATTGCATCTTTACTATTAAAGGTCTAGATTGTTTTCTCATAGCCAGGTTTTGAGCATACACACAATGTTCCCTTTGAATTAATGAGGAATACCAGTCCAGTTGCCTATTTGTGCTTTCATAAAATGAATACAGTCTGTTCCTTCCAGCTTCTCAGGTAGAGCAGAAAACCTCATGTTTTCTCTATGTGCTCTGTTCTCTAATTTGATTACTTTTGAAACATCTCTTCCTGTGCAGTTTCATATTCAGCCAGTCTTTTCTACATTTTGACCTCTGAGATTTGCAGTTTTATCACCTTATCTGAACACCTGTATAAAGTTTCTTCCATTTTTCCCAGCTTTTATTGTTTGAGTTGATATACTCTATCAGTGTTTCATTTATTTTAGCCAGGTCTGTGGGAAGTTGCCTTACACTTTTCTCTAGATTAATGAAAGTGATGTCTGCAGCTTGAACTACTTTTTGTTGAAAAGCTTTAGTACTTTTCTCAGTCAATGCATTTTCGTCACCTTTTGTAGCTGATTTTCCTTCAGGTCCTCTGTATTTCTTTTTTCCTTGGCATCCAGGCAGTGCACTTTCTAGCCACTTACTGAAATTTACCCAGAAAGCTAGGTCCAATGCCTTTCTTTGCTAAATTTCTGTTTTCCCAGTGGGAGAGCTAGAATTAAGCTGTTACTCAATGTGAAGCCAGCTTGGAAAACAAAAGGGTTACATCTCAGTGCAAATCTGAGGTCAAAATAATCAGATGCTTATCTGATACAGCTCTGGATCACATACCTTGTACCTTCTTTTTTCAGAAGATAAAAATGTAATTAATGTATTAAGGATGAATTAAAGAAAGAACTGTTAACCTATATAGAAATACCAAACATATATGTGTCATGCTTGGGGGATGGCATGATGATTAAGTTGTTTACCTTACAGACACAAGGTACATACTAGCTTTGGTTCTCAACTCTGGAAAGCATGGGTAGGCTTAAAAAGGCCCCTAGTGTCATTAGCCCACTAACCATAGGAGGTTACTAGGCTATTGACCCGGAGGTCATTTCAAGCCTAGCTGTTTCATCCCAATGTAATACCAATGATACCTTAGTCAATAGCCAGGATTGAATTTAGTAATGTCGGCCCATGTCCACGAGGGCTGCAGGTGCTATCCCCAGTAAGAATTTACAATGCCCTATCCACTCACTAGGTTCCTTCTGAACAGTGTCATACAGGTGTTCAGCTTCACATGAATTGGCAGTCTATTCCAAACATCCAGCAGTCGCTAGGAGACAAATCTGTCCCTCCAGCATGTCCTATTCAAGTCACAGGCCACATTCATGTGCCTGGAATGGGTGGCTCTAGTCCCATTTGATTTTCAGATGTGCTGAAAATTCATTAGGTTTAGGTTGGAGATTGCTCTGTAAACCAGGCATAAGTCTCCCCTAAGTATATACAATACTGAGTACAGTGACAGGGACTTTATTCGACCTGTGTAAGGCATGTACTTAAGTCCCTTTATCTTCTTTGCTAGAAACCTCTGAGATGTCTCCAATTGCTGCAGGTGCTTTGTACTATACATGCCCAAAGTGGCATTATACTCAATTATGGGCCTGATTAGTGACACGTACAGAGGGGATATAAACTCCTTCACTTTAGAGGTGATGCCTTTGCTAATCAAGTGTACTACATAAAAAGCCTTCCTTACTATAGTAGACAAATCATGGTCAAAGTTAAGGTCACAGTCTACTTGTGATCCCAGATCCCTTACCATTTCATATGTACTTAGGGCATTGTTGTTAATTTGATAGTGTGAAGGGACATTATTTTTACCAAAGGGAATGATAGTACATTTCTTTGCATTTAGTTTGAGACAGTGACTAAGACACCAGTGTTTGGTCTGCCAAAAACCCTCCTGAAGTATACTAATATCATTTGGGGGTTTGATAATTGCACCCAGTCTGCAGTTATCCTGAAACCTGATCAGCCACACCCTCTTAGTTTTGGCCTAAACTTCTGAGAAGTATATACCAAACAGTAGGGGGCCTAGCACTGACCCTTGTGGCACCCCACTGGAGACAGGTCTTCTGGTTGACGTGGATTAGGTTCATAGATAGGTTCATAGATTAGTACTAGGCTAACTGCCCTTGTGGACCATTTTTTTAAGCCTAGCCAATTATCCCATGTGAGAATCAAACCCTGCACCTTGTGTTTGTAAGGCAAACACCTTAGCCATTATGCCAAACCCACCCTCACTTTGTTAGTGTGTGACTGATTTGTGAGCCACTTGGCAACCCATCTTACAACAAAGGGGTTTACATTCAGTTTGCTAAATTTATCTGTAATCCCCAAGTATGGGACTGTGTAGAAGGCCTTGGCCACGTCGAGGTATGCTGTGTGCACAGATTTGGCTTCGTCAACAGCCCTGGTCACATTTTCTAAGAAATCCACCAAGTTTAACAGACAGGATCTGCACTTGACAAAGCCGAATTGGGTCGGATCCTAGGTTTCCAGGTTCCCTATGCTTTCATTTATGAACTCCATGATGATATGTTCCATGGCCTTACAGATACCTATGAACCTATACATGTTCTCTATTTCCAAGCATACTAGGTTAGAAAATACACTTGAGTTATGTGATAATTACTTCAGTGCAAGTTAGGCCAGAAATAATTTGCGTTCTGCAAAACACTCTACTACAACAACATTTTACAGGTCCAGGTTATAAAGAAAGAAATATTATGGAACATTACCTACTAGGAGAAGCACTGTGAAACAGACTGTGATTGTATTTTATCCTTGCTTTTACTGCAAGTTCTTTTAATAAACAAGTTTGTTTGTGTAAAGGGAAATTGCTGATGGGAAATGTATTTAGAAGAAAAGAAAACCTGCAAGGGGTGTACCCATCAGAGTCGTCATTCAAGTGAAAAAATATAAGTTATTCCATTGAAGTGTTAGCTTAAAGTGTGTGAATCATGAATAGAAAGAATACACCAGAAGGTACCACAGTGCTTTGTTTCATAAACATACATTAGTCTTTGTAGTCTGCCATGTTAGATTAGCATTCTGTGTAATTTCAGTATCTGTCATTCTATTCAGGAAAATAATATTTATTGCCAAGATATAATTTTATGTCTCAGTGGATTTACTTTGAGACAGTGTTCAGTTCACCACATTCTATCCTGTTTGAAGGATATGACAATACAATGGATCCATTACGTATGGTCAAATCACAGTTGCCCAGTCACACCAGCTCATAAAGTACAGCTCAAGTACAAAGCTTCAAGGAGTGCATGTGCACATACATTTTTTTAATTCATTCAATTTATCCAAACTTTATTATTCTCACTCACAGACTGCTGCATCTCAAGGAATGAACCATCACTGAGAGTAAAATTAATGCCTGTCATGATCTTCTGCCAAAGTACACTAAGACTATTCAGAGCTCACTAATAAGTATCAAGCTCTTGCTTTAGAAATAAATCAGAAACTAAATTCTGAACAAATAACAATCCAAGCCAACATCTCTGAGCACAAGATGACCTAGGTCAAGAAAGCAAGTCAAACATAAGCAACAGAACAGGGGCATTAACTATAAACTGAAATAGCTTAGCTAAAATTGTCCCAAGACTCATGAAAACCTTATAGTCCTTTTTAACTCCTGGGGAGAGATCTTATATGCTGTATGGGACTCAATAGAGCGGGAATAGTATTCCTGAGCTTGTCAGTTGTATATTTTCAGCTCCCCCCAGGTGACCAGAAATTGCCACCAGCTCCTCTCTTGCTTCACTGGTTTGCTGGACCTGCATTAGCCTTCCTTGGTCTACACACCCCACACTTGGGTCCAGTCAGGTGATCAAGGACACTGGTGCAGCCTGATACTGCTGCTAGGAAACATGCCCAAACCCATCTCCTACAAGCAGCTTTGTGGGCTCTGCCAGAGCTGCAGTAAGGAGTTGCATGCATGCCTCTGGGCATATGCAACCTCCCAACCAAGATGTATGGTTAAAGCAGTACTTATCTGACCAGAAATGTATCTCCACCATACCTCTCAACCTGGAAGCATCAAAAATCTGGACAAGGCCCATGAAAAATAGGTACAAATCTGTATGCAGATTAACATCTAATTTGCATACATAATTATGAAACCCCACCCACTCCAATGGAATTGTGGGATACCAACTTTCAAACGCAAAATGAAGAACAGACAACCAAAATATGGCACCAGAGTCCCCCTGCAGCCATTCCAATGTCCCATTACTTGGCTATTTCGCCCCATTTACCAAAAACACTAATGTATGCATACTGCTTTACTTCTACAATGATTATTTGGATTTTATTTTTACATTTTACAGCACAACAATGCAGAAGCACTAAAAGACATCATGATCTGGTAAAAGCAATACTGTCTCACAATGAAAATAGGCTTGACATTAAAACTTCTCTGCCCTTGAAACTCACATTCATTGAAAGAGCATTGAAACCCACACCACATCCAAAGAAAATGCATCTTGCCAGTGTTGGATAAAGATTACCTTTGGGCTGTTTTCAAATCATTGGCCCCTTGCACACAAAACAAGAAACATATATGTGTTCTTTTCTTTATACACCTTCCTGACTTTATTAAATGATATTCCTTGTATAATACAACACACTTGTTAGAGCACATTTTAAATTTATTGTTTGAACATTTTACCAGTAGGCTGCACTGTAGGAAATGAAGCAAAACACATGAACCAATAATGACAAAACTGCCCAACTCAGAACATTTCCATCATAAAAGTCTACTTCCACACCCACACTATAAATAGAATGAAAGTAGTGCAAGCCATAGGCATCTTGCACAGCGTCTCGCATTTATTTTCAATTTCATTTTTTTGGGGGGAGGGGGACAAAAGGTCAAAAACCAGGGGCACATTTTTATAATTTTGTAAAGTTGCCAGAATAAAATGTGTTACCACCATGCATTTCACTGGCACGTTTTGAACTCAGGACCCTATGCACTACATTCAGAACATACCACTATGCCAAATCAGCAGCTTCTGAAAAATAGGAAGGCTGAAACTTAATGGTTATCATTTAGTGAATTCATTTCTCACTTCTCAACATAGCTCTTAACCTCTTAGCAAAAAAACATGGACAAAGCCAGTAATGGGGGAATACAAATTCAGTTCTCACTTCTCACTCACCATAGCTCTAAACTGTTAGCACAAAAACAATAATGGGGGAATACAAATTGTGTTCTCACTTCTCATCATAGCTCTCAACTCTTACCATAAAATACATCTGGACAAAGCTAAGAAATGGTGGTGGCTAGGGGTATTAGACTCTTTTTTCCCCCCTGTACCAAAGGTACAGGGCTTGAGCCTGAATACCGCTAGCCACCAGGTGTGTTACATGGGGGCACACACACACCACAAAACTTGTTGCCATCTTTTAACAGACAGAATCACTTGAATATACCTCTATGATTTGTATTACAATTACTATTCACTTCCAGCTGGCACCACCACTTCTTTACAGTTCCAAGTAATTTATTTCACTCATACCTCATCACCACCAGGTTTTGCCTCATATTTTAGTCTGTGCCTCATAAAATGTGTTGCTTGCTAGCAAATCATTAAAAAATAGCACTCAGATAGTAATAATGACAGACATTTGAGCCTTGGACTTCATACCCGCCAGAAAACATGTTAAAATATGTTGCAATAAGCAATGTTCAGAAAAAAAAATGCAGAAAAAAAAATAATCAATCAAGCAATTAATTAATTAATTAATTGAAGAAACTGGGCAAGGACCTGGCCAATAATTTATTTCCTCTTAAGGAAAAAATAGTCTTAAGATCATATGTAAATTAAATTATCACAGATATTAAACCTGCTTAACTTGCATGAATAATCCATTCCAGCAATAAATAGTATACTTGGATAATACTGTATTCTGCTAGTCAGTCTGCTACCTTTCTATTTTGGTTGCTTTTTTTTCTTTACTCTCTACTTAAACCAAGTTACCTTTGTCTCTGATGAGTGAACATTACTTTCTACATCTAACAGAAGATAGCACAATTCTGGCAATATTTAGAGGTTGTTTAGCCTTCCTGGTAAAAGCAATGCACTGTGGGTACTGTCGTCTAGTCTAGTCTAATCTAGTCTGACACCCCCCCCCCCCGTCTTCCAGTTGCTAAGCCTTCAAGGATTGGTGGGAGCAGGACAGCAATTTCCACAGTACATTGCCATATTGCTAGTAGTAGTAATAATAGTAGTACTTCTCAACTGACCCTGTGTGTTCTCGATTGTAGGAGCTAAATAATGGTTGACCAGACCATTTTGAGAGTTTTAGTTAATACCACTCTCCCTACATCATCCCCATTCAAAAACCACTAAGGTACAAAGCTTTTCCTAGGACGGATACCCCAGAATTATTATTAAATAATTTTGCATCTCAGTCAGTGATTTTGCATGATGAGCAGTCATGCACAGAGTTGTAATGACACACACACACACACACACACACACACACACACACACACACACACCTTGCTTACCCTGATTCCTCTGCCGTTCAGCTTACACACACTAGTTCAGCTTCAAAGCTTACCCTGATTCCTCTGCCATTATCCCTGCTCACAAACTCTGCCGTTCAGCTTAAGTAGTTCCAGTTCAGTTCCATTCAGCTTCATAGCTCTGCCGTTCCTGCTCGCAAACAAGTTCCTCTGCCATTATCCAAGTTCCTCTGCTATTCCCGCTCGCAATTCAATTTTGGCCAGCCGGAAATGATGATGTGAGCTCCTTGAGCTCAATTCCGACTGGCTGGTAGCCTGACGGAGCTGATGTCATCGCACACGTGATGATGTCAGCTCTGACAGTGCGAAAATTAAAAAACAAAGCAAAAAAAATCGGAAATTAAGGGGTGCCACTCGGGAATCATGGCACCCCTTCATTTGGACGACAAAACTCGGTAAAAACCAAGTAATTTGGAATGGTTGGGAGGTCTGATCTCCACCATACCAGCATTGTCAATCGTTTATCACCAATCTGCCCATGACATCAGTCACTGCAATGCCTCTGAATTTACTGGAAAAAAAATGAAGTTACACATGATGTACAGTCAACATACCCACACTGGAAATCAGACTGCCACCACAAAAAAGCTTTAAACTTTTTTAAACTTTCCAAAAACAGAATTAAACTAAATAACTTAAAATAAAGTAATCCAACCCTCACAAAACTATAGTAATAAATCAATAAAGCTATCTAAAGAACTAAAAACAATGATTAAAATGTTGGTGTCCTGCCTTCACACATACATACAAACCAATATTTCAGATTGCTGTTGTTACTGTAGCTTCCTTCAATTATATATGATTAACTGGTTGATTTTGGCATCTTTTTTTTTATTAACAAGTACCTGTTATACAGGAAAATTACATGTTTTATTTTTTAATTACAAAACTGATAATGTTACCTGGCTAATGCATATGCAGTACAGCAGACTAAGAGTGGCAACAAAGTCAAATTGAGGAATTTGATGCAGTGGTCAGCAACTAAGGATAATAAAATAAAGAAAGGGTACCTCCTAATGCTAAAGTGCAGCTATCAGTAACAAGTAAAAATAGTATTCAAAATGAAACGCTGTACAACAATGGCCAATGAAGTAAAGTTCTCTTGGAGAATGGGTAGTGTGGTTAAATGATATAAAACTTAAAAGTGCAACATATATAGCAAAAAAACTTGCATACATTTCCAGTACTTAAATTAAATGCACCTACAAGATATTCACGCTGTGAATGCAGTTATACCATAGCGAAATGATGGCTCCAAAGTTTCCAGTCTTATGATGGCTTTAAAGTATCCAATATTTTTGGTCTGATATACAAAGTATCCACACTGAAGATGTAGTAGCTGCTATGTGACTGTGATGAACTGTGATAACAGCTTAACAAGTCTAACAGATCAAATAAAATCTTCTAGCTTTAATGGCAGTTAAAATCCTTTTATTGTAGGAAAAGTTAAAAACTTCATGTCAAGTTAAAATCTTGATGTAGAATAAAACAGTCCCAATGTATTCCAAACGATAAGCGCTTTCGGTATCTTGATTTTAACTGCCATTAAAGCTAGAAGATTTTATTTGATCTGTTAGACTGGTTAAGCTGTTATCACAGTTCATCACAGTCACATAGCAGCTACTACATCTTCAGTGTGGATACTTTGTATATCAGACCAAAAAGATTGGATACTTTGAAGCCATCATAAGACTGGAAACTTTGGAGCCATCATTTCACTATGGTATAACTGCATTCACAGCGTGAATATCTTGTAAGTGCATTTAATTTAAGCACTGGAAATGCATGCAAGTTTTTTGCTATATATGTTGCACTTTTAAGTTTTATATCATTTAACCACACTACCCATTCTCCAAGAGAACTTTACTTCATTGGCCATTGTTGAACAGCGTTTCATTTTTAACTACAGTAAGGATCACTTTTTTTTTTTTTTTAACATTTTTTGCCCACTCTGATTACCAGTCATTAGCCTCTCCCAACCAATGGCCTATTTATTCCTTCACAGAGTGTGAGAGTTAAACAAGAGGGAAACACCTTAGGGGTATAGTTTGAGAGTTTTTCCCCCCTGTTTTCTGTACTAACCCCCTCACAAACCCAGTAACAACTTATTGGTGGGCCATGCAACTGGAACCAGAACTGCACCATCCCTCAAACAAGTAGTTGACATCAGCAAGACTACCCTGCTCACCTATTTCACCTGTCTCCACCAGGGAAGTCAATCCATGCGAACCCCCCCCCTCCGATCGATACACCCATCCTCTCTGCCTACACTAACAAACACCCAAGCCACTAATTGAACCCGAGTCATTTGGGCTACAGACATCCCTTTATGCCACCAGGACAGGCATCTAAGCAGCACATTTAACCCATCATACAAGAAGAAGTTAAAAACAAAGGCCCAAGTTTGGATACATATCTGGCCCACCACTTACAAACCTTGTGCAACATAATATTTTGAAAGCAATGAAAGATTATGGAGTTAATTTCTATTTCCTGCCTGCCTCAAAACTTCTCATTTTCCTCACCACAGATCTGTGATCACTAAGCAATCAGCACTGACAAATATTTGATAATGCTTCTCATGAACGGATATAAAGGATTATGATCAGATCTCCAATCATAACCACAATGTTGTATGTTTAAGATACAGATGTCAAGTAATTTACCTTGAAGGCAAATCTTATGAGCTGAATCTTGACATTCATGTTCAGACCAAACAATATCCACAGTCATGACTGATGGGGCCTGGTCAGAATTCTTTTGTACTACAAATCACTTTACCTGCTTCCATTTACTAGGAAAGCAAAAACGGAAAACAACAGTGTAGTAGTGCTGTTTTATAGCTTACAAAGTAGAAACACAATAACCATTATCATACAGACAGCAGTCCACCAAGAACAACACAGGGAAGCCAGTAAACACCTTGACTGGGCCTGAAAAAAGTCAAAATAAAGGGCTTACTGGCTTCCTGACACTCTTCTGCTGTGGCCACTGAGCACTTAATGCTTTATGTAAGATCAAAGCTTAACAGTTTAAAAGTTTAAGCACCTTTCGAGTGTCAGAAAGGCGCTTAGCAAGCCTGCCTTTTCCCTGATTTTGAAGAGTAATCGTGGTGCTCCATGTAGTACAAGAATTTTCAACAGTTCCTTCTTAACAATCTTGAGATTTGCACTTGCAAATAATCTGTTCAGAGTATGCTACAAAAATGAGAAAACACATTTCTGAAATGTTATTTATATTCTCATCCCTGGAAAGCACTTGTACAATTTCTTTGTTAAGTTTCAGTCTGAGTCTGAGGCAGAGTGGAAGAATCTCATGAAAATAAAGAGAATATGGTTCAGCTGCAACATTAAAATCAATTTCCTTTTAATGTAAGCCACTTGTAAACTTCTGGAATACTCTAAGATCCTTAAGGCATGAAAGCTGCAAACAGCTGGTGTAAACTGAATACTAATATTTTTCCTGTGCTTCCCTACAGTTCATTCCTTACCTTTAAACAGTGTGCCCTGGGATACTGGTTCCCTGCTGGAAGCAAGTAGATCAGTCTCTGTCATGTGCTGCTCTGAAATGGGTGGAGACACTTTCGGTTCAGGAGCAATGTTACCTGTTTATCAGAATAAAAAACAAACTCATTTATTAGGCTGAGAGTACATCAGTTTTTTTTTTAATTAGGCCGCTTTCAATACCTATCTATGAGATAAAATAAGATATAAAATAATACAGTAACTTAGAACATAAGCTACTTTAACTTAGTTGAAAATTTATCCAAGATTCATGAAAACATCAAAAGGTTTTTATATGCTACTTGGTACTCTCAATGCAGAAATGACATCCCAGAAAGTCTCATTACTATTTTACCCAAACAATGGACAATAATAAAGTGGGGTGATAAAAACAGGCCATCTAAACTGAAGTGTAAACATTTTTATTACCACCACACCCACATCATCAATCACTTTAATTCTGCCCCATTTTCAGGGGAGAAAACAAAGATGTTACATAAGATGAACACACGATGCACACATAATCTCCCCCAAAAGAGAAAAGGAGGAAAACAAGTTTATCAGCCTACATCAATACCCCATAAACAAAATGTAACTAGATTAAAATGTAAAATCTAATACAAATAAAAGCAAAATAAAACACAAACCAGCCAACTGGTACACTGAATTACACATAAGTCAGACCTGAATTGGAAAAAAAACATAACAGACAGAATTAAACTATCTTAAAAGAAAATTAATCTAACTCTCACTATATTAGAAACAGCAGTGAATTGTGCCAAGAGTTCACAGCAACCACACTGGTTTAGAAAGCAAATGAAATTTTATCGAGCTTGAAGTTTTCATCCTTCAAACACACCAGGACTCCTTCATCAGAACTGAGTACTATACCACATGCACTCAATTTAAATAAAAAGCAAATCACATCTTCAAATCTCATTACTATAAAAATTTTAAAGTGCATTGCTTTGAATTCTATCCTTAAATGAATAGATGTGGGGAACGTGAACATAAAAATGTAAAAAGGATATTAAAAAGTGAATAAATAATAAATAAATAGTAGATACCTAGAAAAACATTTGCTTAGGACACCTGTTGGTTTATGACTCAACTCTAAGTTGTTTTACAACACAGTTTAAAGACTAAAAATCACTTACAGGGCAGGGTAGCTGCATTAAGCCTAAGCTACCAAATGACTTCCCTTCCTTCAGTTTTATTCTGCCAAGCAGTCCCCCCAACCCCATGGGTTAAAGGGAGTGTTTTCCAAAATTGCAAATTTAAATATACGGAGAGAGGTACAAAGCAACCTATGTGGGTAGAAGGCATCTTTTATTTTTAAACAAGAAATAACTATTAAATTATCACTTATGGCATAAGCAATCACACATTTATATAAATGAAAATAAACTATATTGACACAATCCCAGTTGCGAGCACTTTACATCACAAACCATACTGACGTAATTGTAGTTGTAAATATTATACATTACTTATAATCTACCCAACCACTGCCAGTCAAACATTACACAGCTCATTCAAGCCCTGCCTTCTTTTAAACCTCATTCCTCTCCCGTATGTATTGTTCCCACAATTCCCATTTTTTCCTATGTAAATGGTTCCTACACTTTTCTAAAGATCTCATCTAAGTTACTATATTCACTACTGATATAGTTGGTTTAAACTTTGATTTCCATTTTCTAGTAATAGCTTTTTTTGGTAGCTAACATAATTAGACTCAGCAAGGCCTTACTTTCTCTAAGTAATTCCAATTCTGTATCATAGCTCAGAAAAATAATTTTCCTAGTTGCATCAATTTCCTCACCCAGCATCTCTGACAGAGTAGTCTGCAGTGAGTCATTAAAGTCTGCAAACTCAATATACTTCCAAAAAATATGTTCCCAATTCCCTGTTTCTTACCCATCACACCTCCAACATTTAGTGTCTACATGAGGAAAGATTATCTGGAGTATACTTGAGGTATAAAAAAAAATCTATGTATACATTCCCAAGCAAAAATCCTATTTCTTCTAAATTTTGTTGCATATTTGGAAAGCATAAATACATCTCCCCACTGTTTCTTTGTGAAATGCTTATCCAGTCTCTCGTCCCTATCCTTTCTATCCTTCTCTTATTGATTCTTATACTTATCGTGTAATATTTTATATGCTGTATTATACCATGACCCCCCCAAAACGTGCACGCTGATTGGCCAGCGTGCACATTGTAAGTCGCCCGGACTTTTTTCCATTAGTATAACTCTACTTTTAAAACACTGTCTCGCTATGTTAAATGGGTTTAACATAGCGAGGCAGCTTTAAAATAAGCAACGGAGATCTCCGTTGCTTATTTTAAAGCTTCCTCGCTATGCTAAACCCATTTAACATAGCGAGACAGTGTTTTAAAAAAAGCAACGGAGAAAGCAAGATCTCCGTTGCTTTTTTTACTGTTTTGCTATGTTAAATGGGTTTAACATAGCAAGACAGTTTTAAAATAAGCAACTGACATCTCCGTTGCTTATTTTAAAACTGTCTCGCTATGTTAAACCCATTTAACATAGCGAAAACAGTAAAAAAAAAAGCAACGGAGATCTTGCTTTCTCCGTTGCTTTTGCCCACAGCTCTGATGTACTGCACAGGCGTGCAGTACATCAGAACTGCCGCGGATGCCAGACATCTGAGGAAGGGCAGTAAACAGGCATTATACTATGCCATTATTTAAGAAAAGTAATAGTTTCTTTTCTTAAATAATGTCATGGTATAATAGCAATAACCCACTTCTGGGTGTGGGTAATGCTGTATTTACCCACGGTTGGCTTTGTTTGGTCCCTCGGGACCAAACCACGCCAACCGTGGGTAAATCCAGCATTACCCACACCCAGGCGTGGGTTATTGCTATACTAATTACTCCCTTTTTTAATGGCAGCTTCTGTTCTAGATTCTACTAAAAACTCCAGCAGTGCTCTTTAATTTAGGACCCCCTATTTCTTTTTGTCTATACTCTTGACAGCGATCCTTGATAGGGAAGATTATCTCTACCCTGCAGTCCAAAAAAATTTTGGCTTCGTCACATTTTCTTACCTTTCCATGTCTAGTTTTTTGTTTCCAACACCTTGGTTCCTTTACCAGTTTTCTCCAATAAATTCAAGCCCCATTTTGCCTACTGTCTGTATCCCCAATTACAATCATCACTATCAGCAAAGTCTCCTTTCTCCATTTCTGTGCTGACTTAGTTCTTTGAAAACTTTCTCTAATTTATGAATATAATATTCAGTATGATTATTGTTATTCTCCTTGGGTCTATATTATATCAGTGAAATGTAAATACATGGAATACTTTTCAGTAAAAACAAAACTCCACGAATGATAGTTTCAGTGAAATTTTTAACATGGTAAGTAACCAGTAGGCCATCTTCAGCAATTTGCCCTTTTCTCCACTTTACTGCAATCTTAGAGTTAGTATATTTAGTTAGGGGGGTGGGTTTTAAATTTTTCTGTTTTTAACATTGTTATGATGGCCCACTGTTTACTTACCGGGGAAAAAATTCCGATTGTTTGCAGAGTTCCGCTTTCACTGAAAATGGGTCAATGAAGAGATATTTGATGCATTTACTTTTCACTGATATAATACAGACCCTTCTTAAAGGTCTGTATCCAAAATCCCAAGCTCTCCTTGTTTCCTCAGCTTAGCCTCAGTTTCATCATCATCACTTTCCACTTTGAATTGTAGCTTTCTGATTGTGCTATCTATACAAGCCTTAACTGTGTTGCTCGGAAATACCCCTTCGAATTGGGTAATCCCAATCTGCTTTATTTTTTTGGAAGAGTAAGTCTATCCCACTTGACTCTTGCCATCTTCCCCTTCCAGAAAAAATCCTTCAAGATCTTTAACTGATAGCCACATCTTCTCCTCTGATTGATAAAAATATGCCTGACCTCTGTATAAGACTAAAGGGAGTAACAATATTTTAATTGCTAGTATCTTACTATCAGTATCCATTTAACAAAGTTTACATTTTCTCAGTTTTTGTACTATTTTTGTTTAGCCTTTTTCCATATATGCTTAGCTGACACACTGGTATCATTTTTAATCGATACTCCTAAATACTTAATTTTATCATTTCCCCATAAATATGGATATGGCTGAACCAATTAGTGGGTACATCATTTAAAGCAACTGCCTTTGTTTTAGCAACATTAATTTTATATCCCAAAAACATATGAAACTGTTTCAACACGTTCCACAGCACTCTAATGTCCGTTTCTGGTTTTGTCAGGTATAATGCAATAGACAGCTTTTCTTGACTACCATACAAATTATATCCTTGAATTTCTGAGTCCCTTATTTTCTTTGTCAGTGGACACCCCTGCCTGGTTCCTCTGCTCAAGCAGAAATTATCAGAGAGGACCCCACCCACTTTAATTTTCAGTTCTGATCCCTCATACACTATGCCAATCAACCTTATAATTTTATCAGGGAATGCAAATGCTTCCATTGCTCTGCTCAAAATCCTAGCTTACTCTGTCAAATGCTTTCCCTGCATCAAGACCCACCAGCAACAGTGTATTTTCTTACATTTTGCTTCCCTATGGATCATCAGTGTTCTGTTAATGTTGTCAAATATTTGCCTCCCCTCCACAAAACCACATTGATCTATATCTAACCATTTTGGCATCACTTTTGTCATTCTTTTAGGCGTTATACACAAACACTTTATAATCATGTTTTAGTATTTTAATGGGCCTGTACGAAACTGGATCTGATGGATCATTACTCTCGTTAGGTATCAGAACTACCAACACTTTCTTTCAGGATGTTGGTACTTATTAAAATACTGTTAAACAAAGCCTTCCACACCTTTATCAGTTTTTCCTTCCTAGCTTGCAAACTCTCACAGGAATGCCATCTATTCCTGGGGACTTTCCGGCAGATTGGTTATAAACCATCATTTTTATCTCATCTCCTCCTATCCTGTTAGAAACTGAACATCCTCTACCTCTAACCTTGGCATGCTTAATTCTTCCATAAACATTTCCATTTGAACCATTTCTTGATTTATATATTTCTCTGCTTTATAAAGACTTTCACAGAACTTCCGAAATATTTGTAATACTTCTACAGCTTCCCTTGTTTTCTTCATTATTATAGGCTCACTAAGCTTGGTGACATCCCTTTCTACTTTCTATTGCATGAGTCATTGTGCTACAAGTTTTTGTACTCTAGAGATATTATCAAAAAACAGTTGCTTAACAACAATCTTTCTAAACTCGTGAATATTATCAAGTTAATCCCTTATTTTCATTTTAGGAGAATGCAGTTGCTCCTCTTGTTCCGTGAGATTCCCCATATTTTGCAATACTTTAACAAATCTGTCAGTCCCTCTAAATATTTCTTGATACTTCTTAACCATATCTCCCTTTATTTTATGTCAACCCCATTTTTAAACTCCACTTTAATTTTCTCCCATTCCCTAGCTATATTTTCAGGAGAAATTTCTACATTCCCTAACACCCCCTAAACAATTTCCAGTACTCATTCTTTTAAATTCCTCTCTTTTCAACAGACAGGTGGCAAAGCACCAGTGTCTCATTTTATTTCATTACTCTGTGTTTTATTTTAACTATTATTTCCGCTTGATCTGAAATAGTTATCAGGTACATATCAAGACCTTCAATTAAAGGCTCTTGCCACCCCCATAGTGCCTTTTTTAGGCAAGGCTCAAATTCTAAACCTACCACCCTAGAACAAAACAAAGAAAAAAAACTAAGGGTAATGCTGCTCAATGCCAGGAGTCTCAACCTCAAGATGCATGCACTCGAGGCCCTTCTCAGTATGGAGAACATCGATGTCTGTGCTGTGACAGAAACCTGGTTCAAGGCTCCTGAGAGCACCCCAGCACTATCAGGTTTTACCTCATATCATGCGTTCCGGCCACAAAATCCAGACAATACCAAGAAAGGAGGAGGGGTATCCATATTCATCAAGGACACCCACACCTCAAGATTGGTGGCATTGCACGATGCATCGGAAACCATCCAGGTGCAATTAACCATAGGCAAGACTGCTATGCAAATTGTAGCATGTTACAGGCCACCCTCGCAAACTCAGGAACCTCACATGGCCTTCCTGAAAACACTGGAGGGGATAAATGTATCTCTGAACACCATCATACTAGGTGACTTCAACTACCCTAATATAGACTGGGAACACTACTCAAGCCCAAACACTCTAGCCCAAAAGTTCCTGGAATTCATAAACTCAAATGCCATGGAACAACTAGTCACCATCCCCACAAGAGGAGAGAACATACTTGATCTCATCATCACGAACATGGGAGCACAATGTTCAACGCCAGAAGTATACCCCTCACTGGTGAGATCTGATCACAAACTAATCTCGCTGGAGGTCCTCATCCGCCCCACCCGAAATGAAAAAGACCACAGTAAAGAACTTCTCGAAAGCCGACTTCACACTTCTAAAGACTAGTGTGGTCTCTTTTAAGGCCCCTGAGCCGGCGGTTAACATTACTCAAACCGCTGAATCACTTACAAATGCCTTCTACCAGCACCTGCAGGGCTGCATGGATCAGGCAATCCCAAGCAAAACAAAGACTCTTTGTACCAAAGGCAAGCGTCCAGTCTGGTGGACCCCAGCTATAAACAAACTCTACAATAAAAGGAGAAAGCTACTACAAGTTAGAGCAAAATCCTTAAAAGGTAAGACACCGCTGATCACTATAAGTAAAAAGCTAAGAGCTCTCATAAAATCATCCAAAGCTAATTCTGAGAAAAAAATAGCTAAGGACTCTAAAGACAACCATAAAGCATTCTTTAGCTATGTCAGAAACCTAGGAGGAAACTCCCAGATATGCTCAGAATTAGTTCAAAATGATGTGAAGATTACTGATCCTACAGACATTGCCAACATACTGGCTGACAGGTTCAGTGCAAACTTCTCCCCACCCTCCCCGCCTAAAGAAGAGATATCTATACCAAATGATTGTAGCCCCCCAAACATCTCCAATGCTCAGGTGAGAACTGCTCTCTCCAAGGCAAAGAACACAGCATCCATGGGACCTGATGGTGTCCCCGGCTGTGTGCTCCATGAACTCAACGAGGAATTAAACCCACAGTTAGGACAGCTGTTTAATCTTAGTCTCACCTCCGGATACGTACCCAGGAGTGGCGCTGGCGACTGTGGTCCCACTCCACAAAGGCGGTGCCCTCCACCGACCCTGGAAATTACCGTCCCATTAGCTTGACAAGCCTGATCTGCAAAGCCATGGAAAGGATCATAATGGATCTCATAAATAAAGACATAGGGAATTTGCAGACTTTGGATCCAACCCAGTTTGGCTTTGTCAAAGGCAGATCATGCCTTTTAAACTTGGTTGACTTTTTTGAAACAGTCACCAAGGCCATTGACGAGGGAAAGGCAGTCCATACAGCCTACCTAGACCTGGCAAAGGCTTTCGATACAATACCCCATTCGGGTATCATTGAAAAACTCATCAACTTAAATGTAAACCCATACATTAAAAGATGGGTTGCAAACTGGCTGAGTGACAGAACCAACCACCAAATAGACCAGCATGAGCAGACTGGAGTTGAATTATCCTTTATTACACAGACCGGTTTCTATTATTTCATGAATATTTACGAACCTGCTTGCCTTATTGGCTGCTTGTTTATATTTAAATGTGTGATGTAAGGGACTTGATTGTTATGTCCTACACTGAAGAAGGCTATTTTTGCCGAAACCGGTCTGTGTAATAAAGGATAATTCAACTCCAGTCTGCTCATGCTGGTCTATTTGGTGGTTGCTGCATTTGGTTTGGACCGTGCATTTCCCCCTTGCATGGGATTTTGTTGGTTGGTTCCATGTTCACTCTGTGCTGGGGGACCGAGCAGAGGAGCTGTATCTCCCTTATGTTAGGGTGATTATTTGACTTTATATTTTTTTACCCTCTAGTGGGTTTTTTTCATGTGAGTTCGCATTCAGGACAACTATCGTGTTCCCGTATTGAAGATTTAACTTCACAGCTTACTTGTTGGACTATTGGGGCTACAGGTCCGTTAATTTTTTATCGGAGCGTTCAAGCTTTTTGACTTATTTTGGTGCCTACATTGGAAGCATTCGTGGTACGCTTTGGTTCCTGGACTTCACAAATTGGTATCGGTTAACTTACACCTATTGGATATCCAATTTGTTGTTTTTTTATTGCCATCACGACAAGTTATTATTTGGATTACGCCATCTTTGTTTCAGCCCATTTTCAAATAGGCTTTTGGTGTCGTCGTAAGTTTTCCTGATTATTTGGACATTTTTTGTTCAACAACGAGCATTTTACCAACATATCAGGTGTGTTTGAACATTTGTTTTATACTCTTGTTCTGCTACTGTTAATTAGGAACTGTAAGAACTGTTATAGATTATGGTTTTTCCGTGACTTTGTACTTGGAACTTATGAGCACGTGTTCGTTTGGGAACGTCACTAAATATTACTGATACGACCATTCTTATTGGGTCTTGATGCCTGAGTTTTGGCTTGATTTATCCAACGGCTAGTTCAGCTTGAATACTGGCTTTCCTTTGGGGCCTTTCGCCGGAGTTATTAAACTAGATTTATAACTCGGCATATGATAGACTGTTGTTCAAAATCACCATTGTCATTTTCGGGAAGGCATTACACAATTTTTTTTCAAACTTTTGGTCTTATACCCAAGGATCCTGATATTTTGATGCCTGTGGGGGACAAGGACTCTAGCGTACTTGATTTTTTGGATACACTTACATACGTGAAGTTGGGATTTGCATACTGAAGGACTGGCGTGGCTGGACTCTCGATATTTCTTTGCTTCTGCATATACTCAAGTTTGGACATCATTTCTAGGACTTTTATTGTGTTTTTGTTAGTCTTTGACTGACATTAATATCTCAGGATTGGTTGGACCCCAACAATATTGGACTCTAATTTTTGTATGTACTCATTACATTCAAGTATAACAACTAATGTTTGCTTGCCTATAAGCTGACACATTTCTTTTACAGTTTAACTATACCCTGTTATATATATTTTTTCAGGTCAATGTGTTAATGTTGATTAAGCTTCTATTCTTATATTGTATAGGGGTATATATGTGTCAATTAGGCAGTGTTTGACTTATTTCATACTTGTTTATAATTTCAAATACTGGGATATACCAAACTGGTCATTACCCAGCATATTATTAATATATATTTGGTGAAAGTATGGTATAATAAATAGGGTGGGTTCTTAATTTTCAATTTAATATAACACAATAGTTGGTTGGTTGGTCATATAACAGTATTATTTCTGTTGGGCCTAATCACACATGAATATTTGAGATATATACATACATATTGCCTGTTGGCCAGTTTAGATTTGTAATCTTATACTGGTGTGTTTCATTGTCCTTCTAAGAATTAGCAATATTTTTATGTGGGTTGAGTCCTATGGTCTCTCATGCATAAGGGTGAATACATTTTCTTCTTAACTTTAGTGGTATAAGGGACTTGTGTATTCATTAGCACAGTCTTTATGTCTGATTATATCTACATTCGTTGTAATTCAGAGCCTATATGGTTTTTGATCTTTATTTAACCTATTCCTTTTCACATATGTGATCAGAATATTGGTGAGCATTTTTTGTAGAACATATATTATTGTACATTTGTGCCAATCAAGGATATTAAGTTCTTTGTTCACTTGGAAGAGGGGCGCTATTTAACTGAAGGTTACTATCGGGCCTTGTCTACTGTTTTTCTAGTGTCAAATAATATACATTGAATCTTAATAGTGTTTGGGATACTTTAAACAGTGTTTAGCTTTTACAACTAATGCTATGACAATCTATATTGTCCTTTTATATAGGACACGTTCTAATTCTTATCACCAGAGACTATGCTTGAACTTTAGCTCAGGCCGGTTGAAAGTTGAGTTTGGGTAATACTGATTCCCTGCTCGGTCCCCCAGTACAATAAATAGTCACTATTTTAAGTGAAACTACTTTTGTTTTGGTTCTTGATTATACTTATCCTATACATAAGATATTCAGTTTAAGGATAATATTCTTGAGTACAACATCAAGTATCTGTTTTTATCCATATTAGTAGGTTTGCTTAAGCATCGGTTCGTATATTTTTGAACCGGGAAATTGTATGTGTAATGGTCATCTTTTTCTTGATCCATCAACAATCTATTCTCTTGATGGGACATCTATCCTCATTTTGGTAGTTTCTCATTTTTTGCAATACATCTTATTGTATAGGTCGGTGCTTTTTGCCATCTCTGATCATTCATTTAATCACTTATTAATATTGGATTTGTTGTCTCTATTGGTGCGATTGGGCCCCCTGGTTCATTACCTATATATTGGGGACTTATTACTTATATAGTGGTTTTTCGTGTTCCACCTTTTCATTGGGTTTTTTTCTAGTTTGATTCACAGCATGGATCTCGCTAATATTTTGTCTGGATTATGTGCTGATCGGCAGGATATAGGGGTGTTTGGGGTTGATAACCTGCCAAGCAATGATCCGGCTAATTCGGCTCAGTCACCTTTGGTTGATTGTGATATGTTTTTTCATTCAATCACTAAAGCATTTAAAACACTTAGATCTAATATTTGGCATCTTAAGCTGTTTAGAGCTTATTCTACCCAAAATATGGCTCCCAGAGGACTTCGTATACGTATTCAACCTCTAGTGGGGAGACCAGATGATAAATTGAACCAAGATTGGAGGGAAGCTCTACAGATGGGATCCATGTTATTTGTGAACATTTTGTTACAATACTATGAAAGAACAGTTGATTTGAATATACAAGAAATTAAAACTTTATGTTCTGATGTTCAGAAGTTTGAATCCTCTCCGAAATATCAGGAGAATGTTAAAAAACTCTCCCATGATTTGATGGAACACGAGAAAACACTGAAAGAACGTAAAATTAGGAAGTTCCATCGGGATTACTCAGACTATCAACGGGGTAAACCGTTTGATTTTAGTCGATCGGTTAGATTTGTTGATAATAATCAGGTCAAAATGGGGCCTAGCCGCACCAAAAAGAGACCTCGCTCAATTTTGAAAAATAAGGGTGACACCTCCATTAGTACATCTGGGGAGGAATCCTCATTTACTGACAGCGAAGGAACTACTGAGAGGGTTTCCCCTAATCGAAAGAAAACCAATAAAACCTTCCCTTTAGAAGGGGCAAGGGACACCGGGGGGGCAGGAAGCACCGGAAAGCAAACCGCTCAGGTCTCATTTCAGGGCCTACTGGACAATCTCCTGAGTTAGAAGTTATATCAACTTCTAATCAGAATGTACTGAATTTGTCCAGAGTCGCTTTATCCAATGAACAAATTGCACTTTTAAATAAAGGCCTTAACTATATTCCTTCCTTTTTCAGTCATGAATATCATATTATTCAAGACTTACAGGCATTTTGTAGGACTTTGAATTTAAAATTATTTTTTGATGATGACAGTTCTAAACCATCAGAGGATTTTTGCTTTGGGAGGTCATCCTTCCAACCACCTATGAATAAACATGTTTCCATATTCATGGATACCATTTTGAGAGATATTCACTTTGAGAATTTAGGACATGTTATGTTAGCAAACAATCTTACTTTGGATGATAAGTCAGCTTTGGATCAATTATGTAACAATAAAGATATAGTTGTTGTATCTGCTGATAAGGGAGGTGCCATTGTGGTTTTGAATACAACTGATTATATACAGGAAGGTTTGACACAATTGTCTGACACAAAGTGCTATATGCACATGTCTATAGACCCAACGCCTGTTTTCAAGGAGGAAATTGACACATTTCTGAATTTGGCCTTTGAGGAGGGCATTATAAACAAAAAGTGTATGAGCTCGCTTATGGTTTCCGAACCTTCCAAGCAGATATTGTATCTCCTACCAAAGATTCATAAATCTCTAATCAAACCACCTGGCAGACCCATTGTCTCTGGTATAGGCTCCTTGACTGAACCCTTATCTGTATTCCTCACGAAATATCTTAAGCCATTGTTAGGTCTAGTTAGATCAAGACTGCAGGACACCACCCAATTTTTACAATTAATTAGAGATGCACAACTGGAACCTGATTGGTATATGTGTACATTGGATGTAAAATCATTATATACAAGTATACCGCATTGGGCGGGTTTACAATCCCTTCAATACTGGCTAGAAAGGGCGAATCTTTACACACCTGGGTTCAACACACTATTGATCTGTATGTCTGAACATGTACTCAACAAAAATGTTCTGTATTTCCAAGGCCAATGTTATTGGCAGTTGCAAGGAACAGCTATGGGAGCATCTTTTGCTCCCATATATGCCGACCTTTTTATGGCCTATGTTGAGGAATACATGATATATGACACCTTACATAACATTTATCAGGTTGAGATGGATGTCTGGCGACGTTATTTGGACGATTGCTGGCTTGTTTGGCGTGCTGATGTGGGCTACCTTCATGAATTTGTGGAATACCTCAATGACAATGTTTGGGGACTCAAATTCTCCGTGACTTATGATAAATATTCTATTAACTTTTTGGATGTCACGGTTTATAGGAATTCTGATCATACCTTGTCTACTAAAGTTTTTCGAAAGTATCCACAATACAATACGTTGCTTCATGCTTCCAGCCTACACCCCCGCCATACTATCAGAAGTATTCCTATATCTCAATTTATTCGTATTAAACGTCTTAGTTCTAACGAACAGGAATACCAACTAGCCAGCAGGGACCTTAGTCAGAGGTTCACTAATAGAGGTTATGACCAATATGATATCGTGTCAGCCAGAAGTAGGGCCAATTGTATGGATAGGGATGAACTATTACAATATAAAAACAAAGACAAGCGTACATCAGGCACCCAGGTGAGATTCATCACGACATATGGAAGAAACATTAATATGGTCAGGAATATCATCAACAAACATTGGAATATTCTATTGGCCAATGATAGACTACGAACAATGTTGGGTCCTCAATGTCAATTTTCATACAAGCGGGGCAAAACCCTGGGCTCTTACTTGTCACACTTTAAACACATGGCCAGTGGTGGTATTATACATAAACAACTTACATTACATGGTGATGAGCTTTTGGGTTCTTTCCCCTGTGGACATTGTGGGTCTTGTTCATATATGTTAAAATCTAAAGAGTTTTCTAGTCGTAATACCAGTAGGGTATTCAATATAAAAATTTTTGGTAATTGCAGTAGCGATTGGGTGGTGTACCTAGCATCTTGTCATTGTGGTGCATTTTATGTGGGCCAAACTTCCAGAGCATTAAGATCCAGAATGAACGAACATCGTAGTGATATCAGGAATCATAAGGAGAGCAGTGCCCTCTATCAGCATACACATAAACACCCACAAGCCAAATTCATCTTTATGGTTATTGATCGAATTTCTGGAGATAGAACCAACAAACAAGGTTGGCATGGGATATTAGATCACAAAGAGAAATATTGGATTACAACCCTGGGGGCCTTGTTTTATCCAGGTCTTAATGACCATATTTAGGGTATTATGGTCTAGATAGATCAACTTGCATACATTTCATGTGTAATATGGTGGATTTTTATAGATATGATATCTATTGTTATAGGGGTCAACTTAAATGATGTTCAGGCTTTTTGTTTGGTCTGATGACCTACTACACTATATATATTTTTTTCATTTTGGCCTCTTTGTGATTAACATACATGTTTTTCATAGGGTACTATTTATTTTTCTCATATAAGGGACGGCCGTTTGATACACTTATAAAAAATCCCAGCCTTTGTTGTATGGATATTAATTCTGGGTGACCATTTGTTTATGTGATATATATATGTCTACATCTTTATATTGGTCATATTATCTTTTCATTATTTCATTTTCATTTCATATGTACATTTTATTACATATATCAATTTTGATCTTATTCAATTTTGCACCTTCTGTTTGCTCTGTTGATATTTGTTATGATTATAAATCTTTATATCTTGTGAAAAATTCAAATTATTTACTGTCTTTTTAAATGTTAATTTTTTCTCTCATTTCATGAATATTTATGAACCTGCTTGCCTTATTGGCTGCTTGTTTATATTTAAATGTGTGATGTAAGGGACTTGATTGTTATGTCCTACACTGAAGAAGGCTATTTTTGCCGAAACCGGTCTGTGTAATAAAGGATAATTCAACTCCAGTCTGCTCATGCTGGTCTATTTGGTGGTTGCTGCATTTGGTTTGGACCGTGCATTTCCCCCTTGCATGGGATTTTGTTGGTTGAGTGACAGAACCCACAGGGTCAGAGTTGCTGGCGCCATGTCAGACTCTAAGCCTGTCACAAGTGGTGTCCCACAGGGCTCAGTCCTGGGCCCACTCTTGTTTGGCATCTACTTTTCTGAAGTTCAAGCAAACACAGGAGGGTTATGGCTGACAAAGTTCGCAGATGACTGCAAACTGGGCGCCGTAGTTGAGAACACATCCGACACAGATATCCTTCAGAAGGGTCTCACAGAAATGGATAACTGGTGCCAGAGCCATGGCCTCAAGTTAAATGCCAAGAAATGCATAGTCATACCCTTCGGGAAAAATAATGTTACCCCTAGCTACCATATAGGTGGCAATCCCCTGAACACAGAAGAAGTTATTAGGGACCTGGGAACCCAGGTTGACAGTAGCCTTTCATTCGACACTCATATTGCTAAAGTAGTTAGGAAGACCTTCTACATTGCCCACCTTATCATGAAGGGATTCACATCTAGATCAAGGGAACTCATAGTCTCCCTATACTCATCAGACCAATGATCGAGTACAATGCCCCATTTGGAATGTATCTGACCCGACACTTGCAGCAGCTGGAGAGGCCACAAAAGTTCCTCACCAAAAGGACAAAGGGTCTCAAAAATCTGTCTTATGCTGCACGACTGAAAGAACTCCAGTTATATTCAGTTGCGTACCGCTTACTCAGAGGTGACCTATGCCTGACATACAAGGCCATGTCAAACCCAGATTTGATGAATATGCTTCATCTCAAAAAATCTAGATCCCTCAGAGCCACAAGGGCGGGTGACTTAAACCTCGACACGGTTATTAATAGGACGTGCTGGAGGGATAGATTCATCACCCAAAGACTCCCTATGCTGTGGAACAAAATCCCAGTTTATGTGAGGCAGAGCACCTCGCTGGCCTTGTTCAAGAGGAATCTTGACCAATGGATGGGAGATCGCAGATACACCCCAGGGGTTACCTCAGTGTCACTGCTCGACAGAGGCACAGCTAAATAATGGGCATAGTTTCTCCAAACTAAGGGGTGGCATAAGCCACAAAACTATGGCTAGGCTTATAAATGCCCTCGGGCAGATAGCCTAGTATGAACCTATGAACCTATGAACCTATGAAATGCACCCACTCCTGTTAAATGTAAATTCTGTTTAGCCTCACCCAAGCTTTGTATCTTGGGGAATAATATGTAAATTCACTCCAAACTCCTAGTACTAAATTCACATCTTCCATGCCAAATATTTTCATAAATTTCTGTAAAAATCTACCCTCCTTTGTTATAATTTCCCTTGGGCTCCCCAGACACATATTCGCTGTTGCAAGTACAGTTCCAGTCCCCACCTAAAAGTAATATTCCTTTCTGAAAGCTGATAAAACTAAAGTGCCATTATATCGGTTTTTGGTGGGATATAAATACATGCCTCTGCAATCCTCCTCCCTTGCCAGTAGCCCTTCAGTACTACAAATGTATCATTATTGTCTTTTTTTTATCCTCTTCTATGACCATTGGAACTCCAATTGCTATAAATATAAGTACTCCCGTCTTCCTCTGCCTCAGGTATTCTGCTGAACAACCATTCTGAAAACCTTTATCAAATTCGCACGCTCGGTTCCTTCCAACTGTGTCTCCTGCAGCACAGCAATTTGCACTCTACATTTTTAAATATAGTTCTCTACTCTTTGTTTTTTTATTTATCTGTGAGACCATTAATGTTTAAAGACATTAGAAAAGCATCCTATTCTTTAAAAATGATTACTCCCACCTTTTATGTAGAACAGCTTTTTTTGTTAAATGTTTAGTTCCAGCTTTTGTGTTACATGCATGTACTGTTCGGCAAGTTACTCTTTTATACAGTTGTTTCTTGCCATCTCCATTTAAGCCTATGTCACAACTTACAGAATGTTTTACTGAAAATCCTCAAATACAAACACAAATGTGCCCCCAAATACCCTATAAAACCTATTAATAGCAGCACACATAACTATGTACACTGTCAAATACTGAAGTTTTAGCTTCCTAATAAGAGCAAATGTTCCAAACTGCCAGTCACACACAAAGACTCGAGATAACCTAAAAGAAAGGTTATCCATGCTAGGATGCACAGTACAGTCTCGTGGTTCTATTAATGGAAAAAAAAAACAGTTTATCTCAATTCTTAAGCTGCTATTCTCCCTATGATATGGTTCCAGGTTCATGTAGGTACCAGAAATCTGTTTGTACTGCATATAACTTTAATTTCCTTGCCTTGGGATCGAAGGAAGGGAAAGCCCGCCAAGATTTTTTTTAAACATTAACTTCTCACAAACTTTGCAGACAAATTTGTATCTGACTGCATAACATATCACAGACACAGAGAACTCTGTAGTTTACACTGCAAGGTAATTTTGTCAACCCTATACAGGCAATTAATCCTGCTGCTATAAAAAAAGACAGAAAACTGTGAGACTATTTTCCACTGTCTTTAGTGCAGAGTAGAGGAAAACTTAACTTTGTTTCACAGGTGCTTTCTATGTAGCCATGCTTTTTCACAGCAAAACAAACCAATTAAATCAGTTAAAGATTTAAAGCCAGTTGTCACTTCTGACAAATTTACATAAGCAGCATCAGAGTATTGAAATGCTAAGCTTTAAATACTGGTTATTTATACTTCTTTATATATTAAGATGACTAAAATGTAGTATCAAAGATTTCTATGACATTTAGAGAAAACTCAGAAAATACATTTTCAAGAATCAATACAGTTACCATTTTCAAACACCCGATGGACATGAAAGAACTGCCCAAATGAAGACTTCTCTGCAGAAGAAAAGACAGGTGGCAGCCTTATCAACTAGGTGCAATGATACTGCTTACAAAAATATCTTCTACACTTTTTTGTGACATCCTTTCAGAGATGCATTCATGTCTGGAACACAGACCAACTGTAAGAGACAGCCCCAGACTTTGAGTCAGTCCTTATACATTAAATTTTATTCCCGTTAAGAGTAGTCACTGTCAGCTCTACATGATGCAGCAATGATCATTTACTGTAGTGAGAGTTTTCACAACTCGCGATGAAAATGTAGTGGAAGGTCTGTTAAATCCTTTAGAACTACAAAAGAGTTGCTTTACAAAAGCCTATTTAACTACTTTCTTTTCCTGGAAGTAGCTAGCAGCTACATGCAATTAGCTCTGACAGACATATAAATGAAATGAGGCTCAGTCATGGAAATACAGAAGAAGTTCTGTTACAGAAGATGCCCTAAATGACAGTGTTTCACACTACGACAATTCTGTCTTAATGGCACGAGAAAACAGCACCATTTCCTTATGTCTAACATGACTCACATAAACAGGACTTGAAATGTATTCTGGGAAGGAGTAAAAGCAACAAAAGAAGATCATGTTTACTTGGCAGGCCCCATCAACCACTATTGTGTGGGAAACATACTAAATTTGTAAAGGAGTCACCTGGAGTGATGTTGAGCCATTAAAATAGCTAAGAAAACAAAGACACAATGAAAATAATTTTTTGAGTTCTAAGATAAAGTTCTCCTTTATGTGTTGTCAAGCTTTGTCTTGTCTTTATAGCTGTCTCAGCTGGGAAACCACTTCAATGCTTTCAGAACACACTTTCTCCAGGCCATTTCTCTTTATCATGTTGTCTGCTAGAGACTTGAGAACCAGACATAAAACTGTTTAATAGAAAAAGGCCTTATGATATTCAACATTCTTTTTCATTTACTTGTTTTCTCTTAAAACTCGTTACTAAATTAAGCTAATGGCTTAAACTCAGCCATTCCCCTATGCAAGTATAAGAAAAAGCACACTATTTTTTCTTTTGTAGTGTTATTTTAACCACAACTTTTTTTTTACTGCATTACCTTCATTTCATATAACTGAAGAAGGAGAAAAAGAGAAGGGAGAAAAAAAAAAAGAAACAGGAGCATCTATCTACATTAGTATTCCAATTATACTTAAAAGTAACTGAAAAAAATTTACATTGTAACATGCAAAGAAAATCATATACTACTTAAATAATGCTATTAGGATCAAAACTGCTTTACTTACAGTTAACTTTCTCACTCCTCTTCCTCTAAGTATTTTTCTGAACATTAACGACATGAAGTAAGAAATACACTTTAGAGTCCCCTTCAAATTTAACAAAGTCTAAAAACTCCAATATTTACACATTTTCTTGTTCTGTCATGTTTCACAATTTGTAATCTAACATTTGTCAATTTCCAAGTTGCTGATTTTATTCTCAAAACTTTCATGGCTTGAAGCAGTGCATATACTTTAGAGTTCCCTAAATGTTTAACGAAGTCCAAGAAAGTCCAATATTTCCAGATGCTCTTGCTCTATTCCTGTTCATCACCATCTCTCAAACCCAGCCTCGGTTTCATTTCCAACATATTCCTGATACTTCTAGTCAACTCCTGTGCTTTTTTCCCCCTCTCAAGCATTTTTCATTACAAGTATGGAAACAGGAGTGAGAGTCAAACTGCAGTGCCCAGCTTTCTTCAAAATATTTTTCCCTGGAAGAAGAAAGTCATTTTTTGATGAAGTACATCAATCTGGCACACTTAATCTGTGGTCTTTATTACCAGAAGAACAATAAGCAAAATCTCCTTCTCTTTCACAGCTCACTTTCTGTTAGATAAACTTTTGTATTTTTTTCCTTAGCATGTATTTCATCACAAAATGATTTTATTCCTCCAAAGAAAAATATTTTGAAGAAAGCTGGGCACTGCAGTTTGAATCTCACTCCTACTTCTTGATATTCCCTGAATAATGGAATAAGTGCATTCCTCTTCTGCCTGGTGTACAATGTGTAGTCATTGTCCACAAATACTCTACTGTCTCCCACTTATGCTACTTTGTCCTTCTGCCACACTTTTGTCAGCATCAACTCCTTCTGCTGGTAAAATTGCATCTTTACTACAAAAAGGCTTAGGTTGTTTTCTCACAGCCAGGTTTGGAGCATACACATGATGTGCCCTTCCAATTAATAATTCCTTTTGTGGAATACCAGTCCAGTTGCTTATTTGTGCTCTCATAAAATGAATACAGTATGTTGCTTCCAGCTTCTTGGGTATAGCAGTAAATCTCAGGTTTTCCCTATGTGCTCTGTCCTCTAATTTATAGGATAATAGGAAGTTACAAGGCTATTTGCCCTGAGGCCCTCATAAGCCTAGCCAAGAGTTTAGCCCATTCATAGACAAATCAATAACCAATGCTCCTGTCCAGGAGAGACACAGGTGGAATCCCAGGGATGTATTTTCTATTTCCCATCCAGTTATCCAGATTGCTCTTAAAAAGGGGTAAAGAGGTATGCTGCGTGATGTGGGGAGGAAGTTTATTCCATAGCTGGGGAGTCTCTGGGACACAAATCTGTCCCGCCAGCAAGTTCTATTGATGTCACAGACCAGGTTGAGCCCGTGTGTGTGGGTTACTCGAGTGGAGTTTGATTTGCGGATATGCAGCAGTCCCATCAAGGCAGTGTTCGGGATCGCCTTGTATGCTAGACAGAGATCACCTCTGAGGAGTCTAAGAAACAGAGTAGAGGCATTCTATTATTTTTTGAAACATCTTTGCAGTCTCATATTCAGCCAGCCTTTTCTTCATTTCAACCACCGAGTTTTGCAGTTTTAACACTATTTGAATATCTGCTAAAAGCGTCTTCCATTTTTTTCATCCTTTTACTCTGAGTTCATATACTCTATTAGTGTTTCATTTATTTTAGTTAGGTCTGTGAGCAGTTGCCTTATGCGTTCCTCTAGGTTACTGAAAGTCTTGTCTGGAGCTTGCACTGCTTTTTACTGAACAGCTGCAGTACTTTTCCCAGTCAATGTTTTTTCATCGCATTTGCAGTTGATTTTCTTTGATATACTCTATTTCTTTTTTCCTGACATCCAGGCAGTGCACTTACTAGACAGTTACTGAAATTTATGCAGAAATCTAGGTCCACTGGCTTTCCCTAAAAAGTTTCTGTTTTCCCACTGCGAGATGTAGAATGAAACTATTATTCAATGTGCAACCATCTTGGAAGTCAACTGGGATTATTTCTCAGTGCATATCTGAGGTCAAAATAATCAGATGGTTATCTGGTGCAGCTCCGGATCGCATCTCTTGTACCCTCTTTTCTTCAGAAGATAAACATATAATTAATGTATTAAGGATGAATTAAAGGGAGAACTGTTAACATACATAGATATGCCAAACATACAAGTGTCAGGGTTGGGGGCTGACATAAAGATTAAGCTGTTTACCTGCAAAGCATAGCTAGACTCAAAAAGGCCTCCTGATGTCATTAGCTCAGCGATCACCTATGTTCCTATACATTTTCTCTACTAGAATTATTTTAGACATTATTTCTAAGCATACTTGGCCAAAAAAACATGTGTTCTGTGAAAATTACTTCAGAGCAAATTAGGCAAGAAATAATTTCTGTAGCAAAGTAAATCCAAATGGGACAGGTAAACGCTAAGGTTCACAGAAAAAAGTTTAAAATCAGTAAATAAAGCCAGGAACTGAGCGACAGTGAGGAAGTCAAACGATGCAAAAATTTATTAAAATCTCCACTTTTAATACAAAAATATAAGACAGGATAAGCGCTTTCGCAAGTAGCTTCATCAGATCCATACAAAAATCCAAGTGTTAACTGCATGCTTATATACCTGCAGATTATGACTCATACTCATGGTTAATTAGCAAACAAGGTACTGCCCATCATTTTTAAAGATATAGATGATGTTTAAAATAATAGATAAAAAACAATATATAAAAGCTTTATAAAATGCATTGCTGAAAGATAAATAATGGCTAGGCATCAAATTACAAACATATTGATCAGAATATTATGACTAACTGAATTATATTAAGAAACACAAAACTATGTATAAATTAAAAAGTAAATACATCTGTATATAATCAGTGTATAACAATTCATTTGTTTTAGTTTTGGTCTTACAGAGGCTCTCTCATTCAGGCCAAAACCTTTGTCGGTCCTTAATGAAATAATCCATTGCATTTCCTTACTTTCTGTGTAGGTTCTGATATCACCTCCCCTTACATTGGGAGAAATAACTTCTAGTACCTTGAATAAAAAGTAATGTTCATTGTTGTTTAATGTAATACGTTTGGCTAGAGCATTGTGCAATGTA